>NC_080632.1:12249889-12580237 GCF_027887145.1 Ammospiza caudacuta
TTTTGTAAGTCATTAGTGATGTAAACTTGTGGAAGGAGGTACATGCATGTGATGGGTAGGGAGTGTGCTCTCCTCGCTGAAGCTTTGTCAGAACAGCCAACAGGCATTGAGCAGTGCAAGAGCAAAGGGCTGGGCAGCCATGCAGAAAGCACAATTAGTATGGATGAGAAATTGAAGAGGGGACTGCTATCAACTCAGATGTCTCACAAAATAAAAATATAAATTGCCATTTGTTGAGAGAAATTTAGTCTACTTTTAGCATTACCTAAATTTACATAAGTTTGCATAACTGGAACAATCCATTCTGAGGTTGTCACCTCCTTCATATGTGACAAGTTCCTATGTATTATATGTCAGTGAAGAGAAAAATACCTAAGGTTAGATTAAGAGTTAGAATGTTGGGACCATAAATGCCTATGGAAGTATTAAAGTCCAGAGAGATTAGATGGATAGGCCCATTTGTACATGAATGTTTTACAACAGTGTCACTCTTTAGGAAAAAGTCAGAAATATTGGAGTGTCTTCTAGTCTTTCAAAGTATTAATGTAACAATAGCAGTAAGGCTCAACATGTTGAGAAGGTTTCAAGACTATGAATATACATTTCCATGGAGAGGACATTTGCATGTTTTTCATGAAGCAAATTCCACCTTCATTAAGTAATGTCTTGATAGAAGTATTCCAGAAAATACCAGGAGAAATTAAATGACAATACTCATTTTCAATTCTGTGAATTTTTTGGAGTGTGATTTTCCCAAGTAAAAGTGTATACCACATTGAGTTGCTGCGCCTCGTGTAAGCCTGCCTGCCCTCAGAGGGCTGGAGCCTTGCCAGGCAGGTGGGGGTACAGGGAAATGTTGGGGCAGGTGCAGCAATCTCTTGTGGTGATTGTAGACCGTGGTGGCAGTGTAGACGCACGCTGGGGAGCTCGCCCAGAGGCAGGACAAGTCATCCCTGTCCCTGCCGTGGGGCTGTGTCTGCAGCTCCTGCAGGTTGTTTCTCCCTGGTGCAGGTCTCTCACCTGTGTCCAGGCTGTTCCGTCAGCCCAGGTGCGCAGCTTACGTGGGTGGGGAGGTGTCCACCTGTTCTGAGGCATCACCACAGTGAAGAGAGTAGAACAACCCAAAGATAGGTGTGTTGCAGTGTGTGAAAAAGGAGCTTTTTTCCAATATAGGTGCAGTGTTCCTTTCATGCAGCTTCTTCCTTAAAGGCTTGTTTGAAAGGTGGAAATCAGCCTGCACTAGATCACATGGAGCATAAATGATTCAGCATGAAACAGTTAGTGCAAATTTTATTTCTACATCTTCCATCAAAACCCATCAATTTATCACTAGTAAGGTATGACAGAAGGAATGAAATAAAAAAAATCTATTGTAAAAGCATTAAATCAAACAATGATTACTTTAGCTGATGTTTTAAAATTAGCTTCTTAAGTACCCCATGCATTTTTGTAAGTACCGAAAGATACTCAGTATATGTATGAATAAGTGCAATTTCTGGATATAAGACACATTTTAAATTCACTAAGAATATGTCACCTTAGGGTACTTTTAAACATAGATTTTGTATTTGCTGGAAAATTATATGAGAAATTAAAATGCTATTAATCATCATTATTGCACAGGTTTCTATCGGAATCAACAATAGGAATTATATTTTTATAAATACAGAAAATATAAATAACCTCCTTGGATTTTCTTTCTAATTCCATCTCAGTTAACAGGCCTTTATTTAAAAATCCTGTTAAACAAAGGAAGTTTGTCTGTATAATCCTGTGATTTTCTGAGAGAGAAATTACTGGTACTTTCTTAAACCAGATCAAGAGCATATTGATCCTTCTGCAAAAGCCTTTATGTTACTTTTTCCTGATTGCTTATTTTTTAAAGAGAAAAAACTTATCTGAGATACCATCGTCCAACTTAGTTTTTGTAATGCCACTATTAGACAGCTGCAATAAAAACAAAATTATTTGTAATTGCTCCTATACATAGATTTATAAATTATTTTCTATCTCAAGAGCAGAAGACTTGTCTTTAAATTAAAGCTTCTAAAGCACAATATGGGTTTTAGCTACTTCTGATGTGTCCTTATCAGTTAGTACAGTACAGCTAACTCTTAAACAATTTGCAGTTTTTGAACTTTCTTATTTATTGGAGCTTTTTTTGGGGTAAAGGAAGGAGAATAATACATGGAAAGAATTATTCACCTCTAATCTCTGCTGTAGAAAATCCTTGCGTACCATGTAATCCCCTTTTTTAACTAGTGTATAATTTGACTTCAGCCCACAGGCAAAATAGAAGGTTCACTGTTTTGGTTGCTCTCTGTAGTTCTACGGTGACATTTCTCTTGAAATTAGTAACATGAGAAATATAGTTAACACGCTACTGGTCTCAGAGTCGAAGTCATCAAAAAGAAAAAGCTTTTTCCCAATATTTTCACCACCTGAGGTGGCATTACTTGCAAGTAATGCAAGCCAGCAGGGCCAAAGGGTTTGTTTTTTATCCATCCTTTTAATTATAACTCTAAGGAAAGACAGTGGATTTTGACTCGTAGTGAAAGTAAACATGAACTGTATATTTGTATGGCCAAAATGAAAAACCAAAATCTGTCATTCCTTTCAGCATTTAGATATTCTATCTGACACAAATCCAATTGTTTTTCATTCACTCATAAATAAAGCATGGGACAGATGTGCTAGATTTACAAATTGCTGGAGAAGGAGATGGTGTTTATCGGCTGCCTTTCTTTTGCCCTCTGTTGCTAGAGATAAGAGAAATCCAAATTGACTTGCTTCCTCTGCCTGAGGCATCTTAAACTCACAGCTCCCTGTGTCTGAAGCATGCTCTGTGTTTCTGTATGTATGTATGGCTTCAGCTGCTCATGGCTGCTCTGAGGTTTTGGTAGAGGACGGTGCTGCTACTAAAGAGAGAGTACTGAGATGATCATTGGATTTTGGAAAAGCAATACAAGTATCATGCTGAAAGGACAGAGTATCCATATTTTCATCTGCTGTATCATGTGCCTGAGGGATGAGGTGAATTTCTCTTTTGCCGCCTCCACAAACATACCCTCTTCAGTGTGTCCAGCAGTTATGTAAGCACTTCCAAGGGCATCACCCCTAAAGCCTCCCCATTAGCCACAGTTTCCCATCGGATCTCCTTCAGACCCTGAGCTGCTGCTTCTGCAAATGCGATCGCCGGCCAGGTCATGCTTTGTGCCAGCTGTTCTTCTTTCTCAACAGCCAGTGAAAACCTCAGCAAATTCTGTCTTCCTTCTCAGGTTCTACACCAGAAGCTGACTTCTCACAAGCTACAGAGGAGGTGAAGTGTTCTGACTCTTTAACTTCTCTCCCCCCAGTCCTTTGAGTAAAGCCACATTCTCTTGCGGATGAGTGGAGTTACCTGACACTCATTGCAGCAACAAAGGCAGCTGAGCCAACCATTCTCTCCTGGAGTAAGTTTAGACATTCCTTAAAATAGCCTAAAATTTGGTTCTCAAAGTAAAATAATTTTGGTTGTCCTGAGACTTTTAATAGAAAATTTCAGAAGTATGTACCTAGCAATTTACTGTTCAGCATACACTCTGTGTTGGTGGGAGGAGTGGTAAGACTTCACTCAAAATGGAGTCTGGTGGTGTTGTGGAAAAAGACTTTTCAGAAATGAGCTGTCAGCTTGTCATTTGTACATTATATTTTTTGCAGTTTTGATACGGTACATGAAAATTTTGTTACATCATCACGGAGCTTTCAGCTGATTGCTGACTTACAGTTGAGGTTAGTGCAGTGATTTATATGCTCACATGCTAAGAATTTCCTCTATTTCTTTCTGTTCTTCTGTTTCCTTGTTTTCTTTTTGGAGAATTACTATGACACAGATAAAACAGTTTACAGAAGTAAATTTAGAATCTTTACTTTCTGTGATGCTTATAAATTGATGCCTTTTTTATTATATAGGGAATGTATTTTGAAAGAGCAGTATTTCTTTGCAAACAGTAATTATGTTGTTCCAGTTATTGATATAGATGATTCAGGTTATTATCCAGGACATGTTTTTGGCTACAAAATACAAGAATTTGATATAAAAGCAGCTGTTCCAGTTTTCATCACTGAAAAATTATTATATTGCCCTTACTTAGATGATCTTTGAGACATTAAGACTTAAGAGGCTTTTAGATAACTTTAAAGGGAAATGATAGTGACGAATAATATATTTTTCAATATTAATAATGAAGAAAGTTTCATCAGGCCAAAGCTGCAGCTTCTCTCCTTGAATTTACAGGGGAAACATGAAGCCATTTTATTTTTCATTACTATTCTAACTAGGTAAGAATTTCCAGTAAATACTTCCCCTCTCCTTTGTGCTGTCCAAAACACAATTATTTGCACACTTCCATGCATACACAATGTGCACACATAGACACACAAAAACTAACAAAAAACCCAAAAATCCAAAACCCACCTCAAAAACAAAACAGAGTGCATTTTTACTGTAACAGGGGGAATTATCCAAATGATAGATTCAGGAGTCTTTCCTTCCCCTTTTGCTCCTGTCACATGGTCTATAACACCTATAACAATGTTATGTCACACCTACATAATCATGTTCTGGAAGCTCATTTCTAGGACTGCTCAAAATAAATTAAAAGGCATAATTTTGAGTGCCTAAGAAGAATGTAAATACTGGTATTTCTGATAAACTGCTATTTCATCCTTTTTAAAGTCAGTTTCATATGTTTTGTTGTGTTTGAGTGGTGGGTAAGAAAGCTAATAAGTAGATTTTAAGAGGCTGCTGAGGACCATCTCTTTTTTTATATACAGGTATTTGCAAGAGCTGTTGAAACAAAAGTTGACCCCTGCAAAGGAAAGTTTGCATTGAATCATTGTATATTTGCAAAAGTTATAAATTCCTGTATTTATTTTTATAATGCTGTAAGCACGCACATTCTAGTAGAGTAATCAAAAAGTAGAGCTCTTTCCAAGGTTAATGTTGCTGGAAAATACATAGTGTTTTCCTTAAGGAGACTTCCAAATGTCTTCAATGTAAATGTCATGCCAGGTTGATCTCTTTCATGTATATTTGCTGCTGAAAGTACAACACATATGAAGATACCAAATAATACCCTGATATTATTTTCACCTTCCAATCTAAAAATATATTCAGTCTCCTTTGTGGTTTATATTCCATTTCTTCCTTAAACCATGATTTCCTTGGGAGCTCAAGAAAGTAACTGGTTAAGTCTTGGTAATGAGTGCATAGAAGCCTTAGTATTTTTATTTCACAGTGCAGAAAGGCTCAAGAGTTGATGCAACCCTTACTATTCTGCCTGCTGGAAAAGGGCTGTGATTGGGTGGGTGGGAAGTCTTCCAAGAGGCTGTTAAAGCATGTAGTAAAATCTCTTTGTTGGCCTCAGGACGTCTACTGAATTTAGAGATTTCTGCCCAAGATTCAGTTGTGAGCCACTCAGTTATTTCTAGTAGCTAAAATTTCCTAGAAACAAAGACAGAACATCCCAGTGTCCAGCAACCTCACAGAAACCCATTTTAAAGAAAATAATTGAATTTGAGCATTTTGACTAACCAGAATAATAATGAATGGTAATAATAATGAATCATTGTGTGCCTTTAGTCACATTGGCATGTTTAGGGAGAACAGGATAATGTAATTTCAGTAATTTCCATACTGTCAGTGAAATGAATACTTTTTTCTTGTGTGGCAAAATATTTGTGCCAAATGATAAAGGAAAAAATAAATCCTTAAAGCACATGGTAATGAACAGTGAGTGGTTAGCTAGAATCACAAATTATTTCACCCCTCAACAGGTTAATTGCAGAAAAAAATGCATCAGTGAATTTATGGATTTTTTTCTGATGTCTTTTAAGTTCTTTTGGCTTGCAAAGTAGGTCTAATTCTACAAGGCTGATGGATTGCTCAAGTAATTTGAAATAGATGAAAGACCTGTAAATGTCAAAAAAAAAAAAGGCAGAAATATTGATAGTTACATTGTGTCCTACATGTCTGTTTTCACCCATATAGTTATTTTTTTTAAAAAATAAGGAGGTGGAGGACTGCCAGCTCACTTATCATCTATCCTTCCTAGCTTCAGGCTGAATAAGAAAAGGTTACACCTGTCAACTGGAAGATGTACTCTGGGGAGAATGATTTTCAAACCCTTTACAGGTCACTTTAAGACATGTAATTATAAAAAACCTCTAAACTCTAAACATTGAAACATAAAAATTTTTTAATAATAGCAGAGGCAAGTCTTTTAAAGCATTTAACTATTCTCTGTGAACTTTGCGTTGTAATTATTTTAATGCCCCTTTCCCTGACTGATAATAGGTTTTTTCCTTTGTGAAGTAGATTATGCTGTATACCAAAATAATTTATTTTTATTCATTGAGTGTAAGTTCACAGGCATTTTTATTATCATCCTGTTTTCTGTTGTATAATCAGCTCCAAGAACTGAGTGTTGCAAAAGTATGCCACAAGATATCTGAATTTTTACAGAAAAATTACTGACTTACACGGGGTACAGGGTGCTGGTATATTTTCTCACGTATCAGACCTTCCATCCTTTTACTTTCTGGCATAAACTGGAAGGCAGAGATGGCAAGGTCCTCAGATTAATTAAAGAGGTATTAGGTGCAGCACTGATTGGGAACTTCCCAGTACTATATACTGGATGTGACACACTTGGGCAGTAATTCCAAGTGCAAACCTCCTTCATCCTTGATATTTTTTGTTTTAATATTTACTTATTCTGCTATTGCCCAGGTAGACAAACTTTGTAACAGACTTCCCAAGTGTTTCAGTAGCTATATTTCACTAATCTTTAGGAATAGAATGTTGCATCTCTTTCTTTTACTAATCTTTGTTCTACCTCTAGTTGACGCAGATGTGCATTCAAACTAATTAAGGAAATTTGCTTTGACTCAGCATGAAAAGGCAGGCAAAAATAAGAGCATATGAAAATAGTATCTGATATTACCTAATTCTTATATTACAAGAAATGCAGTAAGAATGAATGGGTGGGCTCCCTGGACTGTAGGAGATTCCCTTGGAGCATCTCAGATACACAGCCTTAATTTGGGAAAACATCAGTAGGCCTCAGGTTTAGGTAGATGTTCATCTTCATCCCTCCATACTCAGGGAAGGATGCTGAAGAAACAAGTTGTTCACCACTAGCATTGCAGGATTTATTTGTTTCACGAGTGTAGCCAAACCTCAACAAGCATCAAAATTCTTTTTGAGTGTTTTGGCTTGTAGGTTGAATATTTCAGATTATTCACTTCTGAAAATAAACAGAAATCTGTAGAGCCTGAAAAGGACAGAGTGAAATAAAATGCTAGCTTGTAGCATGTTGATTAAAATTATTGCTTGGATCTCAAAAAAAAATCTGCAACCAAACCAGAAATGCAGCCAAATTTTCTTTTACAGAGTGAAGTGCCTCATATGCAAGACTGGCTTTATGGTTTGATTATTGTCTACTGAGCACATGGTATAAATTATTTCATAACCCCTTATGAAGCAATGCTCAAGTACTTTTCTTTTTAAATGAGCTTATAGCCAAACAGTTGATATCTCCTGTTGAAGAACCACCCCAGACATTAAAGTATTTTTCCGTTCACAGTAATTTCCATATTATCATTAGGATGTGTCTTCTAGGGATGGAACTATGCTGAAGTTTGAGTGCTTCTGTACAGAGACACCCACCCCATGTAATTCTCACATGGGTTGCTGCTCTTGGCACAACTGTAGTGGCCACTTGAGCTTGTGGATGTGACCTTAGAACTACAGTCTAACTGGCTGCAGTCTTCTGGGTATTGTCCAAGATTTGTCCAGCATCTAGCCCAAAGGAGTAGAAGAAAAAGTGAATTAACATGTCTGTGTGTACATTATAGGTAAACACATACATAAGAATATATATGAATAATGAATAATGCATAAATATACATATAAATGCTTATATTTACATATTGACAAATATATTCTATTGCACCAATTGATAAGAAAGCATTTATGTGTAATTAGACTTGCTTTTTAAGCAAATCCACATCAGAAGCCAGTCTGCCAATAAATATTGGGACAAGCTATAGCTTCTTAATTTGAAATTAAATGCATAGCTCAAATGTTATCCCCTAGTACAAAGAAAAAGCTGGTTTCATCTTCTTGATAATTTCTTGCTTTTTTATGCATGGTAGTTAAGAACAAGATGATTTTTTGAGAAAATAAATTTCTGGGAGCTGGTAAGCGTGTATCTGAGAGACAAAATGAATCAAAACCACCCTCCCAGAAATATTTGTGAGTACTTTTCTCATGAAAGATGTATCATAACACATCCAAAAATTCATGAGAAAATAAGTAAGCTTCCCAGGACTGTGTTCACACTTGGCATAACCAATTCTATCTTAAAATATACATTATGATACCACCAAAACAGTTTTCTAACACCTAACGAACCAAAAAGGCAAATGAAAATAAACTCATGTAAAGAAAAATTATCCAATGAAAATGTTTCTAAAATTTGAAATGGTAAACAGAAATGTACTGTCACTGCCCAAAGTATGTCTGAGGAATTGTAGAAATATAATTTATACTTTCTATGCATCCTGTACATACTACTCTACTTAAAATTTATGTGTTCTTCTTTTAAAAGGTGACATGCTTCTGACCAGTGAACAAGACTGCCAGGTATTCCCAGGATACATAATTAGGTCTTTTTCCAGTGCCATTCTTTTCCCTATTACATTTTTTTGGTTGGAGTTTTGTCATTTTTTACATTCATCATAGCAACCTGTAGTGTAAGTTACTGACTCCTGTGATGTCAAGATGCCTGGTACCTCTCACCTTGTAACTTTGGCTGCTTAGATATCAGCTATATTGGAAACTAGTGGAATTAACAAAAAATACCTCAAAAACAAAACAAAACAAAAAAAAACACACACAAAAAAAAAGAAAAGGCTTGATTGCATGTTGTAGGTCCTACAATATTACTTCTCACACATCTAAACTTGATTTTGATACTTGACTGGGACAAGCACTACATAAATGTGGCCAGTAGTAACAAGCAGTAACAAGCAGGAGATTTTATGAGTTTCATATATTGATAAGCACATTGCCTCTGACACTGATTGCGTGCTTCTCATTATAAAAAATTACAGTAGCTCTCAGAGTCAATGTTGTGGTAGTCTTCATTTTGTTGTGCAAGCAGACAAAGATAGTAAATATCTGTGAATACACTGCTTAAACAGTTGGAGTTCAGTTGGATAACCGTATTTAGTAAATACTCTCATCATATGCATTCTGACATAATTTATGATTTTCTATTCAGGATTATATTTATAGAACTTGGAACAGGAAAAGCTCTGGAGACAGCAAAACTGGCATGACAAAGAACTTTATAATCTCATTAAGGAAGTGTTGCTAGGAGTGGCTAGTGAGATCACAAGAATACTATTGTAGAAGCTAATACACACTGTCAATGCATAAATTAATGTAGTGTGTAAAGAAGAAGAGGGAAATGTGTACATTTCATTTGTAATGTGTAAATATTTTCACTTTTCATGCCATTTTCAATCTCTTCCTAAGCTTGGAAAGATAAACTTCCAATAAGGAACTGGGATTTCTTATTTACTCATTGACAAATAAATTATTTATAGATTAAAACAGCAGGATGGGAAATCACACATTAATGTTTTCTGAAGCTTCTGGTGAAAAAAGTAGGAATAATTACAAGAAAAGTTTGGTGGTGGTTTGTTAGCATCCTGTGTTGTTTAGATTTAGGTGGTTTAGTTTTTACAGAAAAAAGATGTGTCAACAGGTATCATGATCAGGATTTCTTGGACAGTAGAAACTAGCAAAAATTCCCAAAATTTTAGCGAAGCATTCACTTTGCTTTTAGTAATTCTTCAAATGAGGGATTTAGCATAGTAATTAATCTTACTAAAATAGTAAAAAGCTTAAGATAAAATAAATAAAATAGTCTATATCTGAATCTAAATATTTCTGTATCTTTCAGGAATAAGTAAGTAACTTATACAACAGTGTTGGTTTTGCATTGGAGCAACCCATGAAAGTGATTTTTTCTGAGAAGAGCTGCTGAGAGCTTTCTCTGTGCCTAGCAAAAAATATGTGAGTAGAACTAATAACGGGGCATGTGCTCTGACTTGCAGTGTCCTTAAGACAGGTAATAGCATATGTCCAAATTATCCTGTCTGGGCTAAAATAGCCCAAATAACAAAGCTTTTTTTTTGGCTGGTCTTTCAGGTGCTTCTACCAGACTTAAAAAGATGGAGAAATTACATGGCTTAGTCAGAATCAAGTAAATCTCCCTTTCTCAATTGAACATGAAATACATTTTGTAGTTGTTTTCTCTTTTTTTCTTGATAAAGGGCATGAGGCCCAGTATAGAAACCATCACTAAAAGTATTCCTTTCTGTGATTATTGACATCCTCAGTGCACATATCACTTCAAAGTTGGTGATGTCTTCTCTGTAATTTTCTTGATGTCTTCCAATCATGTCACTGGATTTATTGGTCTTTATGTAAAGACTTTATTTAAAGACCAATAAATGCAGTGGTTTCTCTGCATCTGAGAATGGGGCAGCCGTTTCATGGGCCTGAGGCTGAAAGGAGGCTTCCCTTAGTAGCCTTGTCCCTTAACATTTTCCATTCACAAGGTTCTGCTTAGCAATTTGTCCAGAGTCAATATGGTCATGGCCACGATGAGAAGGAGGATTCCTTGTAGATGAGACTAGACTCTCTCTCAGTTTTTTAAGATTCTAACAAACAGAAAAAAGCAGAAGGACATAGATGGTTTTCAGGTAATACATTCAGCAAAGTAAAATTTATTTTTTAGTACAGAAGAGTGGTTATCTAGTTTTGAATAATGGGGAGAAGAGCAACATTGGTTTCTTTGATTCTCTAGCTTTTGGAACTTATTAATGATGCTGTAGAAGGAAGAGAATGACTTGGCGATGCTGCCCAAGTACTGAAAAGAAGAAGGGACGTGAGTGAACAAAATGGTTTCCGGTAAATTGTCTGAGCCCTAGCTCCCTAATAATTACTTTAATAGGATCAGAGTTTTATTATGAGTTTATTGATAAGGTATGCTGTAACAAAATTATTTTGTAATGATGAATTAAATGTACATATCTGAATGTACAGCCTTGCTATCAAAAGGATAGCAGACTATAGGATTAAAAGCTAGACAATTCAGGATAGGAGACAGTAATTAGTAGGCAGGTGGGTTTTTTTCAGTGACTGGCCTTCTTTCTCTTGCTGCTCACTTCTTCATGTGTACAATAATGGTTTGCAAATACAGATTTTTGGGGGAGGTAGCAAGAGGAACAGCTGGTTTTTTGATTCAGGCATTGGTACCTAATGAATTTTCTGCTGAGCAAGTTTAACCATAATTTTTAGTTTAAACGTATTCTTTATTAATATGGAAAGGTGCAAAATATTTTCATAGTTTTTACTCTTTAGCACAGTTAGCATAAAGAAAAGAGGGCAGTCTTTTCTTCCTTGGTAGAATATTGATGAAATGAGGGTGGATGTCACATGGTTGTATGGAATGAATTGAATTGTGTGGGTTGACAACTCTATGACAGAAATGACGGAGAAATTCAAGTATACTTGATAAATTACTTCCTGGTTTTGTAAGCAGTCATCCTGGGTTTTTTTGGGATGGAGTTAATTTTCTTCTTAGTAGTGTTTTGGATTAAAAATAAGAATAATGATGATTAACACACTGGTGTTTCTGTTGTTGCTAAGTAGTGTGTACCCTAAATCAGCTTCCTCTGCTTTGCCAGTGAGGAAGTGCGTAAGAAACCATGAGGGAGCAAAATCAGGAGAGGTGGCCCAAATTGGCTAAAGGCACATTCCATACCGTAAACTCATGTCCAATGAACTGAGGGGGTTGGGTGGGATGTGATCATACAGCTTGAGGACAGGCTGGGTATCAGCCAGCAGCTGGTGAGCCATATTGCATTGTCTATCCCTTTTCTTTCTTGAGGTTTATTTATCTCTTTTTTTTTTAAGTGCCACTTTTGTTACAGTTGTTTTTGTTATCGTTATTATTAAAATATTTTAATTTTATTTGGGTTTATCAATTTTTTTCCTCAGTTCTCCCCAGCTCACTCTGTGGTAGGGAGTGGTTGAGCAACCGCATATTACTTAATTGCTGACTGGGATTAAACTATAACAGCATGATATTGTCTATGTTTATGAATTACAACTCAGAGGAAAAGATCGTATTGCTATTCATGTCTACTGTGCTTGGCATTGTATTTTATAGTATTCAGAATTTAAGTTGTTTTCTGACAAAAAATTCTATTTGCATTATGTCTTTTGTGAGTATTATTGTTATTATTTAAAAATGTATGTTCGTTGTACCATATTAATCTTGTTCCTGAGAAATAAGCTGCATTTAAGGATAATATTGTCTTTTTTGTTGATTCTTATGAGATAATAACATACAGGAATCATTAGCCCAAACGTAATTGAAGCCTGAAACTGTGACAGCTGAGAAAGTGTTGTGTGTTTTTAGTGATATGAAGGCTGACTTCCGTTTAAAAGTAAGCTGCTAACAGATGTTTAGAACATTGTTCTTTTTCATTAACAATGTGAGTCAAACCCTGAATACTTGACTAGGAAAACAACTTTCTGCTAAGCTGGTGGTATCACAAATCTACCATGTTTGCTAGGCTATTGGGCTACACCGGGCCACTGTAACAATTCTGAGTGTTAAATAAATTTCACTAAGTGTTTTATCTTTTCATTTAGTGCTGGGGGAAAAACCAAAAAGAATTTACATTACACTAAATTCAGATTCCTTTTTTTTGTGTGTGACAGTGAAGTTCTGTCCTACCCCATGAAAATCTTTATCAATTTAAGTGGTTCAAGTAAGAAATATGAGGAAATGTGAATGAGGTGCTAGATTCACAAAGCTAATGGCAAAGAAGTGATCTTCCTCCTCATTGAAGTTTGTACCTTCAGGTGTAAGTCACCAAAAGTGCATGAGGAAGTTGTTATTCTTTTCCTCAGGAGGTGTGAATTTAATACTTTAACCTAAATTAGTGTCCTAGCTACCAACAAGTATTATAAAGTGTCTTTTTTAGATACTGCTGCTTTATCTTCCCTAATAAATAAAGCTAGGAAAACTCAGTAGGTCAGTGAATCTCAGCATCAGACAGCAGCATTATTAGTGTTTTATAAAAATTAAAACAGTTTCACAAAAATGAATATGAAAGACCCAAATCAGAATTATATATAATATTTTTGTGACTAGAAAACTTACTTGTCAGATGGGGAGCTTCTGCTGAGTTCATTTTCTATTTAATTTATTAACAAGTATTAGAGTCCAGATTTCACAGGAGATGCAAGTAATCACCTTTAAAAAGGTGATTTCAAAGACACCACTGAAGTCAAACCCATTTACCCCAGAAAAAAAAGGCTTGTATACATAATAAAGTGCTACTATAAAAGATCATTTCAAAATACCGTTATTTTTTGAACTCCTGCTTACACAAAAACTGAAATGATAATTAAAAATTATATTTTGTTTATTAACTTGTCTTTTTAAAGTAACATTTTTTTATAACTTTGCCCTTCTTTTCTTTTTAACAGCACCTTCAGGCTTGAAGGAATATCTATATTTGGAGGCACGTCAATTAATTTGCGTATCAGATTCATCATTGTGACTTCTTGCAGGCCAGATCTGAGAAGTAACCAGGAAACCTGACCCTTAGTGGAGAACGGAAGAACCCTTGAAGTCAGAGCACAACTGAGCGCTAGTGTAATCTGCATTGAATCATCTTTCTCAGATCTGACAGCTACAAGCTGAGTCCTGGCAACAGCCACAGCCTTAAATTCCATTCAGTGGGAAAGAAGGATAAGAGAACTCAATGTTTTGCCCCGTTGCAGAAACTTCTGTTTCCAGGCCTAACACCTGAGTCCTGTGCTGAGCAACGAGAGTACCAAACAAGGAGTTTTTTATGGGTACAGCCAGCATCAACAAATATTTCAATATGTAGCCAAAAGGAAAAAGGAAGCACTTAAGTAATATCAGAAAATGGATGCATTTATTGTAACAGAGAAATGTTACTGTCCGTGGGGAAGAAGACCTCTGTCGTCCCTTGTATATATTCAAAGCCATACAGGAACAGGGCTGAAGTGAAGTCACTTAAAAGGATGCTGTCTCCTGTCCTCCACCCAGCTTTGAGGGAGTTCCGCTCTTAGAGATTGCATCTCGATGCACTTCTATTATTTGCACTGTCACTTCCATTCAGGGTAATGATGTGTGCCACCATTTGCACAGATGGCCCCAGGAGATTTTTGACCACAACAAGCTATACTTTGCCAGGGCTCCAAATGGAATTAAAAAGTTAGAACTGAAGAAAGACATTTATGCTCTCTTTCACTATGGGGATCTCTTCACAGAAAGGATTATGGTCCTTTCTTAGGATGAAATAAATACATGCATATACATACATATATACATATGTATATATATGAAAAAGCAGCAACATGATAAGGTGTATTTTAAAAGGGGATATAATCTTTTTTAATAGCATTCATTTTTTTTTTATCATATTAGCAGCCGAGAAATTTAAGCTATTGAATTATACATCAAAAAATGTTCCTGTTGAATATTGACATTTAGTCCCAGTTACTGCTAAAGAATTCATTTGTAACATGTACTTGACATAAAATTTTTCTAGCCATTTGTCTATACTTCATGGAGAAATCTAACAGACAAGCAACATTTTCAGTTTATTTTTCTAAATAAATGTGTTGTTTGTATTATTTGCAGTCACTCATTTTGGCTGGTTTTCATTATCTCCAAAAGTGATTTAAAGACAGAACCAAAACACAGGGATTGTTTGTTCTTGTTAAGCTGTAATGATTTGCTGAATGAAAGCTTTAATATAAATACTGTAATTTGTAAAATGATGAAGTATATTTATATAGGCAAATATGTATGGAAAACAAAAGGAGGTATTTTAACTCTTAATTTCAGAACATAGTTTATTTTAATATCCACAGGAAGAAATTAAATATATAATGGGATAGGGTTTTTATTATCAATGAGTTTTACTAAGTGAAAATTTGGATGTTTAAGAATGAAATGAATGTAGTCAAATAATGGTGGTTTCCCAAATTATAAAAAGACCTTTTGCCAGTTGTCTCATTTTACTCAAAAACTGATTTAATCGTTGGGGGGTTGGGTTTTTCGGGGGGGGGTGTGTGTGCTAAGGTTTTTGTTTGGTGTTTTCTTTGTTTTGGCATACTGACAGGACCATGAATTTGATACTATTTGCTCATAATTTGAAAAGCTACAGCATAAAAGATTGTTTCTTAGAACAATCTACAGTTTGCAGTTAAGAACAGTCATTGTTATCAAACTAATGCAGTGTTTTGTTGTAGAGTTATTGAACATTTCAATGCTAGAGCTGTTTTGAATAAATTTTTTTTCCTTTTTTTCTTAGTCCATTAGCCTATGTGTAATTCAAAGAGAAAAGTAATGCATTTGGTTCCCAGTTCACTTAAATAATTTGTCTTAAGTCCAGTTATATGTATCTGATTTTTAAAAAGCTGAATAGCTTTTTTTTCTTCCAGTTCATTGCTTTATGGAAGCATTTAAGTGCTCACTAACAGAAAAAATACCTTTCAACAACAGAAATAATTTTCAAAAAATCTGTGGGTTAACCTTGTGAAGGGCAGATGTCTTAAAAATGTGTTGCTCTGCTCTAATGTGCTAACAAGTGTAATGCGTGTATGTTTGTGTGTGCGTGTGCACGCATGGCACCCTTACCTGCTCATGAATGAAATGCCAGCTCTGCTGAACTAAGTGCCACGAGACCTGTTACTGGAAAAGATGCTCTTGTTGCTGTATTCTTTGGTGAAAGACCTGTCCTCTGTCTTTGCTTGTGACTCTGAAGCCATAAACAGCTTTTGAAGTTTGTCAGGAAATCAGAAAATTAAGTAAGTTTATGTTAGGCTCCCTCATTTGGCAAAAATTGGGATGATCTTATGATTTGACTCTTTTTATGAAAGTTAAGTGGTCAATTTCTTTTGGTGCAATGGATAAATGAAACCTTTGTATTTGTTAAAGAATGATGTCTGTGTTTTGTTCACACACAATTCAGCTTTTGGCTTATAGTGTTCTTACTGTGATGTCATTCCTGTGTCATTAGAATAAGTTATTTGGACACATAACTGGCATGGGCTTGGTTTTCCTCCTTTTTAGGATAATCAGTATTTTAAAATTGGAGAGCTTCTTCTTTGAGACAAGTATTCAGTTGTTTAAGAAGGGGACAACATTATTGAAACAATAAGAAAATTTCAGAATAATAATTCAAACACTTCCATCATTGCCTAATAATAACACTTGAAAAAGCTCTTATTTTTGTGAACAAAATGCATTCACCTGTATTTGAAAATAGCCCAATAAAAATCCAGTGGAATAATTTGTTACTACTTGCAAATACTTTTCTGCTATGCTGAGTTCTAGATCAGCTTGTGCGTAAAATTTTTATTGCACAAAACCCACCTAAAACAATGCTCAGTTTTCTTTAGAAAAATACATGAGATATGAAAAATAATTATTTCGTCCCAGGAGTGGTTTTATGTAATTTGTGCAATGCAAAAATGATGAACAGATACCAACGTGTAGGCGTAATTTAAGTGACAGATGTAATTGGAAGATAACACTGCAAACCACAGGTCTCATTAATCACATGCTGTTATTTGCACCTCTGCTTAACTGGGACTTCATGCTGGAAAGTAAATTTCAGTGTGCATGCACACTCATACAGTGTTATGTATCATCTCTTATTTTACTAGCAGTGTCACTGGGAGAAATTCTGAAATTTCTTGATTTTTGTAGATTTAAATTAAATCCTTAGATAAGTATTCAATATTGGATATAAATTGAGATGATGTCTGTATATTGTGCAGATACTCCCATCAGGTAGCATTTCAACACAATTTCAGAAGTTGCTGGCAAATAATTAGCACTGAAATTTCGTAGTTTAAAACCAGAGGAGATAATTATATTATCTATTGAACAGCAAAAAAATTGTGGTATTTCCGTTATGTTCATCCAAGCGTACTGACAAGACCAGCAGAACTTTTTCACCTAAGATGACTTTTCAGCAACTAATGGGTCCTTTTGTGGGTATTTGTGTCATGCATATAAGAAAGGCCTACAGAAATAGTTCTGGCGTAATAGTGCATTGTTTCCTTAGCTGGCATCTGAAAAGCCACCTGGAGCAGCCAATAGGCTTGAAAGGATGAGGTGTGCAAAACAAAATGCTGACAGTTCTAGACTTGTCTACAAGACAGAATTTCAGCACTTGAAAGTTTTAAAAGGCAAGGATCACCGTCTTTCATGAGAAAAATTGGGATATGTTAAAATAGCTCTTTTACAGAGCGGAAGGCAAAGATTATGAAAACCTGGTGATCAGCAGGGTGATATAAAAGTGTCCCTCTCCTGAGAGGGCTGCTCCGAGTGTCACATGTTGAGAATATCCCCAAGGGACAGGGTTTTTTTTCCCCCTCTGATCAGTGATGTGCTGGGCACATAGCAAGGCAGTGATGTTGTTACTAAAAGCTGACCACAAGACCGTGGTGAGCTGCTGCCCAAGGAGGGCTGGAGGAAGGACAGGCACCACTCTGCCCGGGAGCTTCCTGCTAGGGAGGCGGCTGTTACTGAGACTGGATCGCAGAAGGAATCTCAGAGGACTACTGAGACTAAATCAATGATTTTCATGAACTGGACTGTTGAAGATGCCATGAGAGGGGGAAAAAAGGGATGTTGTTCAAAATACTTCTCTCTCTAGATTCAGTGTCCTTGCAGATCTGCAAGGAAGCCATGAAATCTCCCCACAGCTGGGCTGAATTTCAGAAAAGATAACTATAAACAAGGACTCCTGTTCAGGAGAATCTGGAAAGAATAGGGTAAAGTCATGGCACATGGCATAGAGACTATTCAAGTTATTCTTGAAGGAAGAGAGTAAATACATTCTGCTTAGCTAGAAAGGCTTGAGAAAGGGTAAAAGGGAAACCACACGGCTAATCAGCAGGGTATCAGAGGCTACTGAGGGCAAGATGTCCTTCAGATAGCTGAAGATTTTGAAAGAAAGTGTAAGGACTAAATGTAAGACTAAATACAAATTTAAAAAGAAAAAGAAAACCCAAACAACAAACTCAGAGCAACATTAATCAAATCAACTCCAAGATACTTAAGAGATTTCTCAATTAAAATAGTTGAAAGAAACTAGAATTAAGAAATTCTGTTTCTGCAGCAGAGCAGAGGGAAGTCTGGGAGACCATCTGTAATGCTGAAAGATATTCAAGGAAAACAGAAGCACTTGCAAGAAGCTTTAGGAACAAAATGGTCAGAACACTTTAGCTCTGCTCGTGCTGTGGAAGAACTTTTGTAGGTTCTCACACATTATTTTTTTTTGTGGGGGAGCTCATATGAAGTCATGGTTTGCCAGTTTGAGGTGGTACAAAACAAAATGAAGGGATATAAAGCTAAGATTTTTAAAGACACTCCGGGATGAAGTAGCCAAATCGTGCCTGTGGAATGAAATTCTTTGTTTAAAGTTATTTTGATAGCTTTTGAGATGTGAGGTTGCAACTATGTTGCCAGATTTATATTGAAAGAGTATGGTCCATTAAATCAGTATGAGGCAAAAGGGTTCAAACTTTAATAATATCTCTCTAAAAAGAGCTGGAACACATCTAACGGTGTTAATATTACCAAACACCACAGGAAATTGCACAGATGGCTAAGAGAAAACACAAAAGAAACTGCAGCTGGCTAAGAGGAAAGTTCCTGAATTCATAAAAAGATGAAAAATATTGGTGAAAATAGTGATTTTTGTGTCAGTTTTCACAGGCGACAGAGGCCAAGAGTGAAGTTCCAAGGGACATATTCTGTGATCCATGTGTCTCAAAATATATTTGAACATGTGAATACGCTGGAAAAGTAGTATATAATTATGTGGCAAATTTGGTGATCATACTAAATTAATAAAGGTGGTAAATAGGAGAGATCCTGAACGACTGACTAAATTAATTTTATTAAAATTAAAAATAAAATTGAATGAAGATAAATATAAACTGATATTAAAACAATTTTATATTTTATATATTTCACTTAGCTTTAATTTAGCAGTTAAATGTTTTTGTGAAATTGTTGGTCTTGTGCTTAGGAGAGCAGAAAAAATGGAAGTATGCAGTTAACATTTATTAGGAAAGCAGCAGAGAAAATAAGTGTACATTGCACACTTCATTGTATGCAACAGATATGCAATAGCCTAATATGATATTTAACTTTTTAAATACTATGTCCAGTTCTTTGACTGGAAAACAAACAAGCAAACAAACAAACAAAAAAAGTGTGATCAAACTGAAAACAAAAAATGTGATCAAACTGAAAAAGCTTCAGAGAATGAATGAAAAGGTAGAAAAATAAAATGGTACAATTTGATTCTGTCTGTGAAGTGACAGCAGGTAATAATTCTTCTGCTCAACAGAGGTGTGAAAGAGAAGTAGAGTGACAAGATCATGAATGGCATCGAGTGTGTAACAGGGGTCATCAAACAAATCCAGCCACTGGGAAGCTCAAAAATAACACAAAAGTGTTTATTTAGGCAATGTGGAGGGAAGCTGTGGAACTCTTTCACTCAAAACATATTGCATGTGCTCAAAGTTCATGAGAATGAGGGGCTGTGAGAAGAAAGGGAAAAATAGTAATTGAGAGTTGCTAAATGAAGTGATCCTGATTTTGCTTCTAGTGAAGACACATTTGTGTCAGGGTGAGTATAATGAAGATTAATTTCTACATGTGTGTTCTGGATCAATGTCAGCTACGTTTCCATTTACATAAACTGAGACCAGGGAGCAGAAAATTCTACTTTTGCAACGTGTACTATGTACTTTACAGAGGCACAAACAAATTAGCAAAACCAGCCAAGAGCTTTCATATTGAAAGCATAGGAAAAAAAATCTTTAAGATGGGTAAAGGATGATGTTCTGGGGGTTATGTCATTATTGAAAATTCACCTGTTCAGTAATGTGGTACATTGAGGTTTATCTACTGAGATTTAAATAGACAGGTGTAGTTATTAAGAAGACTAATGCCAAGCAAGAGATTTATGTTTCAGGAAGGAAAACAATCCCAAATTAAAAAAAACCAAAAAACAGTCTTTTGATTAGTGCTGATTACATATTCCTTTAAAATAAACATATGAATCTGTTTAATTGTTTCCTTAATTTTGTCTCTGAAATAAATATCCTTTACCAGCAAATATAGTTGCATTGAAAGTTGTGAGTGGAAACCACCTGGATAATCAGATTGAGAAACAGATTTTGAGAATCTGAGCCCCACATTGATCAGACAAACTCCCTTTGAATTACCTATATTTGGATAGCTGGGGAGTTTTCACTCATTTCCACCAAACTGATAGCAATTGGGCATATGACAAACCCATTATTTATAGTGGAGACTTTGACACTTTATTTTTTTAGAGAGATTAATACCTAAAATATATTACTAGAAGACCCAGTCAGAATTTAAAACCCAGGATTTAAAACTTCTGAAAATTAAATTGCTAGACAATCTAAGATTATAAATGAACCAAAATCTATATATAATGTGGAATGCAATGAAATTTATTTGATCTTGCCTGTTATTTTTTTCCATTTAAACAGATTTTGCAACAGCAATAAATATATTGTGGAAAAATAATTGTACAATAAGGTCTTCTTTCTAGAGAAAAATGTTTTAAGTTGTTGTATCTGCAAAAGTGCATAATTTCTAATTATTGTAATTCAGTGAGCAAAATATTCATTACTGTTGTGACTATCACTCTTACAGTTGTAGTGCTATTGATGAAATAGGACAGTACATTTGGTTTTAAAATTGTTTTTCATCTATTTCTAGAAAAAATGCTTGCTTCTTCTCCAGCTTCTCTGTAATGCTCTCTGCTTTCATATTACTAAAAGAGACTTCTGCTTAGCTCATTCCTCTGTTTTCAAACCACAGTTGTCACTGTGACATTATAAAACAAACTTAATTAATCTGCTGGGAATTAATTTCTTTTGATCGTATGCCCTCTTCTTTTTGCTGAGCAGGAGATATTGCAGGATGGTTAACAGGCTTATTTTAGTTCAGTTATTTGTACTGATTTTGTCTTTTGTTAAAGTAAATGCATAGTATTTGTGTGCAAAAGCTAACTAAGGACACCCTCTTTACTACAGGCTGTTTAAACAGAGATTTCTGAGTTGATTTAGAATATCTTGTAAATGGATGAGAAGTATTTCCATCTGGCTGATTATGGCTTTGTTCTTTTTGAACTACCCATGTGTTGTTTTGAGTGGAATGAATTTAACTAAATGAAATCACTATATAACTCCCTTTTTTTACTTGGCAAAATTATTACTTTTCTGACATTATATAGGATCCTACCTCACACTTAAACAAGTCTGCAATTAGGATTTAAAATTTCTTCATGTTTTTTATTGTATTCAAGGATACAGTAAACAAAACAATGATAAAATATAGAGTAGCAAAAAGGAGATATTTTAAAAAATACAACCAAAAAGATAAGCAAATTAAAACATTTGAAACATGCAGCCACAAATGAACTGAAAATGCATTATTAGATATAGCTAAAAGATCTAAATTGTGACATGAAAAAGGAGAATGTACACTGAACATTAGATTTCTGGAACTGATGACTGCAGAATCTGAATTAATGAGGGGTAAAATATATATCATCATTTTATCTTCAAACTTTCAAACATTTGCAGTTAGGGCAGATGAAGCTAATCAATGCTAAAAAAGTCTGGTTAGGATGTCTTTCTGGTTAAAAAGTGTTCTGGTTTTGCTTTGGAGGTGATCAGCCAAAGTTTTGACTGCATAACCTTCTCTGATGGTGCAGCCACACTTTCTGTGTACACTGGTATTTTATCATGAACACATTTTTCCATACATACAGCCTGGTCTATCCATCTTGCTCTTCAAGGCCACCGTCCCTTCTGTAGTCCCTTTCATATTGTTTGCTTCTGCTGCGAGGTGTTTATCTGTGCTTCTTCAGGCATGGCCCTTAGCTTTAACCAGACCAGAAGCAGCTCATGCCCCTCGCGCTGCCCGTGGGCTCTGCTGCAGGCTCTGCTCCGTTCATCCAGCTCAGGGCGAGAGCACATTGTGACCACCATTGCCTCGTGGTCAGCCCTCACCCTCGAGTCCTGCCAGCCTGGCTCCCTGCAGCTCCTTCAGTCACCCCCCACCGTCTGCATATACTCTACCCTGGGTGCACATCTTGGCCCTTCTGCCTCCTAAGCGAAATCCATACATTTCCTTAGATCCCGCTGACATTAATTTTTGTCATTTGCTATGTCAGTCACTTTTCTTAGCATCATGTAGAGATTTGTCACGTTTGCATTCTATGTCACGATTCAGATCCAGATCCCTCATCCCGTGTTGCATCATGGCAGTCATTGATACGGGTAGAGCATGATTTGCCTGCTGGTAAATCTCTGTGTGTTGTTCCTGATTGCATTGTTTTCTGTGTGTGCTCAGAAATTAATTCCAAATCAATGCTATTTGTGAACTTTATGGTGTAAAAGGTGAGACTGCTTTTTTAAATGTTCTCTTGTCTCCCTTCTGTCTTAATATGAATATAATATTTCTCTTTTTGCAGTTGGTGAGGACCTTTCTTGATTTCCATGATTTTTAATAGATTATAGTAGCCACGTGTTCTCTGCAGTCAGCACCTCTGACCCCTTGAGGTGTCAAGCTCAATTTGATCTGGCATCCTGTACTTAAGTCCAACATTTTTAAGCTAATTCTTGGTCTCTTGTAAGCCTGCATCCAAAATAAGACAGGTATTTACAGAATATAAAAAGTAGGCTTTGACTGAGGTGAAAATATCATTAAATAATTCAGCCTTTTCCATATAATCTAGCAGTCAATTGGTTCTCCCATTCAGCAGTTTGTATTTTCAGTGAATTTCCTTCTGATATTAGCATACGTGTAAGAGCTCCCCCTGTTACATTTATGTACATTTTAGCCCTAATCAGGTATTGGCCTTTTTATCCTTAACAGAATGAGCAGTACTTTTATAGTGTTTCTTTGATTTCTGTCCTTGTTTTCACTTCCTGTATGATTTCTAGCATGTAAGTTCTCTGCGTAATGGTTCAGACCTTTGACAGAAATTTCTGCTCTACCTGCATGAAGGGGTCCTTTTCTCCTGAGCTCCAAATAATTTTTCTTTAAAAGTCAGCTAATTATTCTGGATGGTGGTTGTATGAGGCTCCAAGGGTATTAATCAACAATATTCTAGATAAGTAAAAATCTGTTGTCCTGAAAACAAAATCTTCTGTCCAGAAGGATGTTCTTTGCCTTTCTCCAAATCTTGATCTCATCTTCTCCTGCAACCCAAACTGACGGTCACAGGTGTTTTTCCTCTTTAAGCATCTGGTAAAACAGAGTATTTTCCCTGGCTGGGCCCTAAGCTCACGTTAGAAATTCAAATGCAGTGCTCTGAAGATCTTTCCACGATGCTTAAGGTTTGTATTACTTGTTCAGTAGATTCCACATGGTCAAAATCCCTATAATAGACCAAGGGCTCTGATCAAGGGATTCCTTGATACATATGAATAATGTCAAAAGGCCACCTGAAACAGCTGGATGGATGACTCAGCAGGAAATACTTGGTTGTCAGAATTTTGAAGGGTGTAAATATTTGCTCAAGTCACTGCAGAAAGGCTTTAAAAAAATCTAAAATTTGCAAACATGGAATATTACCTGTTTTGCTGAATGAAGCTCTGAGACTAAAATAGTCTGTCATTCAGGCAAGCATAGAAATTCTTTTAATATATTATGTAAATTTGCTTTTAATTAATTTGTGCTTAACCCATATGCATATGAAAGTAGATGACTATCTGTGTGGGCAAATCAATACAAAGGGCAGAAAAAAGTTAAATTGCTTGGGACTTGACTTCCACTTAATCTGGATACGTAACAGGATGGAAATACGTGTGTCCTGCTACAGGTATAAAGATGATTTATTCTCACATTATTTTTAATTTCTGTTGACAGTATAATGCTAAAGGATTCACTGACATTAAAATGAGACCTTCTCTCGTTTCTACTACTGTTTTTCCTAGTAAACAGCAGATTGAGTCTTTAATGTGTGTTTGGCTCCTTGTAGGATAGCTCCTGAATTAAAAAATAACTGGGAATGGTTTTTCCTTTGAGGATCTCAGTAAAGTGTCGGTAGAAAAAGAGCTGAGAAAAAATAATATTTCTTTCTCATTGTTTGAAATCTATTATGTGAGAAATAGAGTTATCTTCTGAATATACATTGTTCTTCTGCATGAAGCATGAGAGATGGGAAGCTGATTTAGATTACTCAACTTTAACTAAAGCTACCTAAGAGGAATCCTTCATTATTCCACATCTTTGAGATAAGTTTTGACTAAACATGGTCATGTTTAAAAAAATTTAGCAATTTAGGGCAATATTCATGGATGGAGCATAAACATTAAAGGTAACAGATACACTTAATTTTACAAGAAGTCTTGTAACACATATAGGAAAAAACAATTTTTTGGCCTTGTTACATTTGCCATAATCAGAAACCACTCTGATACTGGAATGAAAGGTTTGCCTAGATGAACAGAAGATAACAATTTCCTAACTTTTCATATTTTTTCGATTCAAACAAGTATTACTAAGTTACCATCTCTAGTTGCCTGCATTAATATTTAGCAGGTCTTCTTTTTTAGAATTTACTCTAGCAACTTATTCTGCTTAGGATGAAGCAACCAGTATATTTTTCTTTTGAGAGAATCATATTGACAAAGCAGAGACATGGGCAGATATATTTACTCAGAATATATAACTTAAACATGAGCCTTTCTAAGCTAAAATATGTCTTTGAAATTTTTCCAGACCCCCATTAATAGGAAATAGGCATGAGTATAATCCTTGAGGGATGATATTTTAGTTTTGATTGAAACAGGAAATGCAATTTAATGACATCTCTAAGGAAAGAAGGATTAGGGCTGCAGGCAAAAATATGAAGAACAGAGGGATTTTCAAAAGCTTGAACTGCAGAAGTATTACATTCTGTTCTACCCTCTGGATTCATGTATCTGATGAAAGTGTACTTACTACACAGATGCAAAAGGATAAAGATTGCAGTCATCACCTGCTGTTCTTCCTGCTGGGTTTTCATGTACTGATTCATCTTCATAGAAACAATCAGTTTACCAGGGGAATGTCTTGTGGGTTTTTTGCTATTATTATTATTATTATCAGGTTTTAAATTTTGCCCATTAGGGATTTAAATATTATGATTTTTTTTACAATACTATTTATTATGGTGTCTGAAAGCTCTTCTAATTTGATGATGCAAGTATTTTGAAAGTGTTTTATATTTGCTGAGAAGTTTTCGATACCAAGAATACTTTGAAGTTTTTGGATAACGAGAATGTATGCAACCAGATTTATCCCCTTAAATTCTTGTCTGTTATTTTTGTTTCAGTGTTAATCAAACCTCATAGTTTTTTTGCATTCATCTATTTTTAGTAAATTTTTTCCAAAATAAGCTCTTTTTTTTCTCAAGGAAGGCAGCATAATGCAATTTTTGTTACAATTATATTTAATATTTTATATATAGATCTATATTTATAGGAACATATTTTGTGTTGGAGAAAAGTTGCAAAAAATTACAATTCTGATGTTTGAAATTTTTAGATAGTACATTATTTAGTGCACAAAGATTGCACACACTGATCTTTCATGCTTAGATACTTTTCATTTAGTTTTGGATGGAGCAGTTTTGACATTTATCTTCATTGTCATTGTGCCAAGGGCAATTTATTTTATTTAATATCTTGCTGAAGAATGGAATGACAACAACTATTGGAATCAAGTATTTGACATGATACATACTGTGGTAAAGAGTATTCCTGAGGCAACATTACTGAATCAATAATATTGTACAATGCAAAAAGTAGGATGACTTTCCTTTAGAACACGTATGATGATTTTTGTCTATTTCCAATTTCCAATATAGAAAGGATGCTAAGGTTTTTTTTCTGGGTGCTCATAAGACTGCATTTACAGAAATAAATATTTCTCCGAGAGTGCTTATGTAAATCATGATCATCTGAAGGCAGAATATGTTTACTGACAGTTAGAACTGAGGGTCTCAGTCTAACTGTGAAGCACTGAATCCCTGGCTATTTACTCCTTGGAATCCATAATAGTTATTTCTTTGATTAGAGTGTTTTTTGGATAAATAATGGTTAGTGTGCTAATAACATAAGCAAAGCACTCAGAAAGAATCATTTTCAGCATTGCTAAAGCACTGCTCAAGTGCTCTAAATGGCAAATGAAATAAATGTATTTATGAATGAATGAAAATTTGGTTTTGAACACATAAAGAAAATTTCACTGTCATCATAAATGGAAATATGCGCATCTCATGTAAGTACAGTGTCAGCCTTTAAAGCAAGTGCAGGGACTGACAACTTATTTGAGAGAAAGGAAAATGAAAAAGGGGAAGGGAAGGGAAGGGAAGGGAAGGGAAGGGAAGGGAAGGGAAGGGAAGGGAAGGGAAGGGAAGGGAAGGGAAGGGAAGGGAAGGGAAGGGAAGGGAAGGGAAGGGAAGGGAAGGGAAGGGAAGGGAAGGGAAGGGAAGGGAAGAGGGAAGAGGGAAGAGGGAAGAGGGAAGAGGGAAGAGGGAAGAGGGAAGAGGGAAGAGGGAAGAGGGAAGAGGGAAGAGGGAAGAGGGAAGAGGGAAGAGGGAAGAGGGAAGAGGGAAGAGGGAAGAGGGAAGAGGGAAGAGGGAAGAGGGAAGGCGAGGAATCATTAGAATGGAAGACTGGATGTCTTGCTAAAGATCAGAGTTTCAGGCACTGGCAGGAAAAAAAGTCAGTCCAAAAAATGTGACTTTCTGGTAGTTAGCAATTATGCATACAGACAGGATTGTATACCTTTAATTGCACCTTTAGTAGCTTTTCAGAGGCTAAAAAAGTTTAAATACATAAATAGGCCTCCTCTTTTCATATTCTGTACAAAAAGAATTCCTGTGCCTCAAAGTCCACATCCACGTTTTCTAGAGCATATTTTCTTATGTCTTATGTACTTCTGGAATCCAAGAACCTCAGAGAAACCCATAAATCATTTGGGAGAAACTAAGCTCTAGGCAAAGGCAAATTATTTAACAGTATTTCAGAAAGATAAATATAAGGACATTATTGAAAATGACATATATAGTAACTAGGGTCTTCTGTAGACATAGAGAGAAAACTCTCTGGTTGAATCTGAGAAATAATATGTCTTAATGGATAAATGTAGGATAAAATGAAGGCAAAAATTAAAAAGTGTGTGGCTTCAAATAGTCTGGATATAAAGGCTTTGACTCAATGTGCACAGGAGGGCATTTTGGAGAAACTAAATGGAAGAGCAGTAACAGCACCCAGAAACAGAATATGGAGACTGTCTTTGTCAGCACAAAGGACAGTCAGATGGACCAGTGGGAAAAGTAATTAAATTAATAAATTTAAATTAGGATGGTCATTAAAAGGCATATGGGGAAGGCAAGTCTGTTTGAACAAATAGAATTTTTCTTCAATCTCAATTCCACCAGAAAAAAACCCCGAAAACGGATAGCACTACATTTTCTACTAATTGAAAAGCTCTTTGAGACCCCAGTGTTTATTTACAGGTTTGAGTTCTTTGGCTATGTTGATAGATTTTGCTCAATTTATTTTGATATTTGGCCAAAGTATACATATCTGTTCTCACACTGCATGTACCATATAGGAACCAGAGTATTAAATTTCATTTTTTAATATGGTTGTGCTATTATTGTTTGGAAATAAATCATTACTATTTACTTTCTCATATCCAGCTTTCCTACAGTGACAGCTAGGTGCTGGATTTTATTTTTTCTTGTGATTTGCTACAGTAATATAACTCTGAAGCTGCATTTTCACGTGCAAGGTGAGAGTGGATTATCAGAGGAATAACAATCAGCGTCACTATTTTTGCAAGACAGTGGGACTGATCACTACTACTTTCACAACCTGAAAAAAAATCAAAAACCCCCCACCAAAAAAAGGAAGAAAGGCCACAAAAAGCCCCCAGGCAAACAAACCCCATACCAAACCAAAGTCCAAACAAACCACCAGCCAAAAGGAAAAAAGAAAAACAAAACAAAAAAACCCCAGGATTTTTAACTGTCCTGCAACATAGGAGATGGCATTCAGGAAGTAGTAACTCTATCCATCTCTCTTAATTATAGAAACTTTAATAAGATAAACTATGCATCTTCATGCATACCTAGATATAAAGGCAGAATTGGGAAATACTGAAATATATACTCCTGAATAAGGAAATACGGGTCAAAGAAAAATCCTCTGGTTTTATCTCAGTTATATTTATACCATTTCATCTGACTTAACTTTAAAAATGCTCAATATTTTACCACATCTGTAAAAGGTAATTTAACATCAGCTGTTCCGAATGCCCACAGAAGCCTTTCAGCAGTGTAGCAGCCCCAAGCAGTTCATCACTCTCTATGTTTCACCTCCAAGAAAGGATTTGGGTTCATGGGCAGCAGTTTACAATTGATGGAAGGATGTACACCTGAGCATCAGGCCCTTTATGTAAGTATGAAGAAATTCTTACAGTTCTAGAGCTTGTAGGTCTACCATCAAAGTAAATTCTTGGTATGTGAAAGTATTTGGAGACTAATTTTAATATTACTTAATTAAGTCATATTGGAATTGACCTAATATACCAAGCAAGACACTTTTCTGGTGTATGTTTTGACAAATTTAAAGTACATAACAGTCACTCCCAGTTATTTTACAAATCTACTCTCTTTGTAATATGAGGTAGGTCAGAGAATTCTGACCTACCTCATATTACAAATTTACCTATTTACAAATTAGCCACCACACAATAAAATAATTATTCTGCTCTATTCCTTTTTATTCTATCTAATTACGGCTTTGTAAAGAAGAACCTTTTAATTTTCCAGGTCCTGTTGGGAAAAAAAGTTTCCAAAGCAATAAAATTTGAGTCCTGGGTTATTGCTAATTTTAATCAAAAACACATTTTGCTCACAATTGTCAAGATAGCAGCTACACACTTGGTGCAAAGTTACAACATGTAGCGCACCTATGACACGTGGCCATTTGAGTCAGGATGGGAACTTAATGAACCTAGGCAAAACTAGGTCCTTTTCTGTCTGTCCCTAAATGAGTGTTGGCTCTCTTGTGACTGTTTTTGTCTCTGGAAGATTTTCAAAATCACTTCAATTTTACGTTTGTTGTTTTTTTTTTTTTTTAATATGACATATTCTGTCAGTAAGGAACAGCTAAAAAGCCATGATTGAATGTGAGAGTAAAGAATTTGCACTTTTTTAGACCAGTGAGATTCCACAGTCATTAGGAGATTTCAAATCAGGAGTCCACTAGAGCCCAAAATAACGCACCATTTTGGTGATTAAAAGCATGCATATTCTATTTTGCTGAATTAAGAGACTTCAATAATTCTAAACAGGATAAATGTGAGGTGTTTTTCTTCTATGCTACAGAAAAAAAAAAAAACCCTTTTAATCAAAATGTTTTCAATGACCTGAATGTCACTGATATTCTGATGACAGTGGACACTAAAGCATCTTGCTCCTACACTGAATAAAGTAGGTAAGAAAAGACTTATTCAGACGAGGATATGTACTGGCTCCCTGTGCATCACAAATAGCTATTTACAGACAGCTCTGAAAGGCTGCACCTCTTGTCTCAGTCAAATGCATGCCTTCCTGTTTAAAAGGTGTTTTTCATTTTCTTTTATTTTTTAAAAAGTGTTTTTAAACAATCTAACTTTAACATTAATACTGAACTTACTTTAAATGCAATTGCAAGTTATTTTTTAAATACCCTACTCCACAAACCTAGGACATCATCATCCTTTTATTAAAAAGAGTTTATTACATGCTAAAACCTCATTATGTTCCTACATAAATCTTTTGGTGTAGTAACAACAGCAATCTTTTTGTTGGCTTTGAGCCCTTAATTTCACTAACAGATTAGTAATAGAACTGTAATATAGTTTCCCTCTACAGAGAACAAAACTGAAAGCATATGTATTGGAGACTTTGCAGTGAGTGTACAATAGAGCCATAATAAAATCTGTCATTTCAGTGTGCAGCCAAGGTACTTTGTGTTACCAGTGTAAGAAGAAAAGAGGCAGAGGCAGTTGCTGTGGTGTGACAGCATGGAAGCTGTGTGCTTCAGCCTTGTTTCGGGCTGTTTAGTGTTTCTCAAGCATCATCTCAAATTTGTGATCAATAGAGCATTTTCTGGTGCTCTGTGCAATGTTATCTCATTAAAGGATGCCGGTATGGTTCCTGGATTTCCGCTGCTGAACCACCTCTTAAGACAGCTTAAACCACATAGCAAACTTGCTTAATATCTCTTTTTCATGCTAGAAATTGCTTGGTCGTTTCGAAGATGTGAATAGCATCAAGCAGTCCCCCTTTTAGGATGTAAACTGTCAACAAAAACACTTTTCAGTTCATCACTACCATTCCTACAGCAGAAGAATTTTTACTTTCTTAAGTTCTTAGGAAGCACATCTGTTTTGGTGTGTTCTTTATGAAATGGTCTATTTCACCAAGACTAAAATGTTTAGGATGCTCCTTTTCTCGCTGAGTGCAGAAGGTTCAGAAGAGGCCATTGACAAAATGCTTAAAGAAATAAATCACCTGATTCACTGTGGAATTGCCATGAGACTTGCTTAAAAGGATAAATGTTTCATCCCCAATACATGATATTTTGGTCAGGTTATGAGTGTGCTTTGGAAAGAGTTCTCATTGACTTCTAATCCTGTAGTTAAAGTTTACCCAGATACAGCATCAACTATTATTCTTAGGAGCAAAAAATTTTTTACCTATGTTTTAGTTCTGCAGGTGGTTCTGCTTTTTATTTTTAAAGTCAACATGCAAGAGCTTATCTGGCAATATTCAGTATAACTGCAGCTTTTCAGACACTGAGCTCTACTCACAGGACATTTTCAGTGTAACAGTTTTTTTCTTTTTTTGGTTTCTGTGTGGTCGTTCTGTGCCCTGGAGTAATGTTCTCCCAAAAATCAAATATCTGCAATTGTTCCTTGTGGCAAGGAGCTGGAACACTGCACCTAAATTCAGTTTTCCCCAATGTTCTGCTGTTTCCAAGCCAGGATGAAGTACAAATTCATCCATTTACAAGGAAATAGAACCAAAATATTGGAAGTTACCTGTTTCAGTTCTTTCTATTAAAATAGAGAATGGAAATTACAATAGTTTTTAAAATAATGCTAAGGACTGAAAAGAGGGCAAGGCTTCTTCCTTATTTATTACTAATTAAGTGTATTTCAGTGAAGAATATTGCTTTTGAGACCATTCTACATCTTAATACAACTTTAAACACATAGCTATGGAATGAAATGTTTAGCAGGGATGAAGCAAAAGTAATGTAGTTGTATCTGCTGTGATTTAGCACAAAGCACATTGCTCATAAATCAATTAAATTATGTTAGTCATCCTATTGAGAGCTCAGAATAACTCTCTTTATATACTAGATGATATAATAGATTCCAGGAGGGAATGGGATGTGGCACAGTAAAGCAGAGGGCATAGAAAGAAAAGTTTGACATCTGCATGCTGTTACAGTGAATCTGGTAGCTGGTCCTGACTTTGTAATCAAAGGTCCTTCATTCCCAAAATTTTTGTGCTTTTCAGCAAACCTAGCAGAACAGGCATTAGTATTTTACTTTGTGTTTGATCTTTTTAGTCCAGATGTGTTTATTTCAGATTTTGGGTTGTTTTCTCTGTAGCAGCCAGCCATAACAGCTCAGATAAAATCCAACCCGTCCATTAAATCTCTGTCTAAAACACTACAAATTAAAAAGCAGCTAGCAGTAATTTTAAAAAGCACAGGTCTGGCCCTGACATGCTAATCTGTGCAGATTTAGATGAGTATAGGCTTTAGGTTTTCATTGAAACCTTGGGAGAAAAACACACATACTGTTAAAATTCTTCACCTTTTGCTCAAAGTTGTCTTTACTGAATCAGCTCACCATGTGGATTTTAAGGTTCCACTGGTTCTTTTATTTTAATTTAACTTCATGTTCTTCTCTTGGTTTCTTGCATAGCTCCCTGAGGAAACAAGGCCTATGGCATTGTATTATCTGCTTCCATGTTTCACTTTTGGAATTCTTGGCCATAACCAGAAACATCTGGCTCCAGACAAAGGGCTCAAGGAGTGAAGTTTCCAAGCTCCATAGACAGAGACATCTGCAGCCACCTCGATAGGCAGGTAGGGAAAGAGGTGGGGGGAAGCATTAAAAAGGCAAGCATCCCAAATTTTGAAGTTTGCAATATGACTCTGGTTAGATGTTGCATTCCAGTGGAAATTAAACTGGAAAAATACCAGTATGTTATTGTCAATTCGAATCAACCTATGCCACATTTTTTGTTAATTACATTAGCCTCTTTTTATTCACTGATGTCATTACAGTTTCCATATTAAGAGTAAGCAGAGAAAATACTGACATGCAAATCAAATTCTTTTGTCTCCTAAGGGAACAAAACAATTGTTAGAATGATGTGATACTATTGCACGCTTCTTAAACTTCCAGCTCAAAACACTGCAATGCTCAGATAGAAACAAATTCACCTCAGTTAAGATGTCCTTGCTAGCCCATTTCAGTACCCATTCCTATTATTTTAGCCAAGAGTCATAAAATCAGTTCACATAAAAACAATAATAAGTATATTTAAGTTTTGTATGATTTCTTGTACAAAAATGTCTTATGAAAAAACCTAGATGGGTTGGAAATAGGAATGTAGATGAAGACTGGAAGTTATTTATATGGTAATTTTCCTTTATCTGAAGTATATTTTAATATAATGAACGTTTGTAAACAGTGAATTGAGAATCATACGGAGATATTGAATTGTATAAAGGAGCATGCCCCAAATTATCCTAAATTATACTTGGAGTAGTCCTGCGGACCACAGAGATAAACTGACAGGTTTTTGTGTAATTTAAGGCACAATTTAATCTATTTTTCTCTAGCAGGACTATTCATTATGAGCAAAATTTGAACTTGAAGGCTACATTTATCTGATTGATAGATAGATACATAATCCCTAAGAAAATGGGCTAGCTATATTCTCTGGATCACAACGGAGCTACAGTGGTGCAGTAAAATAAGATATACCACATTCTGCAAAGGCTTTTCATATAAGTGATAGAAATGTGTGAGGCATAAAAAGCCTCTGTTCTGGCCAAACAAACAGGGGCATACAGCACCTAGGCTTCTAGCTGCAACCAGTGTGAGGTTACAGGCAGCTCCAGGTGAGGAGAGAAAAAGAATATATATTGCATTAAATTTTTGAAGGCATGTAATCACAATGTTGCAATACAAATAGTGTATTGTGGAACCCTCTGCTACCTCAAAGTCTTTGTAGCTCTAAGAAACTCCAGATGTGTGAGATACCAGAAATATTTCCCACATGTTGAATTGAGCCCCACTGCTTAGTATGAAATGCAATGGCAACAGTGTTCCAAAGGAAACTTGTGCCTGTCTTACTCTGCTGCCCAAGTTTAACTGAAAACCCTTTGAACGATGTTATTAAACTACTGCAGCACCTGAAATGAATGCTTAGTATCTTGCAGTGGCCTGTGAGAAAATAAAATTTTGCAGCATGAAATAGACATGCCAGAGGAAAACCATACATTATAAAGTGCAGCTTCCAGCAGTATAAATCATAAAATAAAAGCTCAGAGGTGCATTTCTCCACAGTGTTAAGCAGAGGGTTTGAGCTCACGCAGAAGAAATGCTGTTGTCTTGGGAGGCCAGCATCATGCTGCTTTTCAAACGAGTGACACATTCTGTTACCTGATACCCCGTGACAGTTTCTGTCATGACTTACATCTGCATCAGCTTCCCTCAGTGAGAAAGGTGGAAAAATGGTAAAAAAGAAACACCTCTGGGTCTCTAAAAGTTGTTGGCTCTTTACCGCAAATGTGATTAATGTAATCAATGGGAAGGCATCAGGATGAAAATGGTGGCTTTGAAATTGTGATAGTCAGGATGCCATCAGTTTTAGTTTAATTACCACGATGCCTGCTTCTGTGTGCGCATTTGTTTTGGTGGGTTATTTTCTACTCAGGTGGTCATTAAAGGGGATACACAGGCACTGGATGGGAAAGAAAGAATATATTAAGCTTAACTGAACAGAAGTTGACCTCTAACTTAAAATACAGGAAGACTTGTGAAACATAGAGAAACTGACAGTGTTATGTCAGTGTAGGCATGTGTGGGGTGTGGACTTCATCCATCCTAACCCTACCCTGAACAGTACATGGCAAAATAAAGCAGAAGCACTGAGCTGTCAGGTGTAATCTCGGTTAGGTCCAGATATGGTGCAGAGATGTTACAGTTCTGGAGCGCTGTTGAGACTTGGGGATTATTAGCTCAGATGTAATTCTTGAGTTAATGTGTCTTCCCTGACTCTAGATCTGATCTGACATGGCATTGCTTTGACCAGGGTGGTTCTGCAAGACCAAGCAGTGAACACACAGAAAGTGGTGCTTCGCTTGGCTTGTGAAACAGTCAGGGACATAAATACCAATGCAGGTTTGCTTTAAAAAAATGAGATAAAACAGCAAGCATAGGTAAGATGGTTTACATGTAAAACTCACTTGTTTAAAATCTTTTCTCAGAGAAGTGTGCGCCTTTTGGCTGATACACTTCCTATTTTGCAAAAAATTGTTACTCAGCCTCCATAGTCCAACTGTCTTCCACAGCATTTTTAGGGAAAAATTATAGAAAAATTAAAGAGCTTTCCTGGGGACTGTATTACAGGTAAAATTCAGGTAAAAACAATCCAGAGACACCAGTGAGGACACTCCTGGAGAAGACTTATGGACTGTTTCCTCACAAAGAAATGGAAAACCAGATCAGTTTACTCTGGAGTCTGGACAAACAACTCAGAAAGATCATCCTTACTTTTAGGCAGAGACATATCCAGGATCAATTTTGTTGTTAACACACCAAAAGTAAAAAGTAAAAATTGGCTTTTTTACTGACACTATTTCAAGCAGATTAAGGCACTTGGGGGAAAACAATGAACTAGGAAAGAGAATGTTTCAAAATATAAAGCCAAATGTTTTCAGTAAGCTGAATATTTTTTTACTATGAAGACATGCATTTCTTAGTTCTTAGTAAGATTCTCATTTTGTGGAGTATTTGAAGGTAACAATGCAATTGTACAGCTCTTAAAAAATTAACAAGTTTACAAATTGTGACAGAAATTAACAAAGAGAGACAAGCTTTGTCTGCTGGGAAAGCTTAGGAAAAAGAAGTTCAAGTACAGAATTTGCAAAATTTTACACATATAAATTTTAAAAATAGCTACCTTCTAAAAAGGTTTGTCAAAATATAAATGATTTCAGTAGAGGTTGCTTCATGCTTTTAACTAATCACATTGGGAATCGGGCCCCTTTAAATTCTATTTCAATACTTAAAAAATTACAAGAAGGAAACCCCGATATATATGAAGTGTTTTCTCATTCAAATGAAACAACTACTGTCACATAACAACCAAGACAGAAATACAACATTGAAAAATAATGGTGTAAAATCAGAGATAAAAATAAACAGTTTATTCTTGTTCTACAAAATATTTTAAATAAATCCTGGAATGGTAGACAAAAATAATCTTCTGTTCAGCTCTCAGATTCTCCTTGCTTTGCATGCTTTCCACTTTTCCAGGCTTTATGAGGGTTTTCTCTTTGTCCCTCCAGCAGCTCGACCTCTGCTCGCAGCAGTCAGGAGAAGCCCTCTTACAGCTCTGACCCTGATCTGTGCTCCAGTCAAAGCCATTGCTGGATCCGAGGGATTTTTTATGTTTAACAGAACCTGTGTGACTCACCAGCTCAGACAATTCAGAGAATGCCTTAAGTGGAGCTGGGCCAGGAAGAGCCCTGGAGTTTGTAAAGGCTGAAAGTAGAAGATGCTTCTTTAGAGATCAGAGCATACATCCAACTAACATACAGTTTTCTGGTTTCAGGTGTGAACTTGTTACGAAAATATTCTGAATCTGTTTTCCCAGCTCTTAGTGAGTACTAAAGTAATGAATAAAAGAAGTGGTAATATTTATGAAATCTTTAAATTTGACACAGGTGATATTTTTGTAGCAGTCTTTGGCAGCAAGCACACAACACAGTTGGCTTTGTTCCACTTAAAGGGTAAAAATGTTAATAAAAAACTGTACTAGCTCTCTATTTTCCTGTCACAGGTTCTTTTCAGAAAACTCTTTTGCCATCAAAAGAAAACGACTACAAGATATAAAATTCTGCAACTTTTACTATTCAAACCCACAAATGTTTGTGCAAATCCTGCCCTTTGTTGGTCTAGGCATGTCAGAAGAAGCTCAGCTCTTCTGTGAAGAGGATTTGCAAGCAAAACCCTGAGGGTGTACTTCCATAAGAAGACTTGGCTAAATTAATATTTCTTCTCCACTGGGATGCGTTCCTGTTTCCTTCTGTCCTACCTGGCAACCCCAACTTACCCTCTCCATGCTAATTATCTGATCACGTAATAATTTGGTTCAGCTGAGAAGAATGAAAAACTGACTTGGCAAGAAAGAAATAAAATGAAATGTTAACTTTTGGGCTGGTTGTTTTGGTTTACTCTGAGATCACAACAGTAACAGAGGCAGTCTGCTCCCATGAGCCCCTCACATTGCTGGAGAAACCACCAGCTTTCTTCTGGTGAAAACGAGCTGCGTTCTCATATTTGTTGTTGCATATATCATCTGTTCTTGTTCTCCACTTATGCCAGCACTGAATTAGTTTTCTCTCCTTCCCCAGCTGATACTGTGGCACATAATTCTTCTCTCACACATTTTGTTCTTTATTTATTTAGCATACTGCTGTCCCAGCAAATCCTTGTCAGTGCTTTCCTTATGTTTGGTTTTCAACCATTTTATATCTTGATATTATTTAAAACATTAATATTTAGTCTGAAGTGATGGAAAAATGTGTCTGAGCATATATTATGAATAAATCCATTGAAGGTTTACATAGCTTCTGGCTACAAAACAGGTTTAGATTGATATTAAATAAATCAAAGACTGATCCATTTTTAAAGAAGATAACTGCTGAACTGACAGAAGAGCTTGTGTTAGAAGTTTTTCAAAGCTTTGAGAAAAAAAATAAAATATGATAAAACTTGCTGTTATGATACCAAGTAATCTTCTAAAAAAAATAAATAAAGGCAACAGCTGCTGAGCAATGGGTTACTAAGGACTCCAAAACCTCCAGTTTATGTTTCCTCATTGAACTAACCCATATTGACCCAGTAGTGTCTAGAAAACAACATCTAATTTATTCTAAATCTCTGAACATTTTTTTTTTCACTTCTGATACAGGAGAACTTTATTTTTGAAAGCCAGACATTGTTTGTTTGTACCTGATGGAGGTGAGCTGGAATTGCCAAGAGCATGGAGAGTGATGCTGAGGGTGAGCAGCAGGGCGGTGATCCCAGCTGTGCCCCGGCGCATTCCCAGCTGCATGTTTGCCAGGACACAGGTCACAGTGGCATCCCCAGTGCCATCCCCATGGGATCCCGGCTGTCCTGGGAGGGGGGCACACAGCCAGGGCTTGTCATGAAACTTCCCTCAGCTGAGAGTGAGGAGACTTGTAATGTACAAGCAGTTTCTGTCAGGATCCGTCCTAGTGAACAGATGACCTGATGGTTCGTAGGAATGATCTCAGAGTGCAAAAGCCGACACGGTACAAGAGGGTTTGCAGTGATAATAAAAAAAAATGCAGTTTTATTGAAATAACCACAGCAAAAATGCAATAGAGGGATTAAGGGAGAGAAAAAGAGAGAGAGAGAGGGAGGGAGAGGGGATATAGCTACCAACGCAGAGACGAAGTCCTTTGGTCCAGTCCAGTCAAGGATCTGCCTGTTACGCTGGGGAGATCTCAAAGGCTCTAGCTAACTCAGAGGTTTTTATTGAAAATTGTGAGGGAGGGAACAGATACAATAGGGAACAGATGTAACAGGTAGTCCATGCTCTCAGCAGTAAGTGAGAGCCATTGTTTTCTTGCTCCAGTGGTCACAACCTTCAAGCAAGCATCTCGCTTTGGTCAGCTTGCCTCCCCACACACCTGCCCCGGGCTGGGGGTTTCAGTCCCAGTCCTTGGAAGGAGCAGAGGGGCCTTTTAGGAGTTTCATGTCTCAGTCCTTGATGGAGAGGCTTCTTACATCTCAGTCTGTCTGTCACGGCGGTTGTAAAACAGGTGAGGGTCTTCTGTGGGAGACCACCTGAAACTCAGGAGAAGTCCAGCCAGGCCGAGAGGTGGGACAGCTTCCAGAGCTGCTATTGTTGCAAACGGGGCACAGTGCCCCCTTCTTAGCATACAGCAAACAGACCTGTAAAAACAATAACTCAACACTGAGCTTTCAGGTCTCAGGGCCTTTGGCGTGTGACTTTTCTCCTTCAGAGCCAGATATAGACAGGGGGGTCTTCTCTTCAGTGGTCTCCCAAGGACGATCGTGAGGCAGATGAGGGAAAATTTGGACGCACTCTCACAGTTCCCAACAGCTGTCAGGCTCTGCTGGTGTTGCCTGGATTGCACAGCCTTTCTCCCTGTCTGGCTGGGACCTGTAAAACACTGCCTCAGTGTTTTGGAGAGCTGACTTCACGGGGACAATGGCATCAACAGCTCTCCAAACTGCTGGGATTTTGAGCATGCAGTCTTTCTCAGAAGACTGCCTCTGTTTTTTGTGATGAGAGGGGAAGCACAGTCCAGCACTGTAAGTGACTGAAGAAAACCCAGGCAGATAAAACCAGGAAACCACATGCCCACATAAATTTTTATGTCCTTATTAATTGGTATGTGATACCACAGAGCAACCAAAGCTGTGAAATCTAGGCTGCTTCATTTGTTTAAAATCCCATATGTGAAAGAAAACCTCACATACTGTTTCAAGGAACAACATTCAAGAAAAGAAGGAGTAGAGAATTTGGTGGGTTTGCAACCTGAAAAAACAATATGTGGACCACAAGCTGAAGCTGGTCTTTCAGAAATTTTAACCTCCAATTTTTACCCTTTGGGGAATATACCTGTTTTGGCCTTAGCTGTTTAAATATGCCGGAGTTTTTAACAGAGTTGCACAGGTGTGTTTTCTTGTGGGTGAAAAAACAGAAGTACAAGAATTTTTTCTTAGTGTTAAAAATCCTGAAGGCAACTGTATATTCAGTTTTCCTAGAAACAAAAATAAGTTCTCATCACACACAGGGAATGGAGAGCTATTCCAGTGTAGAAAACTGCAATGTGCCAAACTAAAACAATCCTTTGAGCTGAATCATTGACCAAATGTGTTTCCTTGAGCTTTGTGAATAAATAAGCTTGCAGCTCATTAGCCAAACCAAGCCCAACAATAATTGCAAAGTATATTTCTGATTGACTTGATTTGCTCCAAATATTTATTTGAGATCAAGCAGAACATTTACAGATAATCAGAGTGAAAAAAAAAAGTTCATTTGTAAAGTGTATGTTATATTAGTATATATACCCTAAAAGCTAAATTAAAATTCAACTTGCCATTTAAGTTTTTTCACATATTTTAGCTCTGGAATATTATCTTAGTATTCTTATTCATCAGAGCTGGTTTTTGTGTACAAACTTTTTGTTATTCTGACTGTTCTATCTTGAACTATGCTACGTGTCCTTCCCGAGATATCTTGTTCTAGGTGTGTTGGCACTCTCTTGCTTTCATGCTGAGATTTGTATTTTAAATATCTTTTAAGTGAACATTTCTCATACCTAGAGATCATCACTTTCAATTTTGCAGTAAATTTCTATGCACCAAACCATCCCTATTTTCTCATTAAAACAGGTTAAACAGTGGGCATTCCTTATTTAAACAGAACTGTATGGGTGAATATTAATCTGGCATTTAACTTGCATTGAGGTCCTTTGGCTTCATGTTTCTTAAAACTTTATCTGTCTTCACACTACCTTCAGAGAACCCATTTTCCTCTTATTGACTAAATGCTATAAGAATTCAGATTAAAATAAAATTATGTATAAAAATCTGGAACAGCCTAATACTGTGTGCTTGTATAGCAAGATAATGGATTACATTTTTTAAGTAGACTATATATGACAACACTATATCAGGAGACTGATTCTAATGGTCCAGAAAGCTGTCTTCCCTTTTATATACTAGAACTTTTCTGAACTTCTGCCTCTAATTCTCGTTTCTGCTATTTCTTTGCAAGTGTTTATTTGGTTTTGTTTTCTTTTTGCTGTTCTCCTTCATACTTAAAAATCTGCTCAGCTCAGAAACATCCACAGATTTCATTGAAACACTTTTCTGCATCCAAATTTCTTTAACATCTTCATTAATGCTCTGCAAGGGGATTAAGCTGTTTTAATCAAATGTGAGACACTCAGCATTCTGGCTTTAGTCTTTATTCTCATTTATTGTGTTTTCTGGCCATAACAAATGTTATAGGAGATCAAATGTTTCATGCAGTCAGAATAATAGATTAAATAGCAAAGCCTATTTCCCTCATGACTGAATAAATTATATGAAAATTAAAATTAAAAATAATAACTAAAATTACTTTCAACCAGGCAAGGAGGATCAGCTCCCACAAAAAAAAAAAAAAAGAGGGTAAAAACACGCCATGGGGAAAACAAACAAACAAGCTGAAGAGCAGAGTTAGTTCTAGAAAAATGCCCCTTCCCTCTCATATGGAGACACTGCAACTTCTGAAACTCCTATTTTTTAGATATCTTGGGGTACATATTGCTGTAGAACCTCATGTTATCTAAGCAAAAATGTAATTCATCTCAGCATTGCAATATCTGTCTATAGAACTACAAGCACTGTGAGCCACATTATTCATGACAATCTACTGGAGATGGGTCTAAAATATTTTTAATGGAGTAATTTACAAAATCTATTGCAACATAACTTTGATCTCAGCCAATATACCCAAAAAGACACTCCTGAAATCAACAAGCCCTCTTAAACAGATTATCTAATTTATCATGAGGTGACATAGTGATTGAGAATGTGGTGTGGCTTCCTAGCTCCCAAAAAGATATTACTAAGGTAAAGAAAATTTCATGAGCTGAATCTGAGGAAAACACATTCATTTTCACAACACACATTACCTACATAAGACAGTTTTATCCAAGTAAACAAAAATGATGATGTCTGCAGTAATATCATCTTTGCTCACAGTGAACTCTCTTCGTGCAAGGTAACTAAAGAAGTTACAAGAGGCTTTCAGCCATGAGACTTATTTACATAAAATAGTAATAGCTGATTTTGGGCTTTACACAGAAGAGCTCAAGTGAGTGTGTGATATCTTCTTTTGATGAGATGCTATGGATGAGATTTGGATGGAAGCAATGGATTAAATTGCGTATGTTTGTAAATTAATTCAGTTGTAAGAACATGTCATCAGCTTTAAACAGAAATCTGAAAGAAGTCAGACCATTAGGAGTGTTTCCTGAGTCTGTCAAGTTTAAGGTTCTCTTCTGTCTAAATCCTGTCTAAACAACATACAGAGGAAAAATCATTTGGTTTAACATATCTTTTAAAGCCATACACCACAGCAGCACAATGAATTCCTTTTTTGTTCCCCTCACAGCTAGCTCTAGTAGTAGCATCATCAAGACTAAGATAAATTCAAATCCTGGGGTAAAATTAATGTAAGCTGAGAAACATGCCTTGATATTTGGCTATACTATTTACGCTGCATGCAAATCATCTCCCAAGCATTTATTCCAATAAAATTGTCATTTAAAACAGTTAAAGTGTGGAGGAAAAAAAAATTGACATGAAATCCTCTTCCAGTTCTACCAAATACAGAGTGAAAACTGAGTCACTGAATTACCTGGTTGCAATGATTTAGACTGTGAAGGGAAACCCTGCTCTTTTGGCCTATTTCCCTTCTCTTTCTCACACATGCACATGCATGTCTTGGGTGTGGCATATGAAGACTCCTTCACACATTTGGTCTGCTCTCCTTGCAAAAGCATGGCTTCAATTTGCCTGTTTCATTATCTGATTGTCTGTGAATAGCCGAGGTATATTAAATTCACAGTCTGATAGACACTGTATGACCTTGTATGACACAAAGGCATATAATTTTAGGTGTAAGTCACCAAAATAAATAAAAATGAAAATCAGAGGGTGGATATATTAAGGCCCCAAGGCTCAAATCTTCATTTGGGCCTAATTTTTCCTGAAATAATGAAAGTGAATTGTGTGACTCAAAAAAAATCTATGCATCATGTCTAAAAAAGCATTGCACTGTAAGGTAAGGTCTGATGAAACCCGAAAAGTTGCACAAAAATGTTTAATAGTCATAGTCATCTCTTAACTGTGAACTGGCAAAAGTGCTTTGGGTGTGAAGTTCTCTCATCCAAAAATAACTCAAACAACTGGAGAATTTTATATGTTGGTGACCAATATGGGACTTATATTGAATTTACTTACCTGTCTTTTTTCTACCCTTTAGTCTTCTTGTCCTTTCAAGAAGACTAAGCCAAGAAATTTCAAACTAGAACCTTGTATAAGTGAATTGGCAAAGACTTGACTCAAAATACAACATGGCTGTGTGCATTTTTACACATTCTGTTTTATGGCAATAGGAAGGAGAATAACTGCTTGTGTTTTCAGGGTCAGTTAAAAAGAAGAGCTTCCTAAGAGAAAATCTAGTGCATTCCAGTCCATTTATTGTGATTTAGCTTTTTATGTAGGGAAAGAGGATATAATTTCAGTAGATTTAACACATTAATTCAGAATCTTTGCTTAATGTCCTGAAATATAGTCTACCGTTCTCTGAATGTTCATCTTTTTTGGTAAGGAAAAAACTCTCATTTCTCAGACTGTGGAACAGGCAGAAGAAATCCCCCTTGTTTCAGTGTGATTTTGGATTATATGTTACAATAATAATGAAAGAAAATTCGTAAACTAAGTAAGCTACTAACTAAGTAACTTACTAAGTGTAAAATGTTCAGCTCTCCATAGTTCTACTTACATTGCAAAACAAAAATTGGCACATCATATTTCACTCACCAGACCGACCAGAGACAGTAAAATTCAGAACAGTTTTGTTAGCTTTGTAACAGATATGAAAACTACAATGTTAATATAAGTAAAAATTAAAGAAAGTGAAAATAATTTCATTTTGTGCACTTTGTGTTGTGCACTACCAGTGGTCATAGTAATGAGGCTAAAGAGAAAAACATAGGTAAATAAGTACAACGCGTTAATTTTCCTCTTTTTACTATGTGATTTTGCTGGGGCTGAGGTACCTGGCTGGATTTCCACACCTACAGGCGTGGAGATGTTTGAGCAGAGAAGGTAAAAAGGCATACAGGTTCACACAGGTGGGCCACAGGCCTGTGCAGACATCTCAGCTGCTGGGAGAGTGCAGAGCCCTGGTGCTGAGATCAGCCTGGCCATGCTCATCCTCTGGGGGGAAACAGCTCCCTCGTGCCCAGCACAGGACGCTGAGCAGCAAAACACACCAAGTGAGCCAAACAGGGCAGATCAAGGCTCACAGCGTCAATGGCTCAGCTAAATTGGTGTCTGCAAACTGAAGTGGGCCTATGCTCTTCGCATTTCAGTAAAACATCTATTCCTTCCCACTATCCCAGAGGCTGAATAAAAACTGTTTATTCAGAGAGGCCCTGAGGCTGACTTTAGTTTTATACACTTGCAAAGCATCGTCAAAAAGGCCAATGGTTCCTTAGAGACACATATTAAAAAAATCAGGATTTATGCACACATTTTATTATTTAAAGTGCAAGATCTGCTCTAAGAGTCATTGCACAAGAACAGCACAGATTAAGAGGACTTAATATTTATTATTTCAAACCATACTGTATGTTGAATATCACATGTGTCTAAGCATCCAAAACATCTTCCTATAACCATATAAGATGCTTTCTTCCTTCTTTTCTTGGTAAGAAATGTGCAGCTGGACCTAATTAAAAAAATCACTGATGAAATATATGCCAAGAAAATACTCAAGCAAGCTCTTCCTGTATTTCACTTACAAGGCTGAATAAAACGCCTGGAAAAACAAAGTCTTCCTATTTCTTCTGCCCAAGATAAAGAGCATGTGTGAACCTGCATATTTATCAACAACAAATTAATGCAACATTTCAAGATTTTTTAAAATGTAGATCTGATTTGATTTAATTTCATTTGCATTTTCTTCTTTTTGTGTGCTGATCAACAGCTCAGACTCTTAACATCCCTAGGGAGTTCACAGAGAGGAAAAGGAGTGCAAGCTTTGGGTTAGGCAGCAGGCCTTCAGTTTTTTGACTGTACTGAGTGTTCAAGATGCTCAGTGAGGACCAGTTGCAGGCTGTGCAATTGCACTGACGGTAGGTAAACAAAGAACTTTCACACATGGGTGTTAAGGACTGATGATACAGAAGCAGCATGCCTGCAGCCTTTTGGGAGGAGATATCTAAAAATCAGAAGTGGCATAATTTGATTTTAATTTGCTTCAGGCATGCATGAGACCACACTGAAATGTTAAATCTGTGACTGCAAATATGCACTGACATAGATCTTTCTTTTCAGAGAGAAGCTTTTTTTAAATTATTACTTTTTCAGAGATACACCAAACAAAAGTATGAGGCGGTCATGCATGAATGTATATTTTGGAATCAAAGACAAAGATGATGGTGAGACTAGCTTAACTTGTATGACCCATATATAATGTGGTGTCTCATGAGATTTGCGCTAGCAAACAGCATAAAGACTTGTCTGCTGGGAGATATTATTTCCTTCACCTTATTCTGCTTTGAGTTTATATTATGTAAAATATACTTATGAAGAGAAATTTTGCAGTTTAAAAGCTCATAAACTTGTGTGAAAATGCAGATACTCTAAGCTCTCTGACATCTTTGGTCAACTTGCACCAATTATAAGAACCTTTTTCTGTTAAGGAAAAGATCAAAAAATAAATCTGCATTGGCAAATATAGAAATGGCTGATGAAGGAATAATAGTTACCTTGACTGATGCAGAGCAGTAAGGCACAATACTGTTTGCCAATTTTTACATCATTAGTTTTCTCCAAAGAATCCTTAGTAACATAACTTTTGATCTCAATTTGAAAAAAAAAATCTCCTTTTTATTTTTCTTTTTTTTTTGTAATTTGCTGTCTTGTTTGTTTTCCAGTAGCATCACACTCTCCAGAATCAATGATTTGGCTGTAGAATTAGGGTGGCTTATTTGCTTAAATACAGCAACAGGAGGTTAGAGCTCACTAGTTTTACTGGTTTTATTGTGAAACAAATACCACTTTCACCGTCTATCTGTGTCCTGTGCCACACCAATCAAAGATTATTTACTAGTGGACAATATTAATCATAAGTGTTCTTTTGATGTTAGGCAGATGCGGTGCCTGCATCGCAAAGACAAGTAAATCAACATCCAAAACCCAATTAAGTTAACTAAAACATTCTGACAGAATATGTTGAATTTCATCTGATGCATTACACCTGCTGAACAATCTTTCTTTTTTTTGTTTTTCTTTTGGTTAATGTTTATTAATGAAAAATAAGGATAAGGAAGAGTTATTGAGCTACCTTTGTCTGAACGTGAATCTTGCAAAAGCCCGAGCATAGAAAAAAAGGACACGTGGTTATCCTGGCTTCCACAATCACTGCATAAGCAGTAGTGAAAGTGCTATAAAATTTGCTTGGAATGAATACCACCTATTTTCCTAGGTCAGTTCATAAATATCTGAAAATAATTCTAAAATTAATCAGTGTGAATAACATATTCATTTAAGCAACTAAAGGGATTTTATTTCTGGTATAAATATGGTTATATATAATATATATATATATATATAGGTTCATAAAATAACATTTTATTGCAGCATTGTTAAGAAAGTCATAAAAGTGAACCAGAGTTAGTTTGAGATGGCTCTTTTTTGTCTTTTTTCTTCTCATAAAAAACCAAAAATATCTGTGTAGACCAACTATTGTTACTCAGTGGAACTACCCATTATTACAATGCTCAAAAATTTATTTCTAAGTAGAGTAGTACAGTTTAGCAATTTTTCTATGCAATCTTTTTAAAATTTCTTTATAAGAACTGTGAAGTAGCTTCATGTAGAAGATACTTAAGAATTTTGCCCCATTCTACTTTAGGAGTTGTATGGTTCCCATAAATCATTAACCTTATAAACACCCACATCATAACCACTCTGAGAAACACAGTATTTTTAACATCAGGAATGAGCTGTCCATAGTATACATCTGCATATATCCTGTCAGTAAATGACAAGGAAGGGAAATTATACATTTCTACTATTGTGGCTATAGAGGAAAACTCTTTTACTCTTTCATGAAGTTGACAAGATTTTTCTGGGAGCAGGGAAATCCGTTCCTGATTTCTGCAATCATCCTGCAGAAACAAGGAAAGAGTGTTAGTATGATATGAATAAATATAGTCATAGAAACTTGAGAGAGAAAATGGGAGCCTATAAATGTGTAGATAAAACGAGAAAAAAAATGAAAGTGATAATTAAACAAAAATAAAACTATGTAAAATTCACAGAAAAATTATCACTGGTAGATTTAAACTCTCCATGGACTCACATGATGGGAGAGTAAGAAGACGATCTGCAGTGCAGCAGCAGAAATTATATAAGTTATACACTGGGCATGCTATTAGTAAGAATACTGAAACTTCATGTAAATGTTATTACATTTTTATTAAAGCAAATGATAAGTGTCTAATCGATTTTTGAGTTCCTTCTTTTTCCAATGACAGCTCTAGCTGTTCAGGGACAAGGCATGGCTCACAAAACTGGTCGTGTCAAGATATACTACATAAGTATAAAATGAACAGTTTCTGGAGCAATTCACTATCTTTTATGTCCTTTCAATTATTTATCCTTAAAGGTGACAGAGATAAGAAAGATAAATAACATTTTTTTTAGACATGAGCACTCAACAATTTTTAATTAGTTTTAGTAGGTGATACATAAAGGTGGAATCAAGTCAAGATTTCAGATACAACTCTTGACTTCAAAGAGACTGGACTAGCTATTTTATAATGGATCCTATCCTTACCAAATATTTCCTGCATCTAATCAAAGGCCAAAGACCAGAACTACACAAACAAACACATACACAAAAGAAAAATAATAGAGATGGTGATGTGTTCCTTGCAACTTTGCTCTCACCTCAGAATGGATCCCTTTGTCCTGACCTTATGCCCAACTTTTTAATTTGTTCTCAGGAAACAGGGAAACTTGCTATATCCATATGAAGCTCTAGCTGTTCACTGTTGCGCTTAAAATTAAACACAAAATTGAAACAGGCCTGATGATTAGGAAGTTGGAGTCCAGTCAAGTCCGGATCTCATTTTTTAGTTCCTCAAAACAATGGAGACATTTTAATTCAGATTGCTTATAATTCTCTTTTAATTAATATATTTTAAAATTACAACCATGGAAAATTTTGATAGACTTGTTTGCCTTTATTTGCATGCATCATCAGAGAGTAAAGGATTTATGTGACATGACTTGCAGAATATAAAACCGTTTATTTAAAGAAGAATATTTACAAGGTTAGAAATTTTTTTTTCTTTCAACAGTCTTGTTACTTGTGGGTTGTTTAACACATTGTGGGATTTATTCTCACTAATTGCTTTATAAGCACAGAACAATTACCTAATAGTTTTGCTTTTGGAGCATATGGTTTTAACTGCTTTTGAATTAAAAAGAAATTGAAAGGGATTATAGCACTGAATAATTCTGGAAGTCTAAGAAGTATTTTCTGATACTTTTTCATAGAATCACAGAACATCCCAGGTGGAAAGGGACCTCCAAATGTCTTCCAGCCCAAGCTTTTGCAAGAAAGGGAACCTATATGAAAATATCTACCACCCTCTTTAATTGTATTTAGAAAATCTTCAGGAATAGGGACTTTACCATGTCCCAGAGGAGGTGGTTGCAGCGAATAAATGCTCTTACACTAAAAAGAAAATGCTTTTTTTCTGTCGCTATGAAATCTCTCCCACTTCAGCTTATACCCATTACCCTTTGAACTCTCTGTGTGGCACTTGTGAAGAGGGAGCCTCCATCCTGTCTGAAGCTGTAACTTGAGTACTGGAGTTCTCTGTTTAGATCCCCTGCAGCCCCATCTTCTCCAGGTCGTGGGGACATAGCTGCTCCAGTCTTTCCTCACAGGACAGGTGCTGTGTCCTCTTACCATTTCCGTGGCCCTCTTTTGGATCTTTTCCACACAGCCCACCACCTTTGAAGTGCTGGAACCTGAACCTGGCACAGTGCCCCAGGTCTGGCCTGACTGGCACTGGCATGACCATGTCTCTGTCTCTGCCACTGGTGATCCTGCAGATGCCCCCCAAGACAGATATGTCTTTTCTGCTGCAACATCACAAGGCTTACGTGCAGGCTGTGTCCACCAGGACCATTGAAGCAAGGCAGCTTCCCACCCACACTGATCATAACAAATGCTAAAAAACACCAATTAGTGTTGGAATCTGTTAAATATTAAGGGTTTCTGTCATGGAGCCATGGAATCATTTAGCTTAGAGCAGCAGTTATAATAAAATAATCGACTCCACTAACTTCACACTGTCAAGTCCACCACTAAACTAAGTCCCCAAGTGCTGCCTCTACATGCCTTTCAAATTCCTCCAGAGATGGTGATTCAGCCACTCCCCAGGTGTTACAGCCCACCCCCGAGGTGCCATAACTGAGGTTCTTGTCAGTAGATGCATTTGAGCAGATTACAGTGAAATGACACTGATGTGTTTGTGCGTGTGTGTGTATGTGTATATATACATACATATATGAAAGATTTATTTTAGAGCAACTTGATTGCAATGGAAAGGGAGTATTGAGCCATTTTTTATATCTGTAATAAAAATTAAGCAATAAAAAATTATAAAAATATCCCTTAAGGAAATACATACGTTAAAGAAAAGAAAAAAAGGAAAACACAAGAGTAGATAGTGGGGAGGAAAAACATTGCTACCTGTGAACCCAGCGACAATACTCAGTTATTGTAATTTCAATGTTCATTGATTAATGCTCATTGATGGTTTCAGTCCTCATCTGTCAGGGGTGGGGGAGCCCCCAAAACAAAAATTTGAATTGGTTAATACACATTCAGCTTCAGGTGGGAATGCCAAGCACCTCCCCTCTGGGAAGAGTTTGAGGCTGTCTGTCGCAACACAAGGGAGCATGCACAGTCCAGGGTGATTGCCAGAGGCCCCAGGGAAGGTGCCTCAGGGGTTGGTTTATGACCCTCTCTAGGACATAACCATGTTTCTCATGCCTGCATAGTTGACCCAGCTGTGTCTTACCAGAAGAGATGAATACCCTCTGGCTGACATGAGAATGTCCCAAGATTTTTGCTAGTCTATGAAGGAACGTGCTGAAAACCAATGACTCAGCCACTTTGTGCAGCAGAGCTTCAGAATAAATTGCTGTAAGGCGGTCTGTGGCAATGCTCTTCACTCGGGGGTCACCAAATGTGGTGCTGCTCGTAGGGGTCTCAGGATGAGGGAAGAGAAGAGAATCTTGACTCTGTATTTCAGAAGGCTGATTTATTATTGTATGATATATAATATTAAAATAAAATTATATATTAAAAGTATACTAAAAGAAAAGAAGAAAGGATTTCATCAGAAGGCTATCAAGGAATGAAAAGGAATGATAATAAAATCTTGTGACTACTCACAGCCTTAACACAGGTGGCTGTCAGTGGTCATCAAGTAAAAACAATTTCACATGTTGGGTAAACAATTCTTCAGATCACATTCCAAAGCAGCAAAACATGGAGAAGCTGAAGCTTCTCAGCTTCTCAAGAGAAAAGATCTTAGCAAAAAGATTTTTCATAAAATATGTCTGCGGCAGTGGTCAGAGATTTATTTTCAAAATCTTGTTACCTGGTGAATAACTAAGATTAACATAGGAATCAGTATTGGCACTCACATTCATTTTTTCCCATTTGGCATTTCTCAGTGCTTTTAATTTATATAGAAAAAAATCCTTAAAGATATTTTATGAGTGATCAGTCTCTGTGTACTATAAATTCTAGGCTTTTTGCTGTCTACAAATAATCTTCCTTTCCCTTATACACTACCTGATTATATAACCTCTGTAATCAACTTTAAAAATGCCATTGTCCTGAGCCTTCTTTAAAAACAAAAATAGCTTTGAATACACTTATTTAAGGCAATAACAAACAACCAAAGCAGGAATCAATCAATCTCCCACAGGGGGGATTACAGTGCACACTGCTTTGTAATTTTTTTCAGTCACACAAAAGACAATAATGTAATCATGAACAGTCACCGAGGCTTTACAAAGACCATGTTTGACCAGCCTGGCTGTGCTCTGTGGCTGCTTACATAGGCAGGAAGACAGGAGACACCATAAGCTTAGTCAGGGTTTTGAGACCATTTTCACAGCCCTCTCACTGGAGAAAAAAGAGGCTGGAGAAATGGACTGTTCTTAGGCTGGAATGGAACTGCTCACTAGGCTCAAAGGGTCATTATTAACTCAGTTATTAGTGGACTGGTTAATGCCCAAATGCACATGGAAATTCAAGGACAACCTCCTAACAAAGATAGGGCAGACTAAAAGTTATAAATATTTATCTTGACAAAATCATGGCTTATTTGACCTGTGTTGGCTGTTAGTCTTCAGGTGGGAGTTTGGGCTAGGTGATCTCCAAAAGAACCAAAAAGCATTTTTATGATCTTATAATTCTATTATCTATGACTACTACACAGTGATGCTTTCAGTATTATGAGTTAGATGCACTTCCTCTATTATTCCTTTATTACAATCCATATAAAGTACAATGTCAAAATCACAAACTTCAAAGATAACTGTGCTGTTTGCAAAATATTGAGAAACATCTGTCATTTCTTTTTTGTGAAATATAAATCAACTATCCCATGAATTAACTTCTTTCATCCTAAAACTCTAGATCTACCAATTTAAAGTAAAAAGGTTTAAATAAAACTTTATTTACTTTATTGTAAGGTTTGCTTGATTTGCTTTGTTGTAAGGTTCCTTTTCAGCCATTTTAGCTGTTAACTGAATCCGCCCATAAAAACTCCCCCGCCCCATATTCAGTATAAACAGCAACAGACTGTCTGATAAGGAGCAGAATGTGATGAAGGAGTAACACAGACTGAATCACTAGAGGGTTCTTTAGTCTACTAACTTACATCACAGATAAGGTTCAAATAAGAACCCTTTAAAAATTACATCCTGCCTATCATGGGAAATAATGGAAAGGTCTTATCTGGAGTTTGTAGAGGGAAGTTTCCATTGGTCTTCTGGAGGTTTTAGTTTTGAGGGTTTTTGTTTGGGGCTTTTTTGTGAGTTTTGTTGTTGTTGGTTTTGGTTTGTCTGGTTGTGAGGTTTTCTGGTGGGGATTGTCTGGGTATTTTCAGAAAGAAAATTATTTGTAAGAATCTACAGACTATGCTGCCTAGAGCTCATTGTACAGATATAAAGAGTATTTTTTACCAAGTGTCTCAGAAGTTTTCTGATGATTTTGTGTCTTCTACCTCACTGAAAACAATGACAAAGGGTATTCTTTCAGAAAGTAATTTTCAGGAGTAGGACAGACTCAAACTGTCCATCAATGAAAGCATCAAGTGTATGGCTTGGTAACCTACGGTATTGTTTCAAATAAAACGACACTCACTATTAGCTCCAAAATACTCACTATTAGCCTCATTGTTAATTATTTTTCAATTTGGCTCTTCTATTGAATAAATAGCAGAAGGATCTGTCCCTCACCCTAGATATAAAATGGTGCTTTGCATTGGTCCCTTAGGCATTTGCATTTATGAACAAGTGTAGAGGAAAGTCTAAAATGAAAACCTTCAGCAGCTTGAAGATTAAACTGAGATTTGTTGTTCAAGTTATCAATAAGGAATATTGCAGGAAGGAAATTAATAAGCATTAAGCATAGGACATTCCCTGTTCTCATGGAAATATTGCCTGCTTCAGCAGTGGGTAATTTAACTATTATTCATATCTCATGTACTTATAAAAGAAGAAATAAATGAAAGAAGATGGCAATTCTTTTGTAAAAGTATGCAATTCTGCTTATTAAGGGGGATGTCTATAGCTAATTTGTGTTTATCAGAACAAACAGTTGCAGGTACTGACACAGGCACTCTGAATTTCATGATAATACCAAAATTACGTTTGGAAGGAAATGTAATATTATATTAATTTAGTTTAAATTATTTTTTGACAGAATAAGGTCACCAATATATTTTATAGTTTTCTGTTATTTTCTGCTTGTCTTACTGCCTCTATGTTAAGACAAATAAGTTTACCTTAAGAGGACTGCATGCTGTCTAGAGTACATTAACTGAGCATTGGATTGTATTTCAGTAGCTGAAATGGAGGGAAGTTTTCTATCTCTGTGCCACATTTATCTTGTCAAGAAACCTTCTCAGTTTTTAACCTCTTATTCCATTATTATTTATTTATTTTATTTATTTATTTAAATTAGGCAGTGATTGGATTATGAATGACAAATCACACTGAGAATTAGGATTTTAAGGTGGACTTTGTTATAAGAATGATACTGTAGTAAATGAAACATACTGTAGTAATTGAAAATTTGAAGCAATATATTAAGATGAAGGATCTGTTAAGTCTAGATCCAAAGTAAATGAAGTAACATTCATCTTAAACATTTGATTAACCATTGATTTTTGCCAGGCTTTAGATTTAAAACCAGAAAGTTATTACTTGCCAGAAGCAATTACAAGAAGTTACTCCAAGAAAGTGACAGAGCTGAAGTGTTAATTTCAGCCCTGCAACACTACTGATATTCAGCAGCCTGTTTTTAAAAATGTTATAATGCTACTAGCACCTATCTTAAACCTCCCTCAGCTGCTCTCTGACTTAACGTTTCCTGTGAAAATCACAGCTTCACACTACTTCAACACTTGTTGCACTTACAGAGAAAATTCTTTATTATCTTTAATCATTTCATGCTCTGGAATAAAATAGACTGAGTTTGATTTTTGGGATTTTGGTTTTGGTTTTGCTTTTTTTCTTTTTTGGAGGGTGTTAGGTTATTTAGGTTTATTTTGGGGTCCGGGGTTTGTTTTGCTTTTTTGTGTTTATTTGGCCATTTGGGGGCTATGTGTGGGTTCTTTTTTCTTTTTTCTTTCTTTTTTTTTCCAGACCTTTCTGATTTGGTTCAGTGCTCTGCTTGCCATAATGGATTATGGTGAGACTAAAACTGACATCCTCTTTCAATCAGTGTACAAGCTTCTTCTGAATTGGTTCTAACATTAAGATTACAATTATTACTACTGCTTTTACTTGCAATACTTGCAGTATTGAAAGTCACTGAGAACAAAACCATTCCTATCTCTTTCAGATATAATATTGAATTGACAAGTCTCTGACTTGACTGACCAAAACCTACCTGAAGACTTTTTTCCATTCCATTCTTAAAATATATGCAAAGCATATGCTTTGGGGAAATGATGATTTCATTTTCAAAACTTTTTTTTTTCCTTTTAATTAACTGTAATGCCAAAAAGTAAACATGGGTTATAGTATTTGAACACTCTTTTGTTGTCTATTCCTTAATTTCAATTATACTTGTAAGGTCACTATGTGATCAAAACAAAGGTCTTGCCTAAGTACACTCACAAAAACACTGCGGTGTTTTTTCTCCACACAATAAAAACATCAAACTCTCTTGAGGTATCTGAGAAGTCTGCATTGATTACAGTAAACACCACATGTATCTTTAGACACACATTATGAGACATTAAAAAAATTATTTAAGGGAACAGTGGAAGTAAAAAATACATCTGATTTTATCACAACTATTTTTGTCAGCAAAAATACTAAGCATCAAATATGGGAAAAATTTATGGCAGAGCTTGAACCATAATAAGAATTTGATTTTGTAGAATATTGGAATTCATTACTACATGGGAATTGGATTCCTCAGAGGTAAAGGGAGGAAGCAAATTCACACTAACAATAAAGGAATTAAATCAATGGTTTTGTGCAGATGTGTGTGTGGATGTGTTCACAGTAGTGCACAAATGCATACACACAAGTGTAAATCTCCAGTGGTGTATGTGCTTAGGATGTTGCAAACCTACCAAGCTAATGTGGTAAGGAATTTTATGAGAATAATTTATTTTCTTGTTCTGTCTAATGCTTGCAGTTTCAAGAAGATAACAAGAGGCATATGGGGTTCTTATCTTTAAGAATAAATATGGTATAATTGGCAATTTAAAAAAATATTTTATATCTTGTGTATCAGATATCTGTTCATATCTCCATTTGGATAGAATGACTGGAGACAGTAGCAACCCAGTTGCTATGTAAGAAACTTATATTTAACTGTGTTGATAATTTTAGCATCAAAGGATATCAAATGTGTGTGCATTCAAGTGAGTGGCAGCAATGTCAAGTGCTTCATTTAAAACACCCTGCTAATTAGAAAATTGATTGATTAGAAAATTGATTATTATTTCTTTACCACTTTAAGAGAGCTCTACTGTTACAAGAAAGTTCATCTTAAAGAATTGTATAGCAATAGGAAATAATTATTAAAATGCTAACAGTTTCTGTATTCTACCTAACAAGAACTTACTATATGCAAGATATTGACAATTGCAACACAAGAAGTCTACTGATTTAACAAACTGAGAGTTGAATGCTGCTTAAAATGGGCAAAGAATGAGTGATATACATACACACCTACACAAGGGAAAGCACATCTTTGACATTACACAACAATTAATTACACTTAAAAAATAGTAAAATTACATTAAAACATGGCTGAGATTTGCTAGTGTGGAAAGAAGAGCAGAAAATTACAGATGAAAACTTGGAAATCTTCAGCTTTTTGGATGAACAGGTAGCCATGATTCAACAAAAACCAAGAAAGAAAGATGTCTAAAACTTCATTCTACTTCACTAGTAATTTCCCCATGTGAGAACAAGTTTATGAAGCTAATTGGAAAAGCAAGCAAGACATGCAAAGCTGTTGTAAAATTCATGTTAGTGAGAAATTTCATTAGCTATTATAAAGACATCAAGGAACAGATGGCTGTAGTTGCTACTATGTTGCTATTAAGGCTGCTTTAAATTATATTGTGATAAAAACATTTACCATACCACTAGCATGCGCATATTTAAGGTAAAAAGGATTAAATTAAAAAAAAAAAAAGAATTTTTCTACAAGCCGATCAGCATATTAACTTCATCTGGAAAATTGTCAACACATAGGAACCCTAAGTTTAAAAGTTTAGAGGACCTCACTGGGATGGAGTTAATTTTCCCCTTAGCAAACCTTATAGTACTGTCATTTGTATTTGCAGGAAGAGTGCTGTGAATGACACCAGTATTTGGGCAACTACTGAGCTGTGCCTGCACAGCATCCATTCTGTCTGTTGAAACCCCACCAAGGTTGGTCGGCTGGGTGTGGGAAAGAGACTTGGAGGGCACCAAAGGCATGGGGATGTCCCTTGCCATGTGGTGTTGAGGTCAGAAAGATGACACAAGAAGAGACAAGGAGAGAGGGAGGTGTTTCTTATTGGGTGATTGTCTTCAGAAGTAACTTCTACATGTATTGGAGCCCTACTTCCCAGGCTGGATATTAGCTGAATGGAAATAGAGAATGCACCTTGCTGTTTTGCTTTGTTTCCATGGACATCCTTTGCATTTTCCCATTATACTGCTCTCGTTGGGATACATGTGTTTTTCATCTTATTTTCTTCCCCATGTCCTGCTTAGGAGGGGGAGTTCAAAATTGTCTTGGTGGACACCTGGTGGTCTTCCAAGGTGAACCCACTACAGTCCTTTCCTGGCACTCAATGTGAGGCAGTTTTGAATTTGTAAGTATAATAGTTATTAATTGGCAGACTTGTGTGAGGGTCACAGAGTTTAATTGCTGCACTGCTCAGCTCTTTATTTTGCTGAGGTTGGAAACACACTAATAGAAACAACGGCCATGAGCTTTGCTCTGTCATTGATGCCTAGCTGTGCTGGGGTAGCTTTGTCATGGGGAGGATGAGAGCACATATCCTGCTCCTAATTCAGGATTGGTGTGGGTAGTTTTGATGCTCAGGCTGCTGAGGCTCTTGATCACTTTCAGGAGGGTTGTTGAATATTATTAACACTGTCAGCTTCTTCTCAGGTTCCTGAATCCAATGTTGTCCTGGTAGAAGAAGGCACAGTTTCAGGGAGAGATGAAAGCAAAACATGCCATTAGCCAGGTCGTCCCTGTGTGGCAGGGTATGTGGAAGTATTTGGGTGGGTGTTTCAGGTAGTTAGCACCTTCCATAGACGGGGATTTGGTAGCTGAACCAAGCAAATAATCTCAATTAATTAATGCACTGTCTGGTAGAAGGGTATTTTGCCTTCCCCAACAAAACCCAGCAGCTTCTAGCACTATTTTAAGGCTTGGCCCAGGTCTATTGAGCCACAGTTCAGTGATACTGGAGTGGGTAGTTAAGACAGAGACCCAGACTGCCTCTGAAGATGCCTAGACTGAGACAGTGATCCAAACTACAACTAAGAACATCAGTTGAGACAGGGACCCAAACCTTAGCTACGGTAGTCATACAAACAGTGGAAAAGAACCAGTAGACATGGAGGTTGATGGATCCATAAAATTTATGTATTTTCCTGGGGACTATGGAATTGACAGGGAAAATAAAAAAGATGCAGCCATTAACAGTGTCTGGAGGATGTTCCTGTCAAGCATGAAGGAAAGACAAAATAATCAGCAGGACTTGCTCAGTCTTCAGTAGTCCCATATGGCCAGTGGAAAATTCTGGCGGAGGCTGAGGTTAACAGTGAACTATTATGGCCTCACTGAAGTCTTGCTATGGTGCCGCGTTCCAGTGTGGGGAACAGCAATCTGTTGTTTTAATAATGGACGGTAAGGATCAAAATTAAGCCAAATGCTGTATCTGAGAACCGTTTATTGGTAACAAAAACGAGAAGGAGAAGTAGTTGCCCAGAAGAGGGCTAGAAGAGCCAGACAAGAATGAAGGGAAATGGAAAAGGACTGGGGGAGAGGGGAGGCAGAGAGAGAGGGCAGTGCAGGGCACTACCGCCAGGGATCAGGGGCCGCTGCCGGCGCCCGAGGGGCCTGCGCAGCTCCCGGAGAGCCGCGGCTCCTCGGGCGGACACGCGGTGAGGGGCAGCCCGGACCGGAGCTCCAGGACCCTGGACAGAGCCACGGCGACCGCTGGATCGGGGCGGCAGCCCAGGCAGGGAGGCGGGGGGGAAGGGGCAGTGCGGTGGGCAGGGACACAGGAAGGCAGGAGAGTTGTGAGGGCGGGCAGGAGCCAGCGAGGGCAGGAGGGCCAGAAGGCAGGCTGGGGCCAAGGAAAGGACGGAGTGAGCCAGTCAAGGAACTGCAGCGAGCCCCAGCGAGCAGCGCTGAGCCCTGAAGCAGTTAGTTTTTATATCCCCTGGTCCCTCCCAAAATCTGTCCGTGGACAGGAGACCATTGGTCAGTTCCGACTTTCCTTGGCACCCTTTGGTGCAGACCTGTTCACGACCTGGTTGGAGAAACCCCTCCATTGTTTCCTACTGCCCCATGTGAGGAGCTGCCAGGTGAAATCCCCCCAGAGACAAGGCTTCCCCAGTCCTGGCTGCCCTCTAAGTGGCACCGGCGCAGGGCCTGTCCCTGCAGACAGCCCCGACAGCCAGGGCTGAGGCAAACTCAAATGCTGGGTCAAAGCTAGAGGGGCTCCACACATAATGCTAAGTGCTGTTGGGCCACACACACCAGAGCTCTAACAGGAGGTCTGAGAGGTTGCATGCTACAATTGATGCTGTATATGTGTTTTTCCAAATTCCTTTGGCAGCTGAGTGCAAGCCATTCTTTGCTTTCACAAGGAGCAGTATCTCCTTGTGAAAGCCACCTGGAACTGGCTGTCCGAGGGGTTGAAGCACAATCCCATGACTTGCCGTGGAGCAATTTAACCTGCACTGGGACAGAATAGTCAAAACAGCTAGAAAAGGAAAACACTCAACAAAACCCACCTGTGTTAATCAGTTTATAAATCTGCTCTTACTTCTTTACAATCTGGCTTCAAAAATGTCATAGACTTCAGGTTTTTGTCAGGATCTTAGAAGTTACAACCATCCATCCAAAAAGGATATTAGTATGTTTTGCTGGTCTTAGCTGGGATTGACTTTCTTCACAGAAGCTGGTATGGGTGTCTGTTCAGGATTTCTGCTGGAAACAGTGTCGATAATTCAGTGTTTTCGTTGCTGCTGAGCATTGCCTATATGACAACACACAACTTTTCTCACTTTTACTCTTTTGATTCTCTTGCCATCCCACTGGGGGTCAGTGAGCAGCTGTGTGGGGCTTCATTGCTGGCCTGGTTTAAACCATGACAGATGTACCTACAGAAAAGCTCAGTGCCCGCGGAGAAGCAGGCAGAGAGATCTGAACAAGGTTGTTACACTGCTTTCTCATAGCCTGAGCTGGCACAATCTTTTGTTCGCAGCACTTCAAAAAGCAGGTAGACATAATGGATAATTCAATAGTGTGGGTTTCAGTTACGCCTTTCTTCATTTAATCTCAATATTATTAGTGGTTATGAATGTATTGACACATGTCGCCAATTATTTATAGAAACTAAGATATGACCAATGAAACAATCATACGTGGGAGAAATTCTGTGTGTATAAACAATGCATCAAGTGAAATCATGCAGTTTGAAGTCAGAATTGGACTTACAAGAACTTACTAAAAATTAAATGTTTTAATTTAAAAATTAAATCTTTTTATGTTACCTGTCCTACACCCAAGTTTTGATCTTTTATAAAAGCTTCTTATACAGTAGCTCTTAGCTACTCTGTGAGGCAGATCTAAGTCCAGTAGGAAAGGAATAAGATTTATTTCAAAATTTGCTGGTTTAAGAGTCCAGTATTTATTTATGTCTAGAGTTCAAGAAGTCCAGGAGAGCATCTATTAGACGCATTCTTTATAGGTGTATTGGGTTTGCATGGCCTGGGTGTTGGTATTGGGGGTTCACAGAGCTTCTGTGAGAAGCTGCTGGAAGCTTCCACCATGTCTGGCAAGCCAACCCCTGATGCCTCCAAAGATAGACATGCTGCTGGCCAAGGCTGTGCCAGTTAGAGAGGGTGGTAATAACCACCTCTGCAATAACCGATTTAAGACGAAACCAAAACAAAAGGTTTTTTTCAGTTTTAATATGGGCCAGAAAAGAGCAGAGTGAGAACGTGTGAGGAGGACAGCTATGCAGACATCAAGGTCACTGGAGAAGGAGAGGCAGGAGGTGCTCCAAGTGCCAGAGCAGGGACTCCTCTGCAGCCCATGGTGAAACAGCTATGCCCCTGTAGCCCATGGAAAATCACTGGGATGCAGAGATCCACCTGCAGTCCAGGGAGGAGCCCCACACTGGAGCAGGTGGATGACTGGAGGAGGCTGTGATCCTGTAGGAGACCTGTGGAGAGAAAGGGGCCCTGTTCCCATGTTGTTGCAGGCTGTCCTTGGAGGACTGCACCCCACGGAAGAGTGACCCATGCTGCAGCAGTTTTGGGAGGGCTGTTGTCCATGGGATGGACTCATATTGCAGCAGTTCTCAGAGAGCTGCTGCTCGTGAGATGGACTCACACTGGAGAAGTTCATGGAGAACTGTCTCCCAAGGGAGGGACCCCACAGTGCACCAGGAGAAGGACTCCTCTCCCTGAGCAGCAGGAGAAGCCACAGGTGATGAACTGACCTCATTCACTCTCTCCTTGTGTTGCTGGGGTAGGAGGTACAGCTGGAAGGAGGGGTGGAGCTTTTGAGGGTTTGTTTTACTTCTCATTATCCTACTCTGATTTTGTTAGTAATAGATTCACTGCATGTCTCTAAGCTGATTTTGTTCTGCTCTTAATGGTATTTGGTGAGTGATCTCTCCAAGTCCTTATCTCAACCCATGAACTCTCCATTAAATTTTCTCTCCTCTGTTTAGAGGGAAATGAGAGAGCAGCTCTAGTGAGCACCTGGGATCCAGCCAGTACCAACCCATGACAACATGGTTTGGAATCACGTGGTCCCTTTTGTTGTACTGACTTAGAGCGTACTTATCCGGACTGTACTAGAGGAGTATCTGGCCACTTTTGTAGGGGCTTCTTCTTTATCAGTTATTGTGAAGTTATTTCAGAGGCACACAACAGTGCATGACTTTGCATGGCAAGGTTATGATAGTGCAGGGGGGCTATAAGGTTGGATTCTCTGGGAAGATGCTGGAAACTTCCCCCATGTCTGAGGGAGCCAGTGACAGCTCTCCAAGATGGACTTGCTGTTGGCCAAGGCTAGCCCATCAGTCATGGTGGCAGAGCCTCTGGGGTAAAATAAGTGGAAAAAATTATTGCACAGAAGTTCTCTCAGCCAGTGAATAGTGGGGTGAGCAGATGTGAGACAAACAGCCCTGTGGACACCAAGGTCAGTGAAAAAGGAGGGGGAGAATGTGCTCCAGGCACCAGAGCAGATATCCCACGCTTGCAGCCCATGGAAGAGACAATGGGGATCCATTGTTGGCTCCCTTCTGCCCATGGAGCTCCATCGCAGAGCTCCATCTGCAGCCTATGGAAGACCCCACTCTGTACCCCATGGAAGGGACCAAGAAGGAGCAGTTGGTAAAGAGTTGCAGCCCATGGGAAGTACTCACATTGGAGAAGTTCATGGAGGACTGTCTCCCATGGGAGAAACCCACTGGTGGAGTAGGGGAGGAGTGAGGGGAGCCCTACACATGATGGGGAGGAAGAGGCAGACTGTGAAGAAGTGATTGCAGCCCCCATTTCCCATCCCTTCATGGCACTGGGAGGAGGAAGTAGAAAATCAGGAATAAAGTTGAGCTCAGGAAGGAGGGAGGGATTGAGAGAAAGTATTTCTAAGAGTTTTTTCCTCATTATCCTGTTCTGATCTCATTGAAAACAAATTAATTTCCACAAGTTGGATCTGTTTTGCCCATGATATTATTTCTCTGTCTTTATCTCAGCCCATGAGCATTCTATTGTATTTGCTCTCACCTGTCCACAGAGGTTAGGGCACCTCTGGTAGGCACCAGGCATCCAGACAAAGTCAAACCAGCACAAAATTAAGGAAGACTAATGTATGGTAAGAATCAATCTTAAAAAAATCTATTTTCTTGATGCCAGTCAACTAATCAAGCACTATTATCTTTTTTTTTTTTTTTCAGAAAACCCACCAAAAATGCTGCCTATTAATGTGTCTGGGTCACGACTATTAATGTGTTGTGATAGCAGAGGTGCTACTAAGCTGAAGTGGAAGAGATTCTGCCTTAGATTATTTATTCAACATTCTAGTAGACTTTATTTATTTTGACATTCTCTCCAAATTTATAATCAATTCATATGCTTTTAAAATGTAAATATTAGAGTCTCTCAATGTTCTATGACTAAATTAGGAAAGTTTGACATGCTTTAACTTTGGAAAGGATTAAATTTTGATATATCCATAATTTCTCTTGAGGTAATTTTTAGCACATATTTAGGATTTTCTTTTTTGTGTATGTGCAAGTGGATTTTTTTACAGTCCTAGCAACTTTGACACATTGGATGAGGAGGATTTTCCATGTAACTGCTCCCTGGAAAAGCAATTCACTCATTGCTGAGTGTGAGAGCTAAGAAACCAGCCCCAGCATGGTAGTGAGGGTTTGTGAGACTCTAACTCAAATTTTGAGGGTTTTCTTGGAGAGCTGGAGTACCTTGCATGACTAAGGGAACAAAGAAGGGGCTTGGGACACAGTCTAGAGTTGTGACTAGGCTTGCATTCACAAATTGGAAACATTTGCATGCAACATTTGCATTATATGCTTTTAAAAAAATATTATAATACTATAGATCATTTATGTCACATTCACAAACTTGGAAAGAAGTAAAGAAATCTTACCTGAATATAATTTATTCCTGGGATTCTAACTCATTAGCATTGCAACTACATATTAGGAAATTATGACCTAGAGATATACTAACAATAATATCAATCTTGGCTTCTTGAAACAAGAGTCTGAAACAGTCCTTTTTCTGAACAAGTTTAATTCAATATCTGTGTCTTTTCCTTTGGGGGTTCATTTTTCTACTTGAGCATTCTATTACTACAAACTGCTATTTCCTGAGAGGGAAAAACATGTAATTTCAACATATGCAAGCAATAATTAATGAAAGAAATTATCAGCCATGAAATAATGCAATTTGAGAGTACAATGAATCTAGTCATATAGAAATTACTGCATAAAATGATTTTTAAAAGTTATAGAACAAAATAAGTAAATGCTGTGCCATGAAGTACTGGATGATCTCTCCAGACATGCATAAACACATTATCCCTGGTCATAGCCAAGCATGATTCATGGCAAAAGTCTTCATCCAAATTTGCAGGGAGTGGTTATTTAACTCATGCTCCAGTAAACAAAAAAACCCACAAACTGCAAAAGTAGTAAGAAATAATTCAAAGTGCTAAAAAAGAACTTCAGTTCATATTACTTTCATTCTTTAAGCTTGTATTTTGCTATATTCAAATGGTTCATAAAAATGCATGTTTTGAGGAAGCAAGCCGTACAGATTTTCTTATGAGCTGAATCACAAAAGAGAATGTGTATTTGAAATATTTTGGTCTCATATGTGCATTGTTTCCATTCTTGTAGGAGATCAATATTTTTTGCAGGAGATCAACATATTTCAAGATTTGTCCTATCTAAGCATTCCCCTTTTTGTGTCAACATAAACATTATTAATTGGCTGTAACTTTTTAAGTTATACATAAAAGTACACAAATCACTCTTTTTTACCAAGTCTTATTCCGTTTAAATCTATGGGAGATCAAGCAGAAGATGGAAGATTTTTTCATTTTCTTTCCTCTCTCATTGATCATTCTATCTTCCACAATTTCAATTGAAAAAATCTGCATCTTAAGTAACAAAGTCATGAATATCTAAATAAAATGTACATGACATGAAAATAATTATTTCGTAAGAAAAATTTTCAAGAAACAAATTCTGAAGCAGAAGTTTCACTTACTGTGAAGGTTTAATCATATAATGTTATTTACTGAGCTTATATATCTTATATGTTATTCTACAAGATTTTTCAGCTGATCAAGACATAGTGAAATCTGCAACTTTTGTATGCATGAGTTTGACCTCACTTTTTTAATGTCTGCTCATTTGTCAGTGGAACATTACAGACAATTCTTTCCTTAAGAGCAAGTAAATATTATATACAATAGATAACATACTCATACTCTTTTACTGTTTCTGAAGAGAGTTACAAATGTCAATATTATTAATTTACTAACAGCTCAGGCTGTTTTCCAAACATAAGCACAGAGCATGATGAATCACTCTTTATCCACTTATACAGAAGGTAGCTTTTCTAGAGAAGACTCATATTCCTCATAGTGCTTGAAATATTAATAAGGGCTGATCTGTAAACAGTTCTGTGTCTAAAATTGAGTGGAGAAAACATTAAAAAGTTTTAAAAAGCTGAAAAAAATTACTGATACTTTTAAGGAAAGATGATCCTATCAGAAGATGAAAAAGAAATCTTCTTCAAAGGCATGGGGAGAGATCTGGAAATGTAGGGACTCAGAATTACCAAAAGGGTGCTTAGCGTTTAAAGATTACAATTTACACTGCACATTACATAGGACCACACACCCAAGTTTACACTATATTGAGCAGTGAGATATCTTTAAAATAAAAAGAAATTGGAACAGCCTGACTGACCAGACTTCCCAGCCAAAAGATGTGTCATCTTCAGTCTTTCTCATACATCCTGACAGGAGACATTGTCCTGAAAACCTTTACGTCGATATCTGAAGATACTGTACATGTCTTTTAGATGGCTGGAGATGAGCAAGTTACCTAACAGAAAAAATGAAGAAATTTGAAGAGTATTATAATGTGGGAGAAAAAAAAAGTTGTACAAGAACTCTATGGCTTTTGGGAGATGTTAGTTTTAACATTAAAAAAAAAAAATCAACAACTCAAACAAAAATTTTTCATGCAAACATATAAAAAATAAATTGAAGGAGTCAGAAATACAGTTGTGCAGTCCTTCTGAATCTCTAATGTGGCATCAGATTTGAATCTCAGAGCCTGAAAAGGAAGATTTTGAGAATTCTCAAAAAATTCTCTGGGATGACAGAGCACAAGATCAATCTATGAGGCTCTGGAAGTTGCCGTAGTTAGAATAGTTGAAGAAAAGCAAAGATAATATTAAGGCAAGCTCATTTTTATGGTTTGTCTCTTGAAAATCCTTAATTCTAGGTTCTAGCCTAGAATTCTTCTTTTTAAACACCTAAGACATGATCTGGTATCTGTCACAAAAGAAATTCTTTTGTATTTTACATAACAAATGAACATTTCTAAGATGTATCTGAAAGAGCATGCTAGAGAGATATATTCTATATCTCTTTTTTTTCCCCTTTTGTGCTGGATAACCCTAAAAGAACAGGGAAATATTTATGCTAAAAAGCACGCAGATTTGGGTATACTGGGAGGATTAGGAATCCTTTGGATCTCAAGTTGCTGCATTTGGAAATGTTTGCCATGTAATTTCTTTTTTTTTTTCCAGCCTGTATACATACACTTAACTCAAGTTAAAGTGCACGCTGTTCACTCAGTTTAGAAAAAATAAAATACTTTTCCTTTAGGATTTTTGCAAAAAGTTTTTAATATCATGTAGTATAAGAGTGCTGTGGCTTTCAATAATTCTGTTTAGGTTTCATTACATTTTCTAAGTACATTTGCTAAATTTTCAAGTTCACTGGTTGTCTGAGAGAAAAAGGATTTTTGGCTAGCAGAATCTTACTATACAAATGTTTCTCATAACTTTTTTTCTTTTTTTTTTAATTATACTTTCAGATATGTTTTCAAAGTATCTTATTTTGTGAATCAAACTACCTCTTCTTGTACACTGAACCAATCTCATTCAAATTTTCGATACAGGCAAATTAGGGACAAGACGTAAGTGCAAAAAGTCATAGTATTGTGACACTATCTGCCCCTAGTGATATCTGACTTCCCACTTATTCAGCTGAATATCCACTTATCATTTTATACTTGAGTCTTTATCTCCAGAATATTTGGAAAATGCATTGATAAAAACTGGAGAAAAAATAAAATAATTGATTGTGTGTCAAAATTTATCATTACAAATAATTTTTAAAATAGCATTTCTTTAAAAATATTAAGTAGTGTCTTATTCTGTCAGTTTTTATCAGTGTATAAAATGTCACAGCATATGTACGGTATTCGAGGTATTTTTCTTTAACTACAGTACTTCTATTCACAATGAAGTTCCTTCCCCACTGTAATCCCTGCGTGCACATGATTTTTCCTTATATATATTTTGTTCGTTATTCTCTTGAGAACTCTTATAATATTAAAATTCCGTATGAGAAATCTTGAATGTAGAAATCATTGTGTGTATGGGTGTTTGGTTACTACTTTGTGTAATTTTTGACCTCTACTTTTTTGATTTTATGTATGGAAATTCACACAATCAGGCTATCATTTTTGCCATTAGACTTTCTCATTCTCATTTTTTCTAAAATAAATGTGATTATGAATAAATTTTGCCTGCAGGCATGATATTTTTCACTTTTCTTTTAGCTTTATTTAATCTTTGTTTTCCCCTCATTTTTCTGATGAATCAGATTTTAATATTTTAAAATGTTAGATTTTCTTGTAGGAAGCAAGTATATTATAATAATTTTAAATGTCATTACAAAACATGAACATGTTCAGACCCTAATCAAGTGTTCTTATTTTCATTTTTATGCAACACTGCTTCAAATAAGGAAAAGAACAATGGCCAAAATAAATGTTTGTGCTCACTATGTTTTAGCGGCAGTAAGATGAAAGGATTTAGGGTGACATTACCATTTGTGATGGTAATGTCAAGAGACCAGCAATAGAATTAAACGTAACTCCTGTTCACAATATATTTAGAAAGTGTGGTTCTGACTTGAGGACTCCTCAGTTCTGTGGACTTGCTTGCTGCATTGTTCTTTCCTACCATCCTATGTTGGCAGTGTTTATAGACACATGATTTTGAGAACAACTTTGAATGGCCAGTGAAGAAAGTCAGGGCTGAACTGAAAAATTTGGAGTGGAGGAAAGGTTTTTTTCAGTCCAAGCTCTCGTGAATCCAACTACATTTCTCTCAAAGAAAAAGAGAATAATTTTAAGAATTCCCTCTTTACAAAGGTGGATTTTTTAATTATTCTGAATAAAACACATTATTTATAGTGAGAAAATTTTAACAAATGCAAAACCAGGAAGAAAAAAAAGTAAAAAACGGGAATGACCAGCCAAGTTTTGACATTTGTCAGAAACATGTTCAAGGAGAAGGATTTGCCTATGGGTTTAGACAGCTGGTCAGTGTACAGGAGACCTATATTTATCTCTGTCCATACACACGGGAAGAGGACTGTAATCACCAGAGTAGCTGGCACTTAGGGCTGAATTACTTCATCTATTTTACTAATATTGTTCTATTCTGGACACTATTCCATTTTTAATATAGTACTTTAATATTTATTGGGCCTGAAACTTGCACACAAGTGTCTTAGATCTTAGTTGACATTCCTGGAAAAGAGAAAGGCTTTTCTTGTTTGGAGTTTTGTGCATTGGTTTTTTTGGTTTTCTTTTTTTTTTTTTTTTAGTCCATCATATTTTGAAATCAAATTCAATGTCTTAAAAAAGAAGAAGCAGAAGCAACAGCAGGTCAAGATATTTTCTCAATGGCACCGAAGCACGCTAATCCCGGTGAACAGCCTGTCGGAACGCCAACACCTCCAAAGAGACTTTGGCTTAATGCAGTTGATTTGATACTAGAAGGTACTGGGCAAATCTCAAAAGGTAACATGGTTTGAGAAATACTTAACAGGAAACCCAAGATCATGCATACTGTCAAAAGCAGTACACAGAAAAAAGAGGGAACGCTACACAAGCTGAATGTCAGTCCGTTCCACCTGTTATTTCCACCCCATGCCCCCAGTACTTTATTACTTCTAGTGAACAATTTAAATTCTGATTTGTTTTAAATTAGTAACTTGCTCTTATCTTGCCAGGGCAGAGAAACCTCTGTCCCAGTGAAACCACAAAGGGTGCAAGTATATGATTACTTTACACCATCTATTATGTTCAATTCCTTTCCAAATGATTAGAATGTCCTCACTGATTCCTGATCCTGGTCCTTTCTTCTATCTTTCCTATTAGGAGGTCAGCTATTATGAATGTATGGTTGAACTTTGTCCTGCTCCATGCAAGAATGTTTAGTCTAAATTCAATACCAGCATAATTTCTTTCTTCTCCTCAACTCCTAATAAAGCCTCCAATGAGGCAGCAAGGGGTGAATAACCAGTGTGGATAGTCATTCACCAATTAAAAAATATCAGGTTCTTCCCTTATTTTCTCTTAGCTGTATGAGGAGATTGTATCTTAATAAGAAACATTCTCAGGTCAGCCAATAGATGGGGCTACAGATTCTAGGTTTTTAATGGCATTTTCAGCTTTGCTTTTATTTTGTTTACCAAGGTTAATAAAAATGATGACCATTACTCCTCATTTCAATCAGATATATTTCCTTCTGGCTAGTAAGTATTAATTCAAGGGTTTATTTTGTCTAGCTTCTTTTTTTTTATAAGACATCCTTCATATATTTTTTGTATTCAATGTCCTTAACCAGATCTGCACCCTAGAATAAAACTGACTTCTGAAACCAGCCATAATATTATTCTTTAACTTGGCAAAATAATCTCTTTCTTCTATTAACTCTGTGAATCCCACACTACTTTTTGTCACTTTGTAATTATATCCCATCACACATCTAATACATAAGGAAAAATAACTTCCCCACCTGCTACTACAGTATTTTAAATAAATGTATCCTTATGTGCAAAACTTTTCAAACCTTCATTGATTTCTCCAGTCGGCAGTCTGTTTTTCCTTTATTTTAAGATTGAAGTTATGGAGCTCATGGTCCCTCTTTATGTCTTCAACATGATCATGAAATCTTTCACAGCCTTTCAATTTTAGCTAAATAAAATGCTGTCAAATATAGCTTGTGGTATCAAAACACATCGTTTGTGGTAAATAATTGCAAATGGTGTTCCTCTCTTAAAGGGATAGAATTATGTAATTAAGTGTTGCATTATTTTCCTATGCAAGGTAATTTTTATTTTCTCTTGGACAGTTCATTAGCTGACTACTAATAGGAATTTATGTATCTGAAATTTTCAGTCTTGAAAGTCTATATGCTAGAGAGTTCTCTGAGTTAATAAGCTGCAAAAATCAAGTAACTACAAAACTCTTTAAAGGCCAGACTTTTAAAATAAATAATACTAAGTTCTGGTCAAGGACACTTAAACTTGTTTTTAACAGTTCCCTACACTTTTGGGTTCTTGGTAAAAGGCTTGAATTACTAATATTTTCTTCTCACAGTTGTTAGCTTTCCTGCAGATTGTTGGAGCACAATGTCTTTAATTTTACTGCTCTTTACAGTGATGAAATAATGGATTTGAAAATAATTTATAGGAATTAAAAAGCATTATCTTAGGCACCTGCAGATATACATTTTGTACATAGGCCCCTACTTCTCACAAAAATCTTTGAAATGGAATTACAAATAAGACTACTCAACTGAATATTAAATTCAAAAATACATGCTAAAGAAATGTTACCCAATCAGGTAACAGAAGAATACCAGCCAATTTTTTAAATCAAAAATGGGTTTCTGAAACAGTTGCAAAGAAATTCAATATGAGAAATCATTTTGAGGATCAATTTATTTATGGACTTTAGTTGTAAAATGAACTTCCAGCTAATAATTCATCTCTATCTCTATTCATTTCTTTATGACACACACAATACCACTAAAACCACTGTATTGGAGCTGGTGATACAATTGGCCCAAAAAAAATCAAACAAGCATTTAAGTAATTTACATGTCAGCCTCAAGGAAATATAAAAGGAATTATTTAACCTGTCAAGGAAATGTCTATGTTGCCAGTAAATACAAGATATGAGATTCACTGCATTTTCTTCAAAGAGTCCTTAATCATATTTTCTGCCCAAAGGAAGTTTCCATTTTTTGCCCATGGTATGAGATTAATGGCTTATTTTCTTGCAGATTCTCAGAGAGGGAGGGCAGAAGCTCAAGCATTTAAAAAACTGGAATTAAATCTTTGCAATTGTGACCTACTGCCAGACATTTTTTGTTTACCCTCACAAGCATATTATAGTGAACTTTTTCATTCCCCTAAAATTATGGTTGAAAATTGCTAAAGCGCTGCACTTCAGAAATTATAATTTAATTTCTGTCTTTTAGTAAATGCTCCTCAGACCTTTTTATATCCATTTGGAAGTACTTTAGGCACTAATTAGGGAAACTTCCATAAATTCTGTCTCTTCTGCAAGACCGGTAAGATTTCAACATACAAGTAGAAATAATAAAATATAAATAAACAGATCAAGCCCCTTGAGGATAAACAGAAGATTTTCCCTGAAGATACTAATCCACTGACTATATTAGGAAAGCTAAACACAGTACTGCTGACTCATGCTGATATTTTTTGTGACAAAATAATTTGAAAATATGCATACAAGTCAGCAGGAAAACTCTTGGAAATAGTTTGGAAACATTTCTACACCTTTTCTCTATGAAATTGCATGTAGAAATTCCCTTTTATACAATATGAACTAAAATAACCTTTGAAGTGTGAAAACACTAGAAATGCATGTGGTAATACAAAGGCAGAAAATCATATATTTTATGGCTCCCTTTGTGACTTTTCAGTTCAAACTTAACTTAGATAATTGCCAGAATATTCACTAAAGAAACACACTGTAAGAAAAGACATTCTGCCCCCAAATTCAAAACTCTCAAATAGTTAATCCACTTTTGTTGGAAGAAGAGCCTAGAAAGAATTTACCACTACCCAGATTTTACACTGTAACTCTGTGGGAGGAAAGGAGAAAAATTTGGGCAACTTAAAAATTATATCAGGTTTTGTAAAAATTACAAAAAGTAATGTTGAAGTCACTCTAATGAATGCGCAGTAACTACCATCTTCATCTTAACAAACAGCACTGGTGAACTTCGACTGCACAATTGCTGAAGCTACTTGCCCAAATAAAACCAAACCAAAACAAAACAAACCCCACAAACAAACCAACAAAACAAAACCCCAAAAGTACACAAACAAAACAAACTCAAAACCAAACAAAAGACAAAGCCACAAACAAACATAAAAACAACCAACCAACAAAAAAAAACCAAAACACCAAAAAACCCCAACCAAACCAAAAAACAGAAAAAAGAAAAGTTGAAGACTGTGCTCAAACCACTTATTTCATCTCACATTCCAAAATATTTGACATTACATCAAAGTCACATTTTGGCAGTAGCTGCTGTTTTCAGCAAAACAGGCTCACCTCATCTCTGCTGTAAAGATGATCCTTTGATCTGGCTGTAATGAAACTTCAAGGCTTTCCTCATCAAGAGAATTAGAACATATCTTGTTCTTGATCCAGATAAACACTATGAATTACTGAAACCATATATCACCCTAGATATTTTATTTCCTAGGAGACCAGTCCATCTGGATTGTTTCTCTGTTTTATCTGCAGTGTGTAAGGTGACTCGGAGAACAAATGTACTAAAATCAACATTTTTAGGTCCAAAAAATTTAGAATCTATCCAAGATGCTTTGAAGGCTTACACTTGCTGCTTTCTTTTTAGCAATTTAAAGACCTGAGAGACAGATTTTGAGACAAAAATGCTATGAAGAAAATTTTTTTTTCAAAACCATAAAATCTTCTAAAAAACCAAACATAAAAAAATAGACAGATGGGATCAGTTAATAGGATTTTACTTCCACAATATATGACATGTTGAAAATGGTCACACCTGTGTAAAAAGCAAAGGCTACCTGAAAGGAGACCAAATCCTGGAAAGAAACAGGAATGTAATCCAGATAATTTCTGGATTTGTTTTTCTGCAAATTGTAATAACAACAATTAAAATAATTTCTGTAATTGTTTTCCACTACGTGGACTAGGAAGAGTGGTGAGATACTTCTTGACTCTAATATAGAAAGTGTTTACTCTGAATATTCAAGAAATAGAAGTGCATCTATAAAAGACACTGTTTAAGACTGGGGAATAAATAAAATTCCTTCATAAAATAAAATCATCCTAAACAACCTTCATGATAGAACTTGTAATTGTGCCTGCTAGCTATTTTGTATTCCTGATGTAAAATTCACTTGGAAAGCTAAGTTCTACTCATTGTATGAAAATGCTCAGGATTGTGTGAGGGATAAAATTACACACAACTACCTACTTCACTCATACGTAAAACCAATACTGAGTTTTCTGGGGATTCTAAATATTAAAAAACTACAACCCAGAAAAAAATAATCTAAATTATTTACAAGAAGAGTTGCTATTCTTTCTCATATTTATGAACATTGATGGTTTGTGTAACTTATCTCTATAATGAGTTATGTAATGCACAAGATAAATTCTTACATGACTGCTTCATGATGCAGTGAAGCATTAAAAAGGATGCAGTACTTTAGATTTCCTGAAAGGTTTAGGCAAGTTTGACATATTTAGTGAAAAATGCATTTTAAAGGTAAATTTGATTTATTTAAAATACACCTTTCAAATAAAAGGCATACCCCATTATACAGAAAATTCACTTAAATTGTGCATCGACACATTTTAGTTCATTAGAAACAGGAACAGTGTAGTTAATGTGCCAAAATAATTTGTAAAATATGTGAAAATTACATGTAGTTTCTGTGCTTCATGAAGCTTATGCAATGGTCCCTTCATTTTCATCTAGCTGCAGCACAACAGAGCAGCAATCTGTACCATCAAAATCGAGCAAGCTAAATGGAGTGACAACTTCCCAAACACTTTTCCAATAAAGTGTAACCGTACCTTCTAAAAGGATATTTGCAGATACGTTTATCTTGCCTAACTCCTTTATCTTCACTTCAAATCTCGATTTATAGCATTTCCATCATTTGGAGACCTCAGAAACAAAGTATTTAAAGTACATTGGTACAAAAATGTAAACTGGTACTTTAATACAATCATTGGTTTTCAGTTGTCCAAAATTAGTATTTTAAACCTTCTTCAATTTTGTTTCTTAAGGGTAATGAGTAAACCATTGTTATAAAGAAAAATTAGTATTCATATAGGTACAAGTAACATTTACCACAGTTTGACATCCTAATAGTATACAATAAATATGATAATGTTCTCATATAATTTTCAGACTGTAAAGCTTTATTATTACTGTAATGCTTCTTAAAATTATTTACCTCAAAAGGGATCACCTGGTTTTTTTTTGCAGATGGGAAGGTTTTTCCTTTTTCCTAAGCATCAAGATTGCACTATTACTCAGGAGGTAATCTATGTCACCACAGAATGAATATCACAATCCTTTATCCTTCTTCAAAAGTGATTTCATCCATTACTTTTACCACAATAATCCATAGCAGAGTACTCTTCTGCTGTTTTTGTCCTAATGTTTCTTTTCAAAACTTTACAACTACATGAAATCCTGTGTGGATGCAAAAGCTAATTACGTCAGTTATTTCAATAATTCCTATATATATATATATATATATATATATATAGGATTTATATATATATAATTTCAATAATTCCTATATATACTCCTCCTCTGTACCTCAGTCATGTTTTTGAAGCTCTTATTCTTGTTTTGTTCTTAACATAGGTTTGAATTTTTTTTTAATTACATTTTTCCCCATTTGTGTTTTTATTGAAGAGACTCTTTCAGTACTTACTGCTGTATGAAGAATCAGAAAAAATCTCCCAGGCTAAAAGATGAAATATTTAAGTATGTAAGTAAAGGAGTAAGAGTTGTATATTTTGGCAAAGAATAGAAGGAATTCAACTTTTTAACTTAATCTTTCAATACATTTAATTTTCAATGTTCTTGACCTTCTATTTGATTGAAGTCAGAATAATCAGCTTTTGAAATATTAAAGGAAAATAATTTTAGTCAACCAGATAAATTTCTGAAGTACAGATGACTATAAAATTATCTTGTAGTTTCTTGAAGAAAAAATGTGATGTGAAAACTCATTTTTCCCAAAGGGACTTTTTTCACTACGCATTTTGTTGCCTGAAGAGATGACAAAAAGCTGACTCAGTGTCTCCAAATAGCATCAAAAGTCTGGTTAATGCCTAATAACTGTATGATTTTAAGATTAGAAAGAGGTGATCCAAAATAATATGCATCTATAACTTCAATATTTGCATGGAAGATACTCTTCATAATTAACAAAACAGGGTAACATATGGACTGCTGAACATCTACCCCAACATCTCTGAACTGTTTAACACCCAGGGAGTACTACCATCCCAGAGCACCGAGGAAAGAGGAGATTAAAGTGGTTGATTCTGGGTGAATTTTCTGGAGTGAAGAGAGAGACCAGATAAATGCAGCTGTGGTTATAAACACCCAAACTACATCAACAATACAGAATGATAGCTTCTATTATAGGAGAAAGTGTATCATTTATGGACTCATAAATACTCTGAGTTAGTTTGGAAACCTTAAGAAAGACTGCAATGCTACTTTCTTCATAAATATAATTTATTTCAAGAATTTTACTACTTGATGCTTATTCCCTGTGAGAGTGAAAATTGCCTAATGAATGTGTTCATACGTATTACGTATCTAAGATCTTGACACAAACACAGTGGATGAAAGAGAAGGGCACTGATAAGCAATAGGATGACAAACTACTGCTTTTAATTTCAGCCATATTGGTATATGCCTTTTCATTTTATTTCTAGGAGCAAATTGTCCTACCATTGTCAACTTGGTCCCTTTCTCCAGTCTTTTCACACAGGGGGAAGCATCACTAAAAGCTAGCCTTGAAAGTTGTGTCCATGTCAAGGATGATGTCTGCCTGCTTTCTTTGCAGTTTGCCCATCACTGTTCATCCTGCACATCAGTTTTAGTTCAGATAACCATTTGGTCTCCATTTAAAGGAAATTTTGGCTAGCTAGCAGGTAGTGGCCTGCCACTAGCTAGGACATTTACAGACACATATACATGCCACACATCTCTAAATCTTACCTTCTAAATTACACTGACCAATACCAGACTTGGTTTCCTAGTAAATGATCATTGCTGTCATTGACCACGATCAGCTCTGCTCTTCTGCATGTTTTATAATTCATTTTCTATTTCAGCTCCCCTTTTGTGAACAAGCTGCTGTCAGTTGCTGAATTTCCTAAATGCTGTGGAAATACATTCCTCTGTGGGAGAGAAACATGCTAACAGCCTAGGCTGCATCACAAAAGATGAGAACCAAGTGAGATACATAGGCTTGACATTATTTACTTTCTATATTTTCTCTCAGGTCTGAAACATTTCAAAACAAAATTTCCCTAATTATATAATTAGGAAGTCAGGCACTGGCACTGGCTGTCAGAAGAAATGCACTAGTCATATCAGTGGACTCTAAATCCTGGCATGACATTCCTATCACTGTAGTATATTCCCTTCTACTTGAGTGACCATATTCAGTTGCTCCAGGCTCTTCCCAGATCTCTTGAGAGTCCAATGTTCAATTTGTTGGATGAAGATTTGAAAAGTGCTTCCCGCAGGAGGGAGAGGAAAACCACATTAAAAATTCCAGTAGAGAAAATGAGAAGGACAACACTACGGAACAGAAACAAGACAAAAATTAGTCTCAAACCAAAGTACTGGTAAGTCAGGTACTATCATAAAGGAATGGAAACAAATCTCATTGAAATTCAAACTAAATTGATACAAAGAACTTTCACCATTAGTGCTGGTTTACATTCTGCTTTCTTATAAAATATCATTATTCTGTCTCTCAGTTTCTCAAAATGTTCTGGTTCATGCAGTAGAGAGAAAAGCATACCTCAGCCAACCAAACCATCAGTTGGGAGAGGATGGGCACAATACACCTTGTCACTGTTCCATTTCAAACACAGGCCAACAGCAAATATCTAAGGAACTTTAACAGGAAGTAAAAGTTGATATCTAGTGAGAGCATCTAGTTTTGTACATTTGACAGTCTATTTTCTCAATCTGATACTGCCAGTGACAACACTGGAATCGAGTTACTCATCCTGACTGCCCCAAAAATACTGTCAAGTGATTTAGAACCAATTTCTCATTTGCACTGAACATACTGTGCAAAATTTCAGCCTTCAGACCGATACTTCCTATTGTATGGTTTCTGCAGCTCATAAGACTACAGGTCTTTTAATCATTTCCAAAAACAAAAATTAACAACCTCACAATCTTCATGGCTGGTGGATTTACTACAGTGGAAGAAGCTAACAAGTAATGCCCAGGCAGAAACCAATAATCAGAGGGTCTTCCCCAGCAAAATTTCTGCTGAATCTCAAGCTCCGAGCTTATAAATCTGAAGATCTGTGAAACTGTCATATGAGCCAACAGAAACTGTATCCAGATGAATTTTCCAAATCAGCAGAAATCTCCTCCTATTCATTGCTATTCCCAAGGGCCAGGTCTGAGAATCACTCCCTAATTAAGAAAGATTGATGATACAACTTATTGTGCCATTATCCAGTCTTGGCAACATAGTTCCAAAATTTACCATTAAAAAAATTATTAAAATCTTTATTAATTTGAGGATCTTGGAAATTAAGTTTTCCATCCATTTCTTGACTATATGTATATATGCATATATGTATAAAAAACTCCAGCTTTATCTCTTAATTGAGAGCTATCAAGACGATTGAGTTCCACTTGGTCTACAGATAAAATGATTTATTTAACTTCTTTGTCATCAAACACACTATTTGAAATTTTAATTTGCATATGGGGACAATTTTGTTACCTTATTTGAGAAATCATATTGTTTCATTTTTCTTCCTTGTTTCTCCAAAGTCACTTCCAGTAAACCATCATTATCTGATTTCTCATGTATAAAGACTTTTAAAAACACAGGTGATATTAATCTGTGACAGTGTTCACAGGAGTTCTTGGATGAGGGAAGGGACGAGGATCTGACTCCATGTTTCAGAAGGCTTGATTTATTATTTTATTATATATATAACATTAAAACTATACTCAAAGAATCAAAGAAAGGTTTCATCAGAAGGCTAGCTAAGAATAGAATAGGAAAGAATGATAACAAAGGTTTGTAGCTCGGCTGTCTGTCCAAGCCAGCTGGGCTGTGATTGGCCACTATTTACAAATATCCAATATGGGCCAAGCACAGATGCACCTGTTGCATTCCACAGCAGCAGATAACCATTGTTTACATTTTGTTCCTGAGGTCTCTCCGCTTCTCAGGAAGGAAAACAAAAATCCTAAGGAAAGGATTTTTCATAAAAGATGTCTGCGACATTAATCCTCTTTGTTTCTCTTTCTGACACAATTTGAGGATTTGGTCTTTATTAGATAAAGAGTGAAATGATATAAAAATCTGAAGTGTAAATTTGGAGATACATTTAAGGTTTGAATTCTGAGAATGGAAGTAAAAATAAAGGAAGGGAATGCTACAGTTCACTGACAAAAAAGATGGTGAGAAGAAGGTCATGTGGTTGTTCTTTCCCCCCAAATTGTCAGTCTGTGAGCTGGAGCTTCATTAGATTCCTTGTACTAAGTTTAGTGTTAGCTGTCCCCTTATTGATGAGAGTAAAAACTGACAAATGAAAAAAATCATCATGTGAATTCTTAAAAAGTCTAGATGTTATATCTTTGCTGTTTTTTACCTTCTTCTTTCAAATGCAGCATGAATTCATCATGAAATATGTCTGTCATTTGAAATAGTATCTATGAATTGCACAATTAGAAGTGGGAGAAGATGAAAGTTAAAAGATTTCTTCACCTACCTGACAGAATTTCAAACTTAACTATTTAAAATGACAGCATATTTTTCTCAAATTTAGATCTTTTAAATTAGATTTATTTATTTAGTATTCAGATAACAACAAACTTTTAAAAGAAATTTAACAGATGTGCTATTTTCATTTCAGGAAAAAAAAAAATAGCTGAATACAGACTACCATGTGCCCAGGTGGCCAAGAGCACCAAGGGTATCTTGGCTTGTATCAGCAATAGAGTGGCTAGCAGGGCCAGGGCAGTGACCGTCCCCTGTACTGGGCCCTGGTGTGGCTGTACCTCACACACCATGTTCAGTTTTGGCCCATTCTCACCCAGAGTGAACTGAGGGTCTGAGGGAGCTGGGGGTGTTTAGCCCGCAGGAAAGGAGCTTTGGGGGAGCCCTTGTTACTCTCTGCCTCTACTGGAAAGGAGGGTGTTGCTGAGGAGAATCAGGGCTTTTCTCCCAAGGGACAGGATGGCAGCCTCAAGTTGTATCAGGGGAGGATTAGATGAGACAGGAAATAAAAATTTCTTCACTGAAGGGGTTGTCAAGCATTGAAACCGGCTGCTCTGGGACCTGTGGACACAGCATCCCTGTAGGGGTTGTGTGTGCAAAACTGCATAAATGTGGCACTTGGAAACACGGTTTCATGGTGGACCAGGCAGTGCTGGGTTAAATTTTAATTATCTTAGAGGTCTTTTCCAATCTCCATGACTTTATGATTCTATTAAGTGTTCTTGTTTTCTCATTTTCTACATGTCAGGCTCAGCCTAAATCTTCCTTTCATTCTGTCAGTGCCCTGAAATTGATGAAATAACTTTGAAAGGGAATGAAGGGAATTTCAAAAGCTTCTAATAGAAGTGGCACCATCAACTTTTGTACTATAAAATGAACAGAGTTAATGGATGTTTGGCATCTCTAAGGGCCAGGCTAAAACTGAAAAGGAAGACTCATAAAACAAAATAGTTATAAAAAACCAAAATAAGCATCATTATTGTGGCTTGTTCTGCTCTTATTTAGAAATCCAGATACTTTTTATACCTGTATTACCATAAAAGTTACCCAAAGAATACAGTGAGTCTGAAGAAAACCATCTGGTTTATAATTTAATACAGCACTCTTCAGACTAGAGTGACAGACAAATGGAAGAAGCTGGAAAGAAGTATTTATGGTATACATCTTACCACATGCACATGGCATGTAAAAAATTGGTGGAGATAAAGCTGCAATTTCATAATTATAGCTGATACAAATACTCAGAAAAATTTAGAAAAACTTATTTACTTTATGAAGGTGTTTTGAGAATTCTAATCTTGTTTCAGCTTATTTAGGTCACTGCTACTGTTCATGAAGTAGAGGAACAAGTATCTACAACATGCTTTAGACCATTTGTTGCACTAGTAGGGAATCAATAATGGACTAAATAATATTAATGAATAATTAAGGAATGAGAGATACATTACACAATAACAGCATGTATCAACTATGTATTCGGACTAAAATTCATGATAATAAATCAGTGGTGATCAAAGTAGTCAGACTACAAAATATGTTGAAGTACAAAGTAGTTACTTTAAAGACTTGTTATGTTTTCTATGGTTTCCTTCACTGTTTTCGAATTTCTGGTAAATTCTTACTAGTGTTACCATTGGTATTCTCCTCCATTTGCTATTGAAAACTTTAGTCTGAGCTCCTTTCTTTGCCACAGTCGCCTTTGCTGTGCTGGGGTTAAGTCCTAAAAATATCATAAAGACATTAATGTTACATCAGCTTTCTATCACGCCTGTTTCAATAGCTCAGGTTATTTTGCTACACTGGCACATAGGAGAAGATTTCAAACCCAGTAACAATTTTGTAGCTATGAGTTATTAAGACTCACACACAGCTGAAGACTTGCACTGTATTTACATGTTTGCATTGCTGTAAGAGTTGAGAAAACAATAAAAAAGGAGTGCCATCACAATGAGGCAGAAATCACGGCCACGGCAGCGATCTGTCTGTAAGAGGTACCAGGCACCCTGACGGCTCCCTTTGCATCTGCCCCCTCAGCAGACAGGTAGGAGCCACGAGCTGCCTGTGGCTGCGTGCCTGAGCGGCAGCAGCTGGTGGCGCTGCGGAAGGGCAGCCTGGTGTGAGGAGCACAGCAGGGAGGGGAAGATCGAGGCAAAATACAAGCCACAAAGGTAGGAAATAGCAGGAAATTTTAATGAGGGGGAACTGTAGTGAGGACCTGGAAAGATGAGAAGCTTGGTTTGCTTTCATCCTCTGTTGGAATTAAATAGATAAATAAACTATCCTATTTTAAACGCCCGTAAGCACTGAATGTGAAAGCTGCTGGGCTTCAGTTTTCCTTCATTTTTTTTCTGATAACTTAAAATCTCCCAGGAACCAGAAGAGATCTGCTTTGTCAAGCTCCCATGAGGCATTCTAACATTGGATGCTAACATTGTTCTTTCATGTTACTTAGCTGGGAATATGCCGGTATATTCTGAAATACAGCAAGAGAAGCAGCATAACATTAACATAGCAGCAGCACATGTCTTGTCTGTAACATAAAGGCAATTTTTGGGCTTTGGAGGACAGGGGCTCTAGATCTAAGGAGCTTTGGAGAATACTTGAACACCCACTCTAAGTGAAGGAGGAGGACAGCAATTAGCAACAGCCTTACAAGTAATGGTTTAACATTTAACTGTAAAAAACCACAAACACCTCTCATGTAAAGAGTACAAGCAATGATTTAACATTGAACTGTAAAAAAACCCAACGCCTCTCATGTAAAGCGTACTGAACATGCTCATTCTACTTGAGTCTGTAATATACATATACAGGGAAAAGTAATTTTTTTATATAGAAGAATTATTTCTATACAGAATTTTTCTAAACAAAAAACCCCCCAACTTCTTAATCAAAGTGACCTAGCATTTGAATTTAAAAACTTTCAGATTCAGCAGTACCGATTCTAGGGTTTCCATATTTTGTTCCAAAGTCATAAAACCTTCACCTTCCCAAGCTCGGAAGGAGCTGAATGATAGCTGCATGCATTTTGATTCCTAAACTGATGAGAAGAATTTCATTGTAAATCTACTTATCTTTGACCATCTACTGTAGATTGGGTCCCTGATTAAGAATTTCTGGAATCCATTTCCACCTCTGCAGCTCTAAGCATGGATGCCCTCTCCAATTCCATAACTCCTGTTTTTACAGGTAACCAGGAAGTAGGGCCTCAGTTGCTCATTTAAAGTATGGGTATGGAAGCACGTAGTGGTAGGTCTAAGAAACCAGCTTGGATAGCTCCTGGTTAATGACATGTTATGGGCTTATCATTTCTCTTAAAGTGTCCTAATAACTACACTGTAGGTTCAGGTTGAATGAAGGCAAGCTACAGGGCTGTGTATTGTGCCATAAAATAGAAATTGCCAAGGATTTAAGATGTGTGGTCTTTCTTGAGATGCTACTCTGATAATAAAGACATCAAAGAAGGACAGAGAGCTTATTCCAGCTGCTCTCGGGGTTGTTTATGTCCTAACTTAAACTTTCATTATATTAATTTTAGGAGAAAAAAAAGCTTAGAAATAGTTTGGGGAGCAAATAATTCAGAACTCCCTTGCTACCAGTTTAGTGCCAAAACTACTCATCTCCTTCTTCTGCATGTTTTGCTGAGTCTCCCTCTGGTCCTAAGCATCTTGAATAATTTATTGTATGATGGCTTTTTGCCCCTCCCCTTCTTCCTCCTTCATGATGAGAAGAAACTGAGATGGAATTAACGTCTCCTGATTACAGATATATCCTTATTATTTGTATTAGTTTTTACCAACTACTTATTTCTATGCATGATATGACTTATTCTGTCAATGTACCTTTGACATAATTGAAGTCACATGCTCTCTTTGTCTTGACAGATATATACAAACCATTTAGGGCATTGATAAGAAATAGAACACTGCAAAGATATAGGTGGGATAGAAAACATAATAGATTTTTGTTTGGAGTTTCTTAATAGAGTTTAAATACTATTTGGCAAAACCAGAGACCCTGGCTTCATTAGCATAGTGTTTAGAGGGTTTAAGGGAGGAAAAGTAGAACAGACTCCAGAGGAACAGCAAATCTCCATATAAAATCTTTTTTTCCAGCTCATGGTGGAAGGCTGCACTTGTCCTTCACTCCTGTATTTCTCTTGTGTTTTTCCTCTTTTTTTACACCATGCAAATCACACAGGAAGGGAGAAGTGTGTGTGTATTTGGATGTCAGTTCAAAACTAAGAGCCCCAATATGTAAAATTAGCACTTTTGGGAGAAAGCTTCCCTTAACAGACTGTTTTACATCTCATATTTTCCACAGTACTGCCATTCACTGTCATACTTGCTGTCATTTTCATGATCAGCAGTGACTTGAAATTGATGTGAGACAAAACTGGCAATGATATAGATTTCTCCACTGCATTTGTTTGTTTGAGCGTGCATCTGGGGTTCATAATTTTTCTTCCTTGACAGAATTTTTTACACACAGAAAACAGAGCCAAACATTATTTTGAACTTTATTCACAACCTTATTATAATGAACCTTACTCAAACACATTCTGATATGAAGTCCTCAGTAGTATAGGGTAAAAATTACTACAAATTATTTGAATTTATTAGAATTTGTGTGATATAGGTGTTCAATAAATTATTGGATGCTAAGATCAGAGTACCATGAATATCCTGTCTTTAGTCCTACTAGAACATCAAATAGATTTGCTTGGGCAGTCTTAAAACCAAATTCTTTGTGTCTGACTTAACACTATTTTAAAGTATATTTTACATATATTTTAAATATGTTCATTTCAATAAAAGCAAAAAATGAGGGAACTGCTCTTGCCTCATTTTTAATATTTTTTACCTTATTTGTTTGAGAAGTTCTGGCTTAAGATGAGGGAGGTTTAAAATTTAAACAGAACTTATAAGCAAGATCATGTGGAAGATGTGTCTTTCATTAAGACACCACTGCCTTCAGAAGTGGACTCATTATAGCCTTCAAATGCAGTAGAGCCCCTCAACTAGTGCAATGGAGCAGAGATAAGCCTTTGGTATTACTACAGCAGTGGGGAAGGGGGGAAGAGCATCAGTGATTCATAGAATTTTCTCCTTTTTTCTTAGCATACTTCATACTCTGAAATAGCACCTTTTTATGAAGGATGCATGCGTTAAACAAAAGAAATAAGATGATGCAGTGATGTCTTTATAAATTACAGATTTGCTTACAAATTGACTTAAAAATTTGAATAGGAGAGTTCTCTTGTGCTGTGAATTCTAACTCTTTAACTTAAAAACACATTTCAAAAGATTAATCCTACCTATTAAAAAAGGATTAATTTTTACAGAAATTGCATCCTTCTAATCTATGGTGTCTGGCCATTTTCAGGATCTTCAGTGAAATGTGAGCTTTGGCCAAACTGTACAGCTCCTTTTTTGATCCCACATGAGATGCAATCTCCTGAGCAGCAGTCATGAGGCACATGAACCTGTACCCTGTGCCCCTAGAGACAGCTGCACACTCCCAGTGCTTTTCTTTGTGGAGCTGCTGGTGCTCAACCAGGATGTTTTAAGTAGCTACACTGGTATTGAATGAGTCAGTGGCTTAGACAGGGTTAATTTTTCTTATACTTTAGCTCCTTAACCAACATCCCTGCAGTTTCAGATGAGCATGGCAATGGCAGAAAGAGGGAGAAAGCTTGCTCAAAGGGTCAGAGACTGAGGATTTGGATAACTCCAAGGAAAAGATGGAACACATCATTGGGAGTGTGAAGCTACTTACAATCTTAATTCAACAACAAAAGTTGTCCAGGTGTTGCACTAGACCGCGGGTAGGGGACCTTCTGAGCTCTAACCTCTCTCCTTCCTGAGAATGCAAGAAGAAATTGAGAAGTCATCAATATTGTGCTTGTGGTTCAAGCTACATGTCAGCAGCCAATCTTGTCATCAAAAACCTAAGGTACTCCATATATTTTTCTGAGTGAAAAATATAAGTAGCACATCACTGAAGTATTTGTTGAATTTGCTAAAACTGAGAAGAAAGAAAATAGATTTTTAAAAAAAATTTCAAAGAATAATTATTTGTTAATCAACATACTGGGATTATGCAAAGATATATTCCCCTGTTACTCTTATTCTGCTTTCAGTGTACACTTGTTTAGGAAGATTTGAGGCTGAAATTTGTATTTTTTTTCTCTGTGAAACCTATAGAGTCTTTATGTGAAAATGTGTAACTACTTTAAATTCCTTATTGAATTAATTTGAAGATCTTAGAATTTTTCTGTATATATTCCAAATATATTGTCCCTCATATATTTGTTCTGCATTTACTGCCTTTTCATAAATTTACATATGCAAGTAAAAACTTTCCTTTTCACCATTCTTTCCTTTCTGACCCCAATAATGGACCAATATTGACTTTTATGGCTGTAAGGATTAACAAGTATAAAATATCAAGAATTAATCAACCCATTTATTATTTTCAGATTATCTTAACAAGTAAACAAACAGAAAAGGTTGAGTAAGAGTGGAATGAATCTGTACTCAAGAACCAGTGAAAGAAGGAAACACATTGGACTAAAGATCTTTAAATTAGGAGAAATCATGAGAATTTTCCTTTCCCTGCTTGTTTATTTTCCAATGTAAATTTCCTATGCTTATTTCCTGAACACAGTGATAAGACAGAATATGGTGGAGATAATATTCTTGTCTTTAAAGAATTTCTCTTCTAAATTTCTACACACTGAGTAGCAGCAGTTTTCTGAGAACCTCTGAAGCAGTATATCTTTTGTAAGTGAAGATATCTTGACTTCTTGTGACTAGAAAGAAACACAAAGGAAAATGTGAGAGAGTAATTTATTCTCTCATCAATTCTAACAAGCTGAATAGGCAGGGACTGAAGCAAATATTTACAAATAGGCAACTTCCTTCATAATTTACATACAATTTCTGTGGTGTTATACGTTCTAGCCTTAGCTTTTGCACTTAATTTCTGTCTTCTTAAGAAATTATTTAAATGTATTTTAACTTAAAATTCACATTATTATTATTACTATTTGTGAAAATTCATTATTATTACTCTTTGTGGAATTGATGGTTCTAGATGAGGGGACAGGAAGAAGCTGCTTCCTTTGAAAGCTTTTGCATCTTCAGCTCTACCTGTCCAGACATTCTAAATATGCTTTAAAATTATTTTGGGGAGAATTAATTTTCTTTGAGGCTATTTTTTGAGAGCTTTATTCCATTTACAGGTATTCCTGCATTTAAATCACAGTAAAGTGCTACCTGGCACGAAAATATTCTCACAAGGATCTGTAGCCAAAGGAGATTTAATCTGAACTTGTATCTTTAAGTAGTCTTGGCTTATGTGTGAAAGTACTGGATAAAGGCCTGATGGGTATAATGAATCCAGTTCCTCATTTAAAATAACTTTAGTAATTTGAAAGATGTCCAAGCTAGTAAAAATGACACTACTTGAACTCCTCAAATACAAGCTGCATTTTTTTGTAAATTGTATGAAGCATAATTAAAAAATAATAGTTTCAGAAAAATAATAACTAAACCAGGTTTGAGTAAGTTAGTAAAAGATTGCTCATTGAAGAGCTAACCTACAATATACTGCGAAGAAGTTGCATAGTGTGCATGCTCTAACCCCAATTTAAGAAACATGGACATTTTTTTCTATAAATGCAAAAAAAATTAGATAATTTTAAAAAAGAGAAATTGGAGAACTGAAAGAAAAGAGATTTTCTGGTATTTTTCAGTTCAAAGTTTAGTTTTCATTCACTGGTTTTCTTCATTGTTTTTCTATAACAATGAAGAAATGAAGAATAATGAAGAAATTTTATTGCAACTAATGCCGTAACAATGAGATTTTCCTCATTAATTAATTGGAAATCATTAAATATTTACTTTTGTGTTTAGGGATCAAGCTCTGAATCTTCTGATGCAAGTGGTTGGAAATTGCAAGGGTAGTGTTGGCATCAGAAACATCATCTGACGTCTGGTGATTAAGCTAAAGTTGGAGAAAGAGGAAAAGTATTGGCCCTGACTGAGCTACAGCACGAGTAATGACGGAAGAAATTTCCTCAGCTGTGGTGTACATCAGTGGTATTTACCTCTGATACTTTCAATACTAGTAGTTCACAGCAGAGTTTGACATGTTCTTGTTAAAACTGCTTACTTTTGGAACTCTTCAACTCCCTCTATCCCAACCAATATGATGAATTTAAGAAGGAAAGACCCAAAACATTTTAATATATGCTTCTTTTCAGAAAAGTGAACAAGCATTAAGATTAATGTTTAAAAGATAGACCTTAAATAGTTACAGAATATCAGACTACCTTCCTCTCATATTTTCAGTTTCTTTCATGTGGCTTTTAACTGGAATAATTTCAGTTAGTTATTATGTAGCTTTTCTTTTTTGGCAACTAAGCTTCAAAAATAGCACTAATTGAAATCAAATTCTACTCTTCACCCTTTTCTCAGATTTTTTTTTATTATTGAAGTTCTGATTTGAAATTTTAATTCTGTTTTGTTACAAAACAGTGATTTTTAAATGAATCTATTCTTGTCCAATAGGAAAAAAACGTGGTGGCCACATCTCAAAGGTATGTAAAGCAAGGGAAATTTAGATATCATTAGATAAAAATTAGTTATATTTCATTTCAATGTAAATTATTACATATGTGCCTAGATACTTTCAGAATTTCTTTAATAAGCCATGTTTTAGTGTTTTACACTAGAAAACTTGTCACGTTAACGTTTCTGAAATATGGGAAGTAAGGGAAGTTTATTTCTAATTATTTTGGGCGAAAAGAAAAGTAGAGAAAAAGTCTGTCCTCATCACATTCCTATTTTAAAATGCAGTCTTGATATAGAGATATTTCATAAAATTATACAATCATTAAGGTAGGGAAAGCGCCCTAAGACCATTGACTTCAACCACTAACCTACCATTGCCATGTTCTTGCCAACACGTGTTCCCAGAAGCCACATCCACAGGTTTTTTGAACCTGACCAGGGACAGTGACACCACCATTGCCCTGAGCATCCTGTTCCAATGCCTGACTACCCTTGGGGTGCAGAATTCTTTCCTTTCATCTAAATTAAACCTACCCTGGTAAAATTCAAGGCTATTTCCTCTGCTTCCATCACCCCCTTTCAACCAGGCCAAACATCCCCAGCTCCCTCAGAGCGAAATATAATTTGCTAGAGATCTCCACTGTTTACAATAATTCTGTATTGCATTAATACTGTGACAAACATTCTCTTATTTGTTTTGGTTCTCTTTGCTTGCTGCAGAGGCTCTTTGCTAAACACAAATCATTAAGTGTAAAGACAACAGTGCGAAGGTTTTGCAGTTCGTAAGATATTGTAATGCTTAAACTAAAATCCCAGGGTAAACTTGCATATTGTGAATTTTTTTCCTGTGCAGGGTCTCAGTGGTTATCTCAAGCTCTTGAAAAGATATTTCATGACCTGCTCAGGGTTTCAGCGTGCTAGACAGTCCTTTTTTCTGTGTTTCTTTTACCAAAAATGGCTTTGAAAACCTCATAGAGTTTATGTAATTTGAGAGCAGAATAATGCCACACTTTTTCACTGCCATCCTTGCTGAGATGCTCCTAATGCTTTTTTATCATCATTAATTTCTGTCCCATAAAAATTACACAGAACAGCATGAAAAACCCTAGATCTCCTACAATAGCGACTATTTTATTTTTATTTGATTCTGGACAAAAAACCCAACCAACCAACCAACCAACCAACCAACCAACCAACCAAACAACCACACTCACACATGCACACACACTCACTCCAGAAGCCAGGAAAGCAACCCCAAACCCCCAAACTGTAACATTCAGGTGAAATATTAGGTGTCCTCCTTCAACTATTCTGCTAAAGTATTTTTACTGTATTATATATATTAGGTTACATGTTATTGTCATATATGTTATGTAATTATATCATCATTATTATACTGCCGTCAATTACATACGTTTAATTATTATGTTAATTTGTGAATCTGCTTTGTTAATTAATTTTTAAACATTTTAAAGTTTCTAACACATAACTACAATCACCCTGCAGTGCATGAGTGATTTCTATCCATAATTTCTCACAGGAATAGCAGTGAAACACTCAACACAGGTAAGAGCTGTAAAGCACTGTAATAGAGGCAAAAATTTCTTTCCTTGCTCACTAAGGTTTCAGATAAATACACTCTTGAAGGACCTGAAACTTATATCCTTGTCCTGTAGTGGATAGGAAATAAAAAGATAATGAACAAAGAGACAGCGTCATGGAAATGGGGAAAGTCTGGGAAGTGTCAAGGAAATACATTACTTGCTTTGCCTTGCCAGGAAAGCTCTGTTCCCCCGTATATATTCTGTCCTTGTGCTGTGATAACAGGGGTAGAAAATAACAAAGCCAAACTAGTATGGTCAGAAAATTTAACAAAGGGAATTTTCTTTGAATTAATAGTTAATGCTTCTGGTATGTGTTTCCACGTTCCGTGATTCAGTTAATATGCCATTATTTGGATGATGAGCTGTTCTGAGAAGTGCCTTCTTAACCCTAGACTGCAACGTGAGTAGTGGAGTATATGCTTAAAATGGCCTTGTCTGCAACTTTTCTCTGCAACTTAGGAAATGAACTTCAGTCTTAAATGACAGATTATAACCTATAATGCTGACCCTAGTCAGCATAGAAGCAGGTGGTAAATGCATGCTTTGCTAACTGATCATGCAGTTGGGACACAGCAGCAGGGAATTTTTCATAACAGGTAAAAACTTAAGTCTTTTATTGGAAACCCTAATTCATAAGCCTAAACTAAAAAAAAACCCTGATTTCATTACAGATCACTTTCTCTTTCTCCCTGTCCCTAAAGAAAACCTCTAACCAGCCAACTTTTGGAGGTTTCTTTAATTAACCTTCTTTTTCATTTACTTAAAATGAGAGAAATCTTTGGTCTTATAAAAGGATCTATAGCTCTTACAGTGTGATAAATAACCTGCAGTTAAATTTTCTCATACAAAGTGCATAAGACAATATGCACTTTGTGTAAGAAAATTTGACTGCAGGTTAAATTTTGCATGTTCCATACTTTTAGCAAAATTATGATCTTATCTTGTGAGAAGTCAGGTATTTTACTGAGAGGTAATTTCCAAACCACTACACACTCATTTCTGTTAAAAACATGAAGTGTTTAGGAATCTTTTTTTGTCTTGAATGGAAGGTTGTTGTGAGACTCTTTGTTCTCAAGGCTGAGGATTCATAGTGCATCAACCTCTGAATCACTCTGAAAGTAATTCTATATAATAAAAAAGAAAGATATTTGGAGAGGGAAAAAATTATTTGTCTGGCGTCAAGTATTTTATTTTTGTATGGGGAAATATACTCTCTCCTGGGTTCACCACCCTTTCCAGTTCGCATTAACCCATGAGCGGTTGCCTGCTTTCAGAAAGAGAGTTAACTTTTCTGTCTCAGAGTCTTGTAACTTCACTACTCTCCCAGTTTCTGTGATGATTACACAGGCAATCTTGAGAACAGAACGCTCTTTTCCTTACTTCCTGGGTTTTGTACTGCTGACTGTTGGAGAGAGTTGAGGAGCGTCCATGTGTTACACGATGCTGGCTGCAGCTCATTCATGCATGATAAAGCTGGGGTTATGATATTCTCCTTATGCTAATGGTTTTCTGAAGGTTTTAAAAATTCTTCTGTTAAGTTTCCATTCTGCATAACTTAATTTATTTCGAACAGCCAGTTGATCCAACATTTTTTCTTTCTTCTGCAGGCATAAGAGATATTTGTATTTCCAAGGAACTCTATCTCCCCTTAAATTTTTCTGTGGCTTTGATTAGTCAGAAATTTACTACAGGAGCAATCCCAGCAGTCAATTCCATAAAGGGGATAAGAATATAAAGGTAATAATATTGCTATTAAACTGAAAAAAAACCCCAAGATAAAGTTGGAGACCAAAATTCTGACAAATAATATTTATCTGAAAGCAACATACAGACTTGACTTTCATAAAGGACTTCAGAATTTCTTCTTCATTCTACCTTTTTTTTTTTTTTTTTAAACAAGTGGATCCTGAAGAATATAGAAAGAGAATATACAGCTTATCTTTGACAAAAAGGCTATTAGGGCCTACATTTACTGTGACAACTTGAATTTAACAGAAGATGATAAAAAAATTTACTCAATTAATCACAATTTTAAACTGATCAAAAGTGATAATATTTATTTCATCTTCTGTATAATTTTAAAAAACCCAACCAATATTTTAAAGGAATAATGTTTAATTAAACTCTTCTAAGAGTTTAGTTAAACATTATTTAACTAAACTCTTAGAAGAAAATTTTGTTGAGAAAATAATCCTCAAAAATCCTATGGGCTTTTTAAAGAATGATTGACTGCTTTCTGCCTCTCATATTCTCTGTAATCAGAAAACCAGAGTTGCACCACACATAACAGTATATAAAATATGAGATGTACTAGACACTAGCAGCAAAGCCATGCGTTTGGAGAATCTGTGAGTGCAGAAATATACAGGTTCTTACTGAAAAGGCCTGCAATTTCATGACATTTCCAGAAACATAAAAAAATAAGGGTTTTGGGCTCTATGTTATACTTAAAAAGTCTGTCCTCTTGTAACGGAACTGGACATTCTTTGTAAAATATTTTAGAATTTGATGTGCAAATTTATGTGTCTGATTCTTGCTGTCAAAGTAATTTATTGGAGGTATCTGAGTTTGCTTTCTGGCATCTTGTATTAGTTTTCACTGTTATTTTTATCATTATTTTATATTCATGCCATTTATGTATGGAATAGAAGAATTTTCATACCATTTCTTGTGTACAATATGCAATTCTAAGCACCCATCAAATACGTCTAAATTAATAAGCTGTTCATTCTGTGGTCTGTCTTTGGTATTATCTACTCCTACTCTGAGCAGATAATACTACTCAGAGTAGGAGTAGTTTTATCTACTACAGTAGTCTACAGTAAGGAGGTGCATGAAAAGAGACCTTAGGCAAAGTAAATTTTCAAGTAATGAACTGATTCTTCTATGGCAATAATTGCAGAAAATGGTAATTTACTTCTAAGGTGTTTTTATTTTTCAGGTAGCTTGACTTGTACCTTTACAGCAGTTTACATCAACTTCATGCGCATTTACTACGGTTTTTAATTTCTTTAATTTCTTCCCTAATAAATTTCATTATCTACCACAAGCTCTGTTCTCTCAACAGTCATCACACTGACAAGTCAAAATATACAAAATAAAAGCTGCATTGTCAGCTCTATTAGAATGCAGAGAAAATAAAGATGAGTTCCCTCTTTTAAAAGTGATGTGATTAAAATGTTACATAGGTATCTATGCGCATTGTACTAAAAAAGGGTGATCTTCATTTTTTTTCTTTAAAAAAAAAGGGTTGAAAAAAATCTATGTAAGGATGTGTTAGCTCCACCGACATCTCTCAATTTGTTTTTACAGTGACCACAATAATGGCAGCCATTCTGATTACAAACCATTAATCACAAAATGGTGTGTATGAATAAATACTTGTTAAATTTATAAAATGAGTTTTCATAATGAGAAAAATAAAATGTAGGTGGCTTTTGAATGACAGTGCTTTCAATGGGGATAGGAAAAGTCAAATTTGTAGAAAAGACCAGATTAAACTTGAAAGCCAAACAGAAATTTTAAAAGTTGAATTTTATAGTGGGTCTGGCTCCAGGGAGTTGTAAGGGGAATTTTTAGCACCTTAAATTATGTTGTTGCAACACCTAACAGTGAAGACAGCACTTTCCTCTTAATTGTGTATATGTTTTCCTTTAGCAGAGTTACTGCAAAGGAGCCTTTTTGATGCCATACGTACTTTATAAGTGGCTGCATATTAAACTATTGTTAGTGATGGAATTTCTGAAGCTGTGTTTTAAAAGAGTGCATATGTCCCTAGAGTACTCTTTCACAGTGTCAGGGTGATGCTCAAAACATATCGAATTCCTGATCTACATAATGAGATTCAACAGCACCATGCCTACTTGGTTTACACTGCAAGGGTGCTTGTTATCAATTATGTGGAACTCCTACTGCTATTCGTATATATATGAAGAAAACTGTTTGGATTCTTTTTCCATGTTAATTGAAGCATCTTGTGTTTCTCAGTAAGAAATGACCATTCATTGGTGTTGCTTCCATGACAGACATGATTTGAAAATAAGTCAGTCTAACACTGTAATACAAAGGATGCTAAAAATCATTATGTTGTAAAGAAAATTTAAAGACTGTGAATGTGTTTAAAAATTTTTAAAACTTTAAACACATTTTATTTTATAATCTTTCAAAACGCAGTAACTTTTTATTTTTCAATGCAAAAAATAGTTCCTTTCACGAGAAAACACTAGGAAAGCCTCTATGCGCCTCAAAGCTTTTATATAAATTAATGAATTTTTTAGAAAGCAGATTTTGTTAACAATGGTTATTACTTCAGATGGTCTAATGTCTGAATACGTACTTCCTGAAAGATTGTGCTTATAGAGAAGCTGCTAAGTGTATTCACGGGTAGTTTTACAAATTGTCATAGTTGTATAAAGGCTTTGAAATACATCTGAAAAATATTAATTTCTGTTTCTTTTAGTTGTGTGATGAAAAACTCTTGCCCAGTCATGCTGTTGCTCTTGTCTACGTGGCCCTTGTAGAGAAACTTCTGAACACTGATGGCATGATGCTATGTCTTCCGCAAAAGCGTTTCAAATTATAAATGCTTTCTGAACTGAGGTATACATTTATGCTGAATTTCATATTGTCTTAGGAATAAGTTCAAATCCTTGAGTTGTTCAGGGATTTTTCTAATAGAATGGATTTTTGTTAGTATCATTTTTTTATTCTCTAGAGAAGAATAGTAGATGCTGTCTATGTAACAAATAGATAGGCAGATACCTCCATGTTACAAATCATGCACAAATATAAATCTTAAACTGCAATACTTATGATGCATTCAAAAGAAATACAGATTTTCTGCTTGCCTTTTAATTTTGTGCATAGAATTACCAAATGAAATCAATATAAAGTAAAATAACATGGAATTTTCACAGCTAGTAAGTGAGATATTCCAGTGCCCTAACTCCTATTTTTCACACTAAATGTGTAATCTGACTTTCTGCAGTAGGACTATCAGTGGAACAAGGTGTTATTCAGCTGAAAGCACTGATGGATATAGACATCTAACCGTGAATCATGAACTATGCCACTTATTTTCACAAATATATGAGTAAATATATGAGTGTGTAATGTGTGATTTTAAGGCACAACACACTGTATGGGGGATATTCATTCCTCCAATAACTTCAGATAGAAACACAGAATTTTTTCTTTTCATTTCTTGAAGTTCTGTATTTTTCCTACTGTTTCTGAAAACAGCTAATGTGGGCCTTCCTGCAGTGAATCAGACACTATTCACTTTCTGCGTACTTCTCAAAGCTCTGCATAAGGTAATTAGTAATCAGATACGACTCAGTTAAACTTTTTCCACTCCATATTGTCCTAAACTGGGTGAATCATGGAATGTTTTGGGTTGTGTAAGAGTGAAGCTGTCTGAGGATATCAGACTCAGGCCTGGGGAAACAGGCCTGTAGTCAGCAAAACTATATATACAAATACTCATATTAGGGCCAGCAAGTCTCCTGCATCACTGATTCATGGCAGAAGAAACGCTAATCCAGGTCCCTTAATAAGGTTGCAGTTCTGGAAAGTTCATGGTTCTCTTCGTTCCTATTGGTTGTATTCCTTCTGCAATGTTTTACATATTCTTCATCCTCACCTCTTATTGGACCCTCAGATTGAAGCTCCACCTTTTATCCAACCTTATAAATAAACCCTACCTACACCAGTTGGAAGACCTTTGGTTTTATCCCATACATTAGCTGTCCACCTGCTGTTCACCTTCTGGTGTTTGTTATTTTTGTTATTATTATTAATTTTTGTTTTTTGGATAAATCTACTGACTGGTCCTTTCTTATTGCTAACCTAGCTTCGGACGACAGGTTCTGAAGCGGCGGCAGGTTGGACTGCAGCAGACTGGCACCCAGGCCGAGACCTTCTGGTATTCAGAAGGACCTGCCAGGATCTGTCAGTGAGTTCCTCTAGCTGACTAGGCCACACCTTTCCCTCAAGCATTTTCGGATCTCTGCTGTGCCAGGCCTGGCAGAAGTTTGGGGAACAGAGCCCGGGTGTCAAGAAAGAGACAGCCCGGCAGAAGTTTTGACAGCCCAAGTGTCTGGGGAACAACAGCCTGTGGTATTTGGCAGTCCACAGGATCCCTGGAGAAGAAATCCTGCAGGAGCAGGTAGGGAAAGGCTGACATCCTCCCATCCTCCTACCCTAAGCAGGGAGGCATATCCTACCTCAATCCAAGTTTTGCTTGTTGCAAGATGGGTGCCTGGATATCCCACAGAGAAAAGGACCTATATAATCAATTTAAGTTGAAACTGGTTACACAGGGGAAATCATTTGATAAAAAGGAGCTCAAAACCATCACTAAGTGGGTTTTTAAAAACTTTCCTGGTGCTACAGCATCAGAAATCATTAAGGTAGAATTTTGGAAGTCAGTCGGAGTCAAACTGTATGACCTAACAGCAAAGAGGGACCCTGACTTGCTGAAATTGCTTCCCATTTTTCGACTGATCTTAGAGGCATTGAAAACAGAAGGAGAATGTCAAGACTGCAGTGCTGTCAGTACTCCTACTAAACCTGGGACTGCCTCCCCATCCTCTAATCCAGGGAGTGGGACAGGGGAAGGAACCTGCAATAGTAATAAGCAGGAGAGCTTCCGACCTTCTGCCTTTCCCTTTCCTCCTCCTTCTTGCCCCTCGGGCTTTCCAGCAGGGAGACACAGGGCTCCTGATACCGAGGAGGTGTCCGGGAGTGAAGTTAACACTGCTCCTGCCACCCTGTGTCCTCCTCCAGTCCCTCCTTATGACACCCGAGACACCAAAGGCCAAGTCACCTTGGACCTTCACAACTCCTTGCACACTGTACCTCCATGTTCTCCTCGTCCCTCCTTCTCCACCTTTTTCCCGACCACCAGAAGTGCAGTGAATGGCATGGAAAACACAACTAATCTCCGTCTTGAAGTTTCTACTAATACAAATGGCTCTGCTGTCAATCACCCCCGAGTTACCGCCCCTGGCCCCACCCACTCCACATCAGGCCACACCCCTCTCAGGGAGACCGGAACTCCGCCCACCTGGGTCCCAGAAGGGCCCGCCCCCAACACGGCGGCGCCCAGGCAAGCAGCGCTGAAGCCTACTCTAAAACATCACTGTGCTAACACAGTTAAACACCATTCTAGTAAAAAATTACTAATGATGTCGAGTCATTCTTCCTCCTCCTCCTTCTCTTCAACTTTGTCATCACAAGAGCACCTGAGACCAACTAAATCTGGGGACCACTCCTGGGAGAAAATCCACAGGATTGCAGTAAAGGAGGGGGATTGGGACTTGGTGTCAAAATTCACTATGATGCCTGTGCAGTATGGAAGGAGGGGTGTCAACCCTAGATGGGAACCCATAGCCTGTGGGGAGGTCAAAGAACAATGGAAACCATCACAAGAGCATGGGAGGGAGTCATTATACTTTAGAAGCCTTATGTTAGCCACCTTTTCTGCCCATGTGTTAACACCACATGACATAAAATACATCATGACCACTTTATTGTCCCCATCTGAGTATGCCCTATGGGAAATGAGATGGAAAAGACTGTTAAATCAATTGGTAAAAGATTATGCAGGGGACCAAACACGAGTAGCTACAGGAGCAGTTTTAACTATGACTCATCTAGCTGGGGAGGGGGCTCACATGAACCAGAGTGATCAGGCAGGAAATCTTCCTCAAGCAGTCCTCAATGATATCAAGGACGCAGCTAGAATGGCTCTTTTACAAGCGCCTGATGGCAGCAAACCTAGTTTAAATTTTGCTGATATAAAGCAGGGGCCTTTTGAGCCCTATATGAAATTTCTGGACAGGCTAAAGCTCGCCCTAGATCAGCAGTTTGTTTTGGACGAGGTGTTCAAGAGCCTGGCAGTTGAAAATGCTAAAGCCAAGTGCAGACAGATGCTGTGCTCTTTAGCACCCGAGCCAGAGCCCACCATCGCACAAATGATCCAAGCCTGCCACAGATTTGCCACCCCAGAGCGCTCAGCTCAGTTGCAAGAACAAGCTCTTACTCAAGCACTCACTGCTATTCAGGCAGATTCCAAAAAACAGCAAAGCCAGGGATCCTCCAAGGTGTGCTACAAGTGTGGGGAGGAAGGACATTTTGCAAGAGACTGTTCTCAGCATAAGCCCAGACCACTGTTTAAGACTCGTGGCTGTGGGAAACAGTTTTACTGTGATAATAGATTTTATGCAAAGCAGGGAGGCTGCAACCACCAACAGGGAAACTGCAGACAGCAGAGCACAGGACAGCAGCCTGTGAGGACACAAGGAGTCCTGTCACCTGTATCAGAAACCACTGCAGACCAGGAAGTCCAGAGCTGCAGCATATCCTCTCCAGTCTCCCAACCATCATGCCTCCAGGTACCAGATTAGAGCTGGCCACAGCAGAATCAGTGATGCTTCCAAACTCCAAAACCTGTCTCATCAGGACAAGTCAGCAGGGACCAGAACAACAGCCACGTGAGTTTTTAGTTCTTGCTAAAAGCAAACATATAACCAAATGATTTTTTTGTTTTCCTTTCTGTCCTCACTGTCACTTTGTCACAGAAGATCACTGCTTTCGCCACAAGCCCTGTTCCCCTTTGTTTTATGCCTGAAAGACTGATTATTGCTCAGGCATATTTGTTACCACAGCCAAATCATACAAGTGCCTTTGCCACGTGGACTAAAGTAATGATGTCATCTGAGAGATGGGCACTCTCCAACCCTAGTTATGGTCTTCCATACCCAGTTATGTGACCTAGAGACTGGAAAGCAGTCATTATTGGTTCTAAATACTGCTTTTTTAGTATCCTTTTGCTCCCAATTTATGCCCCACGGTTTGCCTTTTCAATACCATCCTACAACAGACAAGCCCCTTTACAGAGATACCACTAGAATGTTTTGCCCCAAGACATGAAAGATTCTTCCACAGTTTATCAATGGTATGTTGCCAGGATTCTTACCCCCATCAGAAAGAGATATCCTGAAACATTGGTGTATGACTACATGGATATCACTTCAAATGCAGTAATTGCAGCCATTCAAGATGCAGGATTCACCATCACAGAAGCAAAAATCCTACAACCTTCGCCATGGAAATATTTAGGATTCCAAATAAGAGAACAAACTATTCAACAACTAAGAGACAATCCCAAGACACTCCATAATGTGCAGAAGCTTTTAGGTACCATCAATTGTATTAGACCATTATTAGGAATTACAGATGAAGATCTTGCACCATTATTTGAGTTGTTTAAAGGGGACACAGTTTTAAACTCACCAAGGCATTTAACAACAGAAGCTCAAGGTGCACTTGGTAAAGTTTTACAGACTATCCAGACGTGTCAAGCCCATCAGATTAACCCTGATTTACCTTATTTTTTTGCTATTTTAGGAGAAAGCCCCTGACTATATGGTTTAATTTTCCAGTGGGACCCTAGTGTTTATGATCCTTTGTTAATTTTAGAACAGATTTTTTTGTCCCACCACTTAGGAAAACCATACTACCCCACCTGAAATTATGTCTCAATTAATTCTGAAAGATTTGAATCTAGATCTTGCTTACTTTCCCTTTCTGGAAAAGATTTCTCAGTTATCCTTTTACCTACAACTTCTAATTATTTAAATGGGTTAATACAACAGTCTCATTGTATATAGTATGCCTTAGTTAATTTCACAGGACAAATTTTCGTTCATTATCCAAATCATAGATTGTTACATTCATGTTTTGAGTTAATCCTAAAACCACTGACAAGTTTTCTTCCTCTTAACACTATTACCTTTTTTACAGATGGCTCAGGGAAATCCCAAAAGTCTGCAATAACCTGGCAGAATCCCAAGACCAAAGAAAGGGAGTCTGACATCGAAATTATAGAAGGTTCACTACAAATCATTTAATTGGCTGCTGTAGTCCAAGTATTTTCCAAGTTTACAATTCCTTTGATTTCAGATCCTTTTTAGTTGCAGGTGTTGTGGAGAGAGCGGAAAATTCTCTTTTAAAGGCTGTATCCAATGAAAAACTGTATAGTTTACTTAAAGTACTTTCATCCTTTCTTTTAGACAGCAGCCTGATGTTATAATGCATGCTTGTTCCCATACACTTCCTTACCTGTTTCATTGCAGAAGGTAACACATCTGCAGACCACCTCACAATGTCCATTCAAACCACACTGCCAAATATTTTTGAACAAGCTTGTCTAAGCCACCCACTTTTTCATCAGAGTACCCCTGCACTAATGCCTATGTTTACCATCAGCAAAGACCAGGCAAAGATAATAACGAACTTCTGCCCAGATTGCCACAAACACTCCCTACCTTCAATAGGAAGAGGAGTGAACAAGACTAAACAACTTGGAAGTACGGCAAGTAGATGTTACACGCCATCCATCTTTTGGGTGATTTAAATACATACATGTATTCATAGATACATTTTCAGGAGCAATCTTTGCTTCAGCTCATAGTGGAGAAAAGGTGAGAGATGTAACAAAACACTTCCTACAGGCCTTCTCCACATTAAGGGCTCCCCAAGAAATAAAAACAAAAAACAGATAATGGCCCTACTTGTACCTCACAGAGATTGCAACAATTTCTTAATGCATTGAGTATCAAACATTCTACTGGAATTCCATATTTTTCTACGAGCCAATCCATCATTGAAAGAACACATAAGTCTCATAAAACACGTTTAGAAAACCTAAAAAGGGGAATGGAAACCTTAGCAATATCTGAAAGGCTCAGTAAGGCAGTGTGTGTCTTCAATTTTCTAAATTTCTCAATTCATTAATTGAGCCCAATCCACTAATTGTGAGGCATTTTTCAAATACCACATAAGCAAAAATAAAAGAGAGACCACCTGTGTTAATTAAAGATCCAGAAACTAGTCATATCCTAGAACCTTTCCCACTTATCACTTGGGGAAGGGGGTTTGCTTTTGTCTCCACAGATAAAGACCCTGATGGATTCCAGCTGCAAACATCACGCCTCATCTCCAACTGCTAAGGGAATCCTCTATGCCTCCAGAAGTCAGTTCTGAAGAAAATATCAGAACAAGACCAGAGAAGGACCTGATGTTTAAAAATTCTTTGTTCGTTTTTTGTAGTTTCTTAAATGCTATCGTTATAGGAAGTCATTGGGTTGTCCCACAACCAAAACCAAAACATCTTTGTCATGCTAGCAAACATAACAAAACAGGACATGATGTGCCTTTCAATAGCCAGCCAGGGGACCCTTTATCTACCTGCCTAGTTGGGTTACCTGCAGATATGTGGCCAATACCTGAGGATGCCATCTGTACCCTACAGGAAAACAATCCTAAAATCACAAAAATATGTAATCCTGTAGACACCTGGGACTATTGGACCTGGAAACTCCCACATGCACTTCAGGAGCTGCAAGAATTGGAACTACTTGGCTCACCAAAAATGAATTATTGTCTGAAACTTTATTTTATGAAAGACACAAAACCGATTAGAAAAGTAATGAAACCTAAAAATTTAACGGATGAAGATATAGTGAGATGAGATGTTTCCCTATGCAATCAGCTGTACAAAAATCAAAGTTTGTGGTGTAATAACACTTCTTCTGTCTTGTCCTGGTCCAGTAGCCATCCCATCTAACTTCCACCTGGTATCTTCTTAACCTGCAGGGATAGGGCTTGGTCAGCATTCCCATCACATACCAAAGCTTTCCCATGCTGCTTGGGGTGACTTACAGTGCTAACACCCAACATTACAATGGCACATAAAGGAAAATTGGCCAGATTAAAAATATATACTCACTGATTTGAAAAGATTTGTGATGATAAAATTACCTTTTGGACCAGGTCAACTAAAATTGTAATGTCTGTGCTACTGCCATGGGTAGCTGCAGCCAAAGCATTAAAACAACAAGAGGGAATTGGATGTCTGCTGAGTAGGCAAACCAGTACTACATCAATTGCCCTCAGTGAGCTGCTCACAGATGTTCACAGCATCAGGCATTCAACCTCACAGAATGGAGCAGCCATTGATTTCCTGTTGCTAGCAAGTGGCCATGGTTGTGAGGAATTCAGAGGCATGTGTTGCATGAATCTCTTTGATCATAGGGAGTCTATTTATCACAGCATAAACATGCCAAAGGAAGAGGTTAAGAAACTGCAAATAGTTTAAGGAACTATTTAAGAAACTGCAAATAGTTTAAGGAAAAGACTGGATTCACACATTGTTAAAAAACCGGAAACTCCCAAGTTACATGCTTTCCATAATCAAGAGAAACTCTTATTGTTAATACTGTAGTTGCCATACTATCTTTATTACCTTGATTGTTTGGTTACAATGCTGAAAATGTTTAAGAATTTGTTAAGTGCTATGCTCATAGAAAGAGCAAATGGGGATGTAGGATTAAAGCTGTCTGAGGATATCAGTCTCAGGCCTTGGGAAACAAGCCTGTAGTCAGCAAAACTAATGCTCATGTTAGGGCGAGCGAGGCTCGTACATCACTGATTGATGGGAGAAGAAGCGGTAATTGAGGTCTCTTAATAAGGTTGCCGTTCTGGAAAGTTCATGGTTCTCCTTGTTCCTTTTGGTTGTACTCCTTCTGCAATGTTTTACATGTTCTTAATCCACACCTCTTATTGCACCCTCAGTTTTAAACTCCCCTTTTTACCTAACTTTATAACCTTTAACCTTACATACCCTACCTACCCCAGTTCAAGGTCCTTTGGTTTTATCCCATGGTTGTTCATCTGCTGTTCGCCTTCTGGTGTTTGTTATTTTTGTTATTATTAAATCTTTTGCTTTTTGGATAAATCTATCAACCAGTCCTTTATTATTGGTAACCTAACTTCTGCTGACAGATTCTGCAGTGGTGGCAAGTCAGACTGCCGGAGGTTTGGAAGGAGCCTTAGAGATCATCTAATTCCAACTCACCTGCCAGGGTCAGGGACACCTTTTACAAGACCAAGTTGCTCAGATTGACATCCTGCCTGGCCTTGAGCACTTGCAGGGATGAGCCTCCACAAGATCTCTGTGTAACCTGCCCCAGTGTCCCACCAGCCTCATGGTCAAAAATTTCTGTCTTATATTTAATTTAAACCTACTCTGTTCCAGTTTGAAGCTTTTCCCCTTATTTTCTCACTACATGCCCTTGTAAAACGTCCCTCTTCAGCTTTCATGCAGGCCCCCTTTGGGTACTGGAAAGCTGCTCTAAGGTCTCCATGAAGACTTCTCCATCAACCATCTTTTCATGTCCAACAACCCTATCTCTCTCAGCCTGTTTTCATAGTGGAGATGGTCCAGGTCTCCAAGCATCTCTGTGGCCTTCTCTGGACTTGCTTCAGTAGGTCCAAATTCTTATTTAGGGGGCCCCAGGGCTGGATGTGTTACTACAAGTGTTGTCTCTAGAGAGCAGAACAGATGAGGAGAATGACCACCCTCAACCCTCTGGTCACACTTCTGTTGATGCAGACCAGGATGCAGTTGCCTTTCTGGGATGTTGGTGCACTTGATTAAGCTCGCAGCCACCAATATCACTATGTCCAGGGATCAATTTCTCAACCCATTTTTCGATTCATTCTCCTGACAGCCTGATTTGGGCTTTAGATTGCCCTCAGCCAGGTGTAGGACCTCTTGTCCTTGAAGTTCATGAGGTTCACACAGGCCCACCTCTCAAAACTGTCAAGGTCCCTCGGATTGGAATTGCTTCTTTTGAGGTTGTTGACTGCACCATGCAACTTGGTGTTACCTATACATTTCTTGATGGTGGGTTCTTTCTTTCAGAGGTTTTTCATGTCAGGTTGAAATGGATTGCTTTGTATGCATATGTGTGTGTATTACTTAGACCAGTTCTCTGGATTAGAGTGGGGTGAGATCTCGAGGATCTCATTAGTAGAAAACTGTTAACCTAGACACCAAGGTAGTCCTGTGATACACTAAATAAAGGGTCTAGTACTAATGGATTTAAAATTTATATGTAAGGATGCTGTGTTACTTGTCTTTCCTGTTTTTTTCACAACTAGAGGACAATGCACTCTTTATATAAAAAGCAATTTGGCACAACTGCTAAAAGATTTGGAAAATCTGAAAGAGTGCCAAAATCCTCTGTCTACATGGACTTAGCTCTAGAAGGCCTAGTCTTCCTAGAAAATTGTATGTCAAGGAGGGAGGAAATATTGGGAGAATTATGTTAGTTTATAAAGTCAAGAAAGACTGATAAAATTACCTAAAAATTATTTGAAGCAGCCCAATAAATGGTTACATATTTTTTTCAGAGGAAAGAAAATTAAATCTGCGTAACTTAGCCTTCTAAATAAAAGATAGACTGGGAAAATCCATGCCAGGGTTTTTTTACAGAATTTGTTAGGAGGAGAAAAGAAGCAGGCATCTTTTAAAGACATCGTCATACCAAATTAAAGTATCATTGTTGAGGAAATATTTTTAGGCTCTAAACAGTGTAAGGAACAGCTGTAAACTTTGTATTGTTCACTAATTTTATAATTTAAAAATAAGATCCCACACAAATAAAGTGGAAGGCATTTTTTTTTCTTTGATAAGTGGAAATGGAATAGTGGTGTAATCTGTGCTTACCTCTTTTAAAGTTAACCACTTGGAGTCCAAAAAGAGGGAGAGATGTTTATATATATATGTAGAGAGAGACTCACTCATGCAGTCTATAAGAGGGCATCAATTTTATGTGCTTGGGCTATTTTCCATTATTGTAGTCAACAGAGAGATGCCAGCTCTTCATTGGTGCTGCTTTTCTTCAGTTATAAAGGGGGATTAGTCCTCCAAGGCCCTGCAGTTGCTTGCATGTTGCCATTAAAAGGAGCTCATGCAGCTGCTGGGTGAGCTTGATATAGGAAATTGATTTGGTCATAAACTAAGCTGATGAAAGAAAAAACCAAGACCTTTCAGTCATATTAATCCTCAAATCTGTCTCTTTGTTTGGAGGCATGAATGCTTTAGCTGACAAACACAACAACATGGGAATGCACCCGGAGAGTTCAAGGAAAAGCATCTGTGTTGGCTTAAAGTGAGCCGAGCCCTCAGGTAATGTGAGCACTCTGCTAGGAAATATTTATTCTGATATTCTGTATGCATTTTTCTGCTTTTCTGACATATCATTTTGCATATGCTGTGTATCTGGGACTAAAGCCACCTTTCACTGGCATAGAAATTAATTTTCAGTGCGGGCTGGTTATTTCTAATTGCAGTCAGTAACTTAGCCTCATCTTCTTTTGAAACATCTGACCTATGTAATTGTTGCAGCAGGGAAATTGTATTAGAAAAAGCAGCAATAAAACTTAACGTGGGAATTTAACTCATGATAGAAAACCGGTATATCACTGCTGAAAGGAGCAAATAGAGATGTTTCTCTTGCAGAAATGACTACCTGTTCTCTCATGCACTGAAGCACTATTGGTGAACAGTGATTTGGTTGTGTCTGTCATGCTCACACACTGCTGAGATCTTCAAATTACCCAAATTAGAAAGTTATTTCAGCTTAAAGTGTTATTTCAGCTTACGATCACATGACAGCCTCTTCCAAATGCTGAAATCCCCTTGACTACCAGACAGTTTCCATGCTAGCAATTTCTGTAAAGCTAGGTGTTAGGATTTAACCCCGGCCAGCAGCCAAAGCCCACACAGAAGCTCTCTCACTCAGCAGGATCACGGAGAAAACTGGAGGGGTAAAAGCCAGAAAAAGTATGGGTTGAGATAAAGACTGTTTAATAGGGAAGGCAGGTTGTACACACAAGCAAAACAAAAGAAGGAATTAAGTCACCACTTTATGTGCTGACCATGATGTCAGATGCTCTGGAATATCCCTTTTGTCAGCTGGGTCACCTCCCACCCTCCGAGGCACCCTCAGCTCCCTCGTCAGGGTGGAAATACAAAAGCAGAAAAGGCCTTGGCTCTGTGTAAGCCCTGCTCAGCAGTAGCAAAACGTCTCTGTGCTATCAGTCTTGTGTTCAGCACAAATCCAAAACACAGGCCTGCACCAGCCACTGTGAAAGAAATTAACTTTAGCTGATACCAGCACACTGGCTTTTGTAGTGATAGACTGAAAAAAATGCTAGATCAATTAATTAGAGTGTTTGCATTATTTATCCTAGTGGGTAGTATCACATTTATAAGGCAAACCTGTTTTCACTGGTTCTAGCTTAACTTTTAAATTTTCTTAGTCTGTGACATCATCAGTTGGATCCAAAGACAAAGTTGTGTTATCCTTCTTCCCTCTGCCTTTCTGCCCAGCCTAGCTGACATAGAGTTAGTTGCAATGTTAGCCTTCCTAAATGAGGGGAATATTACACTCCTTTAGGGTACTATAATTTTTTAGTTAAAAACTTATTTAAATAGCTAGACCGAAGGAGCAGAAACTGATAATATTGTTATTAATATCATTACGTTTCCATTATCTCATAATGCAATATCATCATCCTCTTTAAAAATAAATTAATAAATGAAATTTTAAAAAAACTATGGAATATAGTTTAAACTATAAAATATAGTTTGACTATAGAATATAAGTTAAAAGAACTATTTTTCTTATTGTACCTGGCCATTTACAGTCTTAGAGAATAGAAAACTAGTTTTGTGGTACTAATTAGACTGAGTATTTTTATAGTTTTCTCCCCAACATCTTTTGATTGTGCTACTGATTTTTAAGTATTCTGTACTTAGAAATTCTAGGGCCTTCTGTCTTGTAAAAAGTGGCAGTGTAACTCCAGACATTCGTGGCATACTCATCTGTTTGATGACTTGGAGCCTTTCATGACTTGCAGTGTGAAACTACAGTTAATAAAAAGCACCCCTAACAAACAACAAGCACGCACACAGACACACAAAACACTCCGACCAAAAACCCAAACAAACAAAAAAAAAGTGACTACCTAAAATAAAAATGACTACATTAAAAAAAAGTTGAAGTCTCAGAGGCGGATCTTACCAGAATTTGTTTCTATAAGTGTTTTCATTCTAATGACAAAGCAACTTAGCATTCATCATTTCTCATGCTGCTACCTCCTCTCGTGGCTTCCTCCTGTGCAATCACTTACTCAGCACAGTGAAGTGGTAATAAAACTCTACTTGCATTTTGAGCTTGTTGCAAGCCCTCTCTTTTTGAACACCATGACTGAGTAACATTTTGAGCTGAAGAATGGGAATAATTTATATCTTAGTGAATGCATAAACTGTCACCGTGTTGTGTTAAACATACCTTGTTTTGTTGGGATTTTTTTGCATTGCTACTTAACTACATTGTAAGAATGTGGTTCATTCTTACAAAGTAAATCTAGTCTTGGTGATGTAAAACTTGTGGCATTTCCGGATCTTTTCATGGATGCGTTTTATTATTTTAAGTCACCATTAATTTTACTTACTGTCATAGACATAGAGCAGGTGGAATTAATGGCTATGTTTTGATGATGTGAGGTGTTGCTAACTACTATATGGTTATCCTAAGGTTGGCCTCTGAGCATATTATCACATTTATGTGTTCTTTCAAATAGGATACAATTTGCTCTCTTTTCAGGCTTGACAGACTTTCTGATATTATGGTTTCAAATATTTCTCTGTAAAATCTGATTCAGATGGGTTTTTTCCTTATGTTTTCTGTGAATGCACTGTGTGGCATTTTTGTATCTACGTGCTGAGATATAGAACCCTTTTTTCACTACATTCCTTTTCAATCTTTTTTTTTTTAATGCAAAAAAGTAATGCCTCTAGTGCTTGGGTACTATATGCAAACAGAAATTCTCTGTTATTATCTTTTATTCTCTTTTTTAAGTTTATTTTTGTGTTCCCTGTATAAAACATGCAGAAACATTTTGAAACCATGCAAGAATTATGTTATCAGTGTTTACCTTTTTTTAAGACCATTTAGAAATTTTAAATAAAAAATACAGATAAAAAAAGAAGAAAAAGGTCTATGCATCTTCCATTAAAATAATAAAGTAATGGATGATGATAACCATTTGTTATTCATTTTGATTGAATGTATTACTTCCTAATACTTGCTAAATTCCTTGCTGTTCTGCAGAAAGGAGAAAAATCACACTAGAATTCTTTCCAGAATTAATGGATGTCAGCTCAACCTTTTCAGCTACCCTTGCTTATGGTTCTGCAAAGCCAAAATCTAAATGGGCAAGAATACTGGCCAAGAATGGCCCAAGAATACATAAAAGAGAGGAAATTTTCCCATAGAGCTTAGAGTATTCACTCCTTGGCCATTTCTTTTTTTTTTTTTTTTTTTTTTTTATCTGAGGCTCTCAGTATGTCCAAAATCATTAAGTTAATATTTTGCATCCCTGAAAAATTCAAGTGTAATCCATTGTATCATTGCCAGATGTATCAATTCCTTTCTACAATAATTAGCCTGGATCTCTGTAAATGCTGCAAATCAGCACAGCTTCAAAATGTACAGGTGGATTCAAAAAATTGTAAGAACATATGTATATTCATTGGTTTCTGACTGGTACAAAGATCTGGAAGATGCTTTTTTCTCCCTGCATGCTTCAAATCTTTTTGCAAGTGCCTCAGGCCTAGAGAAATGTCCTTGTGTAAGTATTATCAATTTATTTCAACCTTCAGTAACAAATCACAAAACAAGCAGGAAACAAGAGAAGTGGGGCAGGAGAGGGAGGAGGGAGGAGTGGAGGAGGAAAGATGGAGTAAAGGAGGAGATAGATTTTAAAAAACACTCTCCTCTTATTGCAACATGCTGACTTCACTGCTGCCTGAAACTGCTTTCAATTCTTATTTTAAAAGTCATCATTAAGCAACTAATAAGTCAAGACGTGATATCTCTGAAGTATATTTTTCTCATAAGCAACTTTCAAATTAATTCAAGAGAATTTCCATTAGTTAATTATCTTCTTGTGAAATAAGTTTTGCCTTTAAAGGCATGTAAAACAGTGCTAGAAATTGACAGAAAAATATGTAAATGTTCATAAATTAATGTAATGGAAGATATCTTGATATTGGCTCTTAGTTCTTGCAAAAAATCTTCATGGAACTCATGAGACAATCATGAGCATTAATGTTTGCACCCTCTTGTGTTTGTCAAGTGCAAAGTTCACTTTATACTATTTTCATGTCATTCCTGGACAATGAGTAGCTGGGGCTCATTTAAGCTTCGTTTCATACTTCATTCGTAAGAGGAGAATCTGTGCCGAACCACTACTGAGAGAATTTGTTCTTAAGAAGCAATACTAAAAATTATATATTTAGGAGATTCATAATTTAAAGTCATTAGTTCAATTTTGTATTGAGTATATTCTGTCAAAACTGCTGAATCGCGTGCTGGTTGCATTTACCTGAACTGCTTAATTTCTGGGTTTCAGTAGCGCTACATCAACACATAAAGAATTGAGAAAATAGGTGGATTTAGGTGCATTGTATAGGGAGACATCTCTCGCTATTTCTGTTTCTACAGATCTGATTATAGAACACAGCTTTCATTTACAAGAAAATATTTAAAATATATTGACATATACTACTAGCCATTTTTTTTTTTTTGTCTTAGAGATGAAGTTGTTTGGTCTTAGTTGATAACACAGCCAACTTTCAGGACAATGAACTAAAGTTAACTTCTACCAAATAGCTTTGTACAATTATTGTTACACCTTGAAACTTTGGGCTTCTCTATATCCAGTTTAGTGCCTGCTGTGGTTGGCCTTTTTTTTCATAATAATAAAATTTGCTGATACATATGTGTTTTATAACTACAGAGTGGTGTCCACACAAATCAGCACATCTCTTTAACAGATACTGCAAGCCTTTTCTTGTCTGCTGGGACTTAACAACCACAGCAGCGACCCTTGGAAACCGTAAATGTTTTCTTGAGGGCATACAATAAATCCCGAATTGCAGCCCAGCAGGGCAGACTGGTTATGAGCAATAATCTTAAATACAGAAGTGAAAGCCACATGTTCAGACTAACATGATTCAAGCGAATCCCTTGACAAAACACAGGTCTGCTTTGGCCTGGCTGCTTTAGCATAAGTGAAAATTGAAAGATCTATCGAATATATTGGCATTGGGATTAATGGTGTTCAGGAATGTCCACATGGGGTAGAGTGAACTACAGTAAAAAATGAAAAGAGCATTTATGTATTATTCTATAATTAAATATCAATGTTATCTATCATAGTAATTTGCTTTCTGAAAAGCTTGTTGCTTGAGTACGTTGTTATTATCATAGCTTCTCCTCAACTCTTCATTCTTATTAAATACAAAATTTCTTTTCCAGCCTATTTTGTGTTTGCCAGTAACAGTAAGTATAGCATACTGAGAATGAAGAGGAAAGAATGGGAAAAAACCAAAATACTTGCACTTTAAGTTTCTAATTGATAATAATTGCAAAATGTGTAGAAAACTCTCCCTTTCACCAAGTAAAAGTTCTTAAAATGTAGAACAAGAACCCAGCTTTGCTTCAACTAAAGGGATCCACAGTTATCCACTGGTACCTTTATCTACTGGTACCTTTATACCTAAGTATTTTCCCTACAAATAACTGCTGGCATTCAAGCACAGATTGGTGCAGACACTGAATTTTTTAGATGGCACTGATAAGTACTGAACATATATGAAAGTCTAGCTTGATTGCTATTGTTTTAAAGTCAGCCATAATTTACGACTAGATTGAGAAAATTATGTTCTACAATCAAGTGGTAGGGAACAGGAGATGGGACTTGTGACCGTATCTGCCTGACCTATTTAGAGCAGGCAATTGATTCACAAAGTGGATCTTTCTTTGCTGCTTTTGATTCCTTCATGGAACATATTGGTTCTTCAAAATTGCTTGTTATTTGCAATTTGAGGGTGGGGGTTTTGGTTGTTTCTTTTTCCATTTGCTTTTTTGGTTATATTTTTCTGGTTGGTTATTTTTTGTTTGGTTTTTCTTTTGCCCAAATCGTAAGGGCAAAACCACCTTATAAGCATGCTAAACTGTATTTGCTGTAATTATTTACATAATTTTTAAGGTGTTAAGTCAGCTGAAAGTGGATGTAGGGATAACATGATGCCTTTGTTTCCTGTTTCAACAACTTTTAGAATCAAATTTTCAGTATTTGGCAAATATTTTAAATGAAATTTTCTTCTAGGTGAATTTTCTGAAATATCTGCCTAATGTTTTGGTACTCAATGAAAAATGCTGTGCAGGTATCTTCAGCTTCAGTTTAGCACCTGAACAAATAAATGTTGTTTTTATGGCTGCAGCAATGTTCCCCTACTCACTTAAATGCCAGTGAATTTGGCTTAGATTATTGTTATAACTCTGATTATTTCTTTTTACGAGTTTTTAATTCATTAAAAAAACCCTCCCTGTTTTTTGTTATCAGTAATTAAAGTGCTATGGTATTTGTTCATGCATGGCACTAGGGCTTTCAGAGAGACAAAGTTGTGAAGGGATGAAGTTGCAGCATGTTTCTGACTCTTTTTTTTTTTTTTTTAAGAGAATGGGAGAGATTTGTATACAGCAGAGGTTACAAAAAAAATACTTTCTTGTGGTAAAACATTTTCTTTTTGCTCTCCACATTATTTTTTTGTAATTTCTTTGTGGAATTTCTTTAAAAGCAAAACTAAAAAATCTATTGCAAAGGAATGCATCTCTAAGTTATTGCTGTAACATAATAAAAATAAAAAGTTTTGATTATTGTTTAAAATTTTAAGAATTTTTTCATGCACCATGCATAAGATATAACAAGTCCAAACTGGATATTTAACTGCACATTTTTAGGTATATATTTAGCTTGTGCTAAGAGGTACCATCCCCACAGGTTTCTCTGTAGCATCTATTAATGTTTATATTTTATTTTCCCTTTGCTGGGGCATGCAAATCTTGTTTGTGAGGAGGAGAAATTTGCTCCAGGCACAGCTAGGATGTCATCACATCTATGCCTTTCTAAGTGGGTTTTTTTACCCTCCAAAGCAATGCAGGAGGTGCATGAAGTGTTAATACTTTAAAGATGCAGATTGTCCCTCCTCCCTCTCTCATGATTTAGTCTCTTTCCCGAAGAGTCTTAACCTAGAGTACTTTGTCGTGGGTTAATACAGTGGAGCTATTTGAATTCCTGTGAGGTATTTTCAGATAAATTGATTTCATTTCAACAGCTGTGTGGTATACAAGAACAAGAAAGAAATGGTTTGACAAAGATGTAATTTTTTTAAAGTAGTATTGATTCTATTGCATGCCAGAGAAATCTTGATTTCTTACTTGAGGTTCACAAGTTAATTGACATACAGAGAATAAACTGACTGCATGGTTTCAAAAGAAGTATTAAGTGTCTTAATGAAGCTTTTCCAAGATTCAGTGCACAATTATGTGGACAAAGCTAATTATATGGACAATGTTCCATTCTTCCTTTGAGCATTCAATGCAGTATATTAACAGAAAGTGTTATTGTCCTATGTAGCACACAGTTAAGCTGTTAGGTCTGTGAAAAGCATCAGATTTTAAAGAAAAAAAGTATTTCAAAGAGAGTAGCCTCTGAAGAAATACAATTTAAAATACAGACCTTTAGAGTAATTTCTAAAGTGTGTATTTTTTTGCAATTGCTTATTAATTTATGCCTTAAGTCTTTGAATACTAAATTTTAAGTTCTCCTGCACTAGCGGAAGATGTTCAATTGCATGTAGTCAAACTACTACCTGTTTGTTGCAAATTTTCCTATTTAACTGTAGAAGTTACTGCCCTTGTGTTGTATGTAGGCATGATAAAAAATTATCATGAAGAGAAAAAAAAGCCTTCTTGCATTTTGTACTCTGTCACATGAGAGTTGAGGGGATGAGTTTGCCAGGAATCAGAGATTACAAGGAGGAGAGAATATTTTGTGGAATGCAGCAGAAGAAAAAGAGGGAATTTAAAATGAAAGGAAGGTGGAAGATAGGTTTACTGTACCCATACTTAGCAAAAATATTCTAATTTCCTTTCTCAATTTTTATTGCTGATTCATTCTACTTACACGTGCCAGCTACAGGATTATCTACAGGGAAAATGGCAAAAAGTCAGGAGGCTGATGCCTAAGGGATAATCACAAAACATTAGAGTAATTAAGTTACAGAGCCTATAACAACTGCAACATACAGTCTGTACAAAGAATATATATTTCATTATTAAAATGGTTTTTGTTAACGTATTTGTGCCATTATAATTCAATGGCTAAGGAAAACAGGGAAATATGAAAAAACATAAGATTATGGAGGTTCATATCCAATATCAAAGCACAAGAAGCAGGATCAGTCTTGAGAGGACAGACTTACCCTTCTGTGACAGAGTTTTTTCCGTACAACTGAATAAGTTATTGGATTGTTCGTGTTCTTGTCACTGAAAATACCCAGGAGTACTTGTAGAGACTGCCTAAACACAGACACCGAATTAATTTCCTTTTTAAGTTGTTCCATTTTATTTTCCTTGTTTAGATTTTTCTACCTGACGATGTTGATTATAAGCAATCAGCAATATGATCCTTTAAGTTTTCTAATGGTGCTTACTGTGAGTTAAAAGTTCTCTTTATAGCTCATGCATGTTTACAACTGTGACATGAATTCTTAACATTGAAAATTCAGTGCAGCTCTACCAAAGAAATGAGGACCTAAATATTTCATGAGCTACAAAGAAACAAAAAGTCATCTCCATTTTCTGATAATCAAAGGGTGACTTGGAAATATTAAAATAATAAGAAATAATTGTTCTTTTTGTTCAACCTGGCTGTTATACTGCAGACACATTCCTATTGCATCTTTGTGTGAACATCTGCTTCCATCTTAGTAAAGAAAGAAAAGGGTAGCATAGCTATTTTTGTTGATCTGACTAGTGATTATGCTTAAAGAAAGTATTCCCTTCAGTTTCAGTGCTTGTACATCTTCTAGAGTTCTCTCATGCTTTCTGCCTAAAACACCCACCATTTCATAGGAGGACTTGTACAGAAGAAGTACTGCCTCTTTTGAAAGCTTTACCTGCAGAATGGCAAAACATGGAATTCGATTTATACTTCAGATTTTCAATTTTTTGCATGTCTTATGCATGGATTCTTTTAATGGTGTGGGGTAATTGGGTAATTCTTGAAGTTCCATTCATGTCTATGATTTCTCTACTGAACTTCATCTTAAAAAATTACCTGCAACTTTATTAACTGGAAAGTCTATGTTGTTTCCAATTTATTTTTAAGCAATCTAAACAATGTGAAGCTTGGTGTATATATATATCATGTTACATGACAGGTCACAGGACTGCATACATTCCAGTATTGTAGTAATTGAAATTGTTCAACCCAGAGCAACTGCTTCGCTGAACTGAGGTGAAACCATATTTAGTCACATGAAATAGCACTGTTAACTCTGTTAGAAAAAGCACTGTTAACCCTCTTACTCCCAGAACTTTACCAGCCAAGGATAGACAATACCAAATTAGAGTTCAGGAATGCCAGTACTAAAACTGAGTAAGCACTTTACAAAAACTGTCCAAGAAGTGTACCTAGCTACATGGCTACAGAATCACAGAATCACAGAATCACCTAAACTGGGAGGGACACACAAGGATCACCCAAAGTCCAACTCCTGGCCCTGCACAGAACAGACTCAAGAATCACACCATGTGATAGGAGCATCGTCCAAACATTTCTTGAACTCTGGAAAGCATTCACTTCTCCAGTATTTTATAGCTTGAAGTCTGACATTTGCATTTCTTTCTATTAATATATAATAAATATTAATATAATATATAATAAATATTAATATAATAACATGTTAGTTTGCTTTTTCTCTAATTCAGTGTATCAATTGCATTTGCTTTTTCCACTGTAATTATTCTGGGACAGAGGTACCTATTATTAAGCTAATATAATAAAACCATAAACTTCTCTATTATGTATTATACTGTAATCAATACCAAAAGATTCAATTATACATGAAATCTTTGAGTAATTCATATTGGTGTAAAAAATATTTTGGAGGAACACTTGCCCCCAGAAACATATTTTTTTCTATGGTATTGGCAAGAGATACAGAACCACCAGCTTAGAAAATAATTCATGTAACACTTTACCTCACTAAAAACTTGCAGTGAAAAATCAGAAGGGATGGAAATCAAAGCAAAAAAATACCTGAGTCCAAAAAGCTTGTGTATAATTTGACTAGCATGCACTACCCACACCAGCATAAGTTAGTATGCTGAAGAGGCTTGTGGTTGGTTTTTTTAAGCCCTTGCCAAGAAAAACAACTGGGAGTATCCGGCAGACTTCTAGGAGTCTGCTGACAGCAGGTTACAGGCTACTGCTATATTTATAGACAGCTGAGAAATACTTTTTTTGGAAGACAGCTGGTAGGAGACAAAATGTGCAGGAATACCTACCTACCTTCTCTGGAAAATTTGTGTGGGTAATTTGAACTTATGATTGAAACTCTTTTAAAAATGGCAGAATTTTCTTGCATGCAATTGTGTCTCTTGTACAAGCCAGTATCCAGCATTCCTGTCCATAGGATTCAGTATGTTTTGGTAATGATTTCTTTTTGCATGACCGAGACTAGAGATGGCTCCCTTCTTCTGTCCCGCTGTCCTGCATTCTCTGCATTTTAAGACTGTACATCTCATATTGCTCAGCCTTTCACACAGTGAAATAGAATCTACTTCACTTTTCAATAATTGTCTCATATCTGCTAATTGATTTTCCTGAGCCCCAACCCTTCCTCATCTAAACTTTGATATGTAGAACAAGTCTTCCCTATTAATCTGTTTTATCTGGGGAAAGGGAGCATTTTTTTTTAAGAATGAAATAATTGAGTTCTTTTGCAATAGGGTAGCTCTCCCAAGGGGAACAAAATCTGTCAAACAGGATGTGAGTAATTTCCTTGATGGTGATAATGGTATCCATAGAAAGAATGCCTGAAGATTTGGCTTTAGATTGATTCAATTATTATCTCCATCTGATTTTGCTTTCCAAACTAATAAGACCTGCATCTGTATTTCCAATATCTAAGAAATGTCTTTGCATCTAATCACAAGAAAATTATTTTTAAGCTATTTTTTTTTTCAGTAAAATCTTGATGTTGTTAAAAATTTACAAGTAGCTATTTTTCCTCCTCTTCCTGTTCATATGATGCTGCCCAAAGTAATCCCTTCTGGATAAAATGGTCAGGCAGCTGTGTCTGCTGGCACCTGTTTCAGGTAGATGGGAGAAATTCTGTGGTATCTATGATTTATCTCCTCTCCAATCCTTTTCAGATTCCTGCAATTCAAGCTTGAGTTTTGACTGTTATTGAGTGTCTGGTAACAATAGTGTTTATTCATAACCCGTTTATTTTGTTACGTTGTGCCTAATTTACCACAACTGATTAGATGAAAATGCACCTAAACCACAAATTTTGTTCAATAGTGAATTTTTGCCTTGGTTGTCCTGCTTAGAAGAGCTTTAATTTATTCAGTATCACTTTCTTCCACATTGATTTGTAAATGGCTATCAGTGTTCCAAAGACCTATTACTTACAAGGTGCTTCTGTGTAGCAGGCTCTGAGCTGGCTAGGGCCCCGTGGCAGGCTGAGCTTAACAGTGTCGATTGCTGAGTCACAATGAGACAGCAAAATAAGCTCCTGTCTTCGGCCTCTCGAACCCTAGCTTATCTCTGTAACCCCATAGATCCCTTTTCCCCTAGCCCTTACTATTGGACAAGTTTGGACCCTTATACCCTATAAAAAGGAGCTGTTTTAGTCCATTTGGCAGAAGAGCTGTTGCTGGAGCCCTTCACAGACCCCTCAATAAACCATCATTGGAGCCCTTCACAAACCCCTCAACAAACCATCGCTGTGGAACACCAGGACCTCCTTCTCCTCTCTCACATCTGCCTCTACCCCTAGCCCTCTGGTGCTCTTGCAAGCACGAGCTAAAATCCTGAGAGACTGATAATTACTAAAGAGCTGAAATCCACTGAGCTTGCCAAAGGTAGACACGGCTTTGGGCGGTGTGGGTATTGGGGCACTCCGTCTCCAAGAGGGACTGCGTTACCCAGATGGGACTGCCTTGCTCGGGGATAAGCCTGATCTGAGGTCCAGAGGTCCTTCACTTCTGGATTAGCTGGCCTTTACCTCAATTACTGCCATGCTAGGTGTTTTTGTCTTCTCTTTTCTTCTTCATTTTACTTTGTGTTAGGTCTTTTCTTTCTCAGATAAATTCACAGTTTTGTTCCTATCCTTCTGGCACCTATTTTTATTGAATACTTGATGCTGTTTAGCAAAAAACTTTCTATCAGTAACTATTTAGAAAATATTATCTTTGATTTGGTACCTAGAAGGGTTCCAATTTCCTCATCAGTCCGTTCTTTCTGCAACTCTCTTTATTGTCAAAGTAATTTAACTTAAATTTAAAAAAAAACCAAACCAAAACAAACAAAAAACCACCACTAACAAAAAAGGAATGCCAAAAAAACCCAACAACCAACCAAAAACAGCAACAAAAAAAAAAAAGCCCAATGAAAAAAGCCCAATGAAAAGCCCAAAAAAAAGCCCAATGTTGCTACAAATTTACTTTTGACTGACAAAACAAAAAAAATTTGGAGGGCTTTTCTTAGCTAGTCATCCTAAAGCAGTATGGTTTGTTCAATCATGCCCTCTCATCTTCTTGATAACCAAATTAAAAATTCTCACTGAAAGAAAATTGTTCTCCTGTCTTATAGAACTCAAAAGATTAATTCAAAGAACTCAAAGTAATTGCTCCCATCAAGACTGACTCTTGTGTCATCACCTGGAAAAGGTAGCACCAGACGCAGTAGTTGGCAAACAAAGTGGTAAATTCAAACCAGTCACAAGACACACTGCCACTTACGCATCCTAAAAGGGAGACAGATGGCAGTCAGGGTGTGAGGAGGTGTGTAAAAGGCTGGTAAAGAGTTGTTCTGAGAAAAGGGAGAAGAAAATAATGTGTTGGGAAAATGTGGGAAGCACATGGCTTCCCTGTGGAGTTATTTGGGATTTAGCTGTCAAGTGTTTAACTTTCTGTTCTTCATTATTTTTTTGTCTTCTTCAGTAAGAGAGCGGGAAAGCTTGAGAAGAACATGAGGTGAGGTAAGATGCAGTCCTTTCATAAAAGTAAAAAAAATCAGATGTGAAGTGAGCATAAGAAAAGGGAAAGGATAGGGAGAAAGGTTATTTTAAAAGTAATAGAGAATATATAAATACATTATATGATAACCAGCTGATCTACCATACTTTAGAAAGTTTACTTTTATGAGGTTGGCAGAAATTTTTCATCAGGAATATTATCTTATATATCTGCAAGTGTAAAGGGATGACAACCAAACAACTGAAATTCCACTCAGGATACTGATAATTCTATATTTTTTAATAGTGGCTTCTTTCGAGTTTATTAGTAGAAGTTACTTTTTAGAAGAAATTTGTAAGATGAGAATAGTGTAAGTAACATAAATTACATAATGAGTTTTCAAGTAAATATTATTTTTCTGAATTTATGTCTATTATATAAAAAATCATTATAAGAATTTTTCATCTAGTAGGAAAGTAACGGCTGAGAAAACTAAATTAATTTTTAACTCATGTTGTGACATTACACGAGAAAAAAAATCTTGAAGTGAATAGTCATTGTATCAGATGAACAAGACATTGAAATTTTTTACTATATGCAATTCAACAGCAAAGAAAAAAATATTTTCTCTCGAGATTTAAAATAAAATGTAAGAAATCTATTGCTGCAAACCATGGACAAGCTAACCAAAATGTTGGTTTTGTGCAGAATGGCTTGAGTATATAGTTATAATTAATTGCTATGAACTTGAAAATAAACACTGAGAAGCTCAAAGGATAGAAACAGCAATGTTACTTGGAAACTTATGTTTCACTGACTTTCAAAATAATGTAGGACAGCATTTCAATGGTTTGGCTTAAAAAGCAGAACACACAAATCTCTGTTTGGTGTGGTTTCTACCATTGTGTGATGTACATTAATTACAAGAATATTAATTTGAGTAATCTCATTTTGCTTCTCTTATCCATACACTTACAATAGAGTGAAGGATATGTGAATGTGGTGATGGGACTTCAGATGCAAAATCTTGAGTGTCTTTTTTTCATCTCTCTTCCAAGCCCCCACTGGTGTGGCCTTCACATTCCCAATCAGATGCCAAGATAAGGGTTCAGGTTGAAGATGTCACTGCAATTGCATGGGTAAAGGATGGCCTCAGCAAAACTACAATCAGAGACACTTCTTACATCAGAAATAGGCTGGGCAGAACTGAGGGACAAAAGAGGCAGGAACGACACGTGCTTGTACACTTATCTCATGTTCTGACATGCAGTAGCTTGTAATCCTAAAGACAGTGAAACAATCTAATGCTCCTAATGTGTCTTTTTAACTTGCAAATTTCAGACAAGATAAAAGATAAATAAGCCTGACTTCTCCCTGATGTATTATGGGCTACATTTCAAGCAATTTCACAGCTTAATAAAGGAACAACTCCTTGTCACCCCTGGCTATTTTGTTATTTCAAGACATCTATCAGAGCACCTCACTTGTAATTTCTTGACATAACCTTTTTCAAACACAAGCAATACCAACTGAGTAATTCAGCTCAATGACAAACAAAACTTTCCTATTGATAATGTGTCTAGACATTTCAGACATTTCCTCCTTGGTTTCAGACTTCTTATATTTTTCTGGAGTGGTAATTCTAAGCCCACCACCCATGAAATAGCATTATACCAATTATATTTTTGCATGGCTATATTTGCATGACACCTGCTGATCTGTTTTCCTCAATGGCTTGTGCTTTCTTCTACACTTGAAGTATTTTAAGCATGGAAATGTAGAATGTTTGTGAGAATCACATAAAGCTTAAACATTGGCTTTGCTTCTCCATTTCTAATGAAAGTTGTCAGTCTGCAGATTTTCTTGTGATTGAATTCTAATTTTATGGCAACTTCTCAGAGTTTTTCCCATGATTTCTCAAATACATATTCATTGTTGCGTGCTTTCAGAGCAAGATGTTGTGTTGTCATATGAGAAAACACTGATGTACTATGGTTTTTGGAGTTGCATTTAATAAAACTTGATGGCTTGGCAACTTTGCTTCAGTTATTTAAGCTGTAAAGATTCCTCTTCTGTCATAAATGATCAGTAACAACTGTCTCTAAAAGCATTACATCTCCTATATATAGATTTTTTTTCTTTTCAGGAGCTTTTTTAAGGAATTATAGTTCAATTTAAATATACTCAATGTTTTTATACCCTCATCTTTATATCTTCTGATGTGGCAGTCACAAAATTATGTAGGATTAAAAGATAGAATTTATTAATCTGAATTAATTTATAAATGCCTTTCTACATGACATACACTTGTCCACTCAATTTATTTGTGAGGGAAAGCTCAAAAGATGAATTAAAACTATATTAAGTCTAATCTGCTTGAAAGATTCATTCATGTGTTATAACACTTAATCAATATTATTCCAACTCTGTGTAATTCAAAGATCTCTCTTATGCAAACTGCTCTTCCAATTAACACAAAAAAATTGAGATTTTTCTCTTTAGAAATATTTTGCTACAAAAAATTGCGCGAGGGCGTATGAGGCCCAAACCGCGGATCAAGATAATAAAAACGAAAAGTATTATTAAGCTCAGAACAACTTTGCAAACAGATTCTATTACGGAATTGGCCCACCTGCTAAGGCCCCAACCCTTAAAAATGTCCCCCAGCCAGTCAGAGGTCTCTTGCTTGACCTGATGGACGAGGTCTTGCAGTCTCTTGATGGAATGTCTGGCGTCCTCGGCTCGAGAGGACAGGTTCAGGCAGCAGAGGCCCTCAAACTCCTCACAGAGGTGGTGGTGAAGCAGCAATAGAAAATCTATTGCTGCTCTGTTTTGGAGCGTCGCCTTCCTTGTAATTTCCTCGTCTGTAAGGAGGTCGTATAGTGTGGCTGAAGTAAGATTGGCTTGTTTAGCCACCCAACACCCTAGGCGGCCCAATTCACCTAGAGACTTCGCCACTGATACCCAAGGCAATAGGATGGTAAAGGCGACGGATTTTGAGTATGACCAATGGGTAATTTCATCATCACAATCCTCTGTGAGATCTTTGAGATCTCTTTTAGCGCTGCCCAATTCGGATGTGATGTTTGTCGTCTTCCAATTTATAATTTGGGTAATGTTGGGGGTAAACAGCGTCAACTGGCCAAAAGTGCACGGCCCTCCAACCAGACCAGAGGGGATGTCTGCCTACGCTCAGTCACTGCAAATCAAAAACACTCCCCGGGGAAGGGCGTAAGGGGTCCATCCAGTAGTGGTGGGGCCACTGATCTTCAGCACTGCCCGACACCACTGGTTTGCTTGGTATTCTTTTTAGGACTGCTGGACCACCTCACTACCCTTCTCTATGGGGGCAATAGTATAATCGAACTGAAAACAAATGGAAGAATTGGCTGAACCGAGAAGATGTAACTCTGTGGGCTCGGAGGGTACAGGATCCATCCTGACCACTCCGTCTCTCCAGGCATTAGTGGAGTCAAAACTGGGGAGGATAGTAAGGCTCTGGGCCAAAATAGGGGAAAGGGCAGACTGGAAAGCGGAGGGCAACTCACCTGGAGAGAAAGGGATTCCCACAAGGCAAGATGACATCGGGTCCTCTGCTGCGCCGGTGTCAAGGCAGATGTTGTCCTGTCCTAGCGACTGAGCCAAGGCACGCCAGATGTTGACCTTCGGCTGGGGGATGACCCACGGCTCCGATGATGACAGGAAGAGTCCGCAGGTAGTCATTATCATTAGCAGCAGCCCAGGGTTGGGAGCCAGCGATGTCAAAACGGGGGCCATTGGGGAGACGGAACTGAAACAAAAGAAAACAGTAAAAGTATAGGGCATTCACAAAAATGGTTCTTCCCCAAACAACCACTTCAAATAAAACGTATGACAGTAAAGAGCTGGACCAGTAGGGGAATAGGATGAAACATGACCTAACAAGTCTAGGGGTGGAGGAGAAGCAGGAGGAGAGGGCTCTTCTGCCACCGAGGGGAGTTCTGGAGAAAAGGAAGGTGTTTGATGGAAGGGCTTTCTCCGCCGCCGCCAACACGCCTGCCGGACCTGTGATACTGCCTCCTGCTTTGTCCTCTGTTTTGGGACGAAGGGCCTGACCCACTTAGACGGAATCCACCAGAGGCCTGAGGGAGTGGACACACAAGCCTATCCCTTCCCCCAGGTCACCAGGTCAAAGGGGCCCTCCGTCCGCCAGGTCTCCGGATCCTTTACAAGAACCGGGGGCTTGGCTTTAGGCTGCAGCTGCTGGTGGCTGCCGAAATTTCGGACCACTGGAGGATATTGGCTGTCAAAAGAGCAATTTAAAAAGTTAAGAGTATACAATGCTCTCAACAGCCGGACATGCGGGGTCTCCACCTTCATCGCCGGTTGTTGGCGGGACAGGATCTTCTTAAGGCTCTGGTGGGCCCTTTCCACCATGGACTGACCTGTTGGGGAATAGGGGATGCTGGTCTTATGAACAATTCCCCATTGCTGCAGGAAGCTCCGCAGCTCCTTGGAGGTGTACGCTGGGCCGTTATCTGTTTTTAGGGCCCTAGGGATGCCCAAGACAGCAAATGCCTGAAGCAGATGCCTTTGAACGTCCACTGCCTTTTCTCCTGTGTGGGCAGGAGCATAGATAGCCCCGGAGAAGGTATCCACTGAGACATGGACGTAACACAATCGACCAAAAGATGGGATATGTGTCATGTCCATTTGCCACACCTCGCAGCTCGCCAGACCTCGGGGATTAGCCCCCGAGGCCACGGTGGGCATCTGATCTTGTTGGCACTGGGGACATGTGGCCACTATCGCCTTGGCCTGATCCTGCGTAAGACTGAATTGCCAAACCAGGCCAGGCGCGTTCTGGTGGAAGAGTTGGTGGCTGATCTTAGCCTGGTCGAACACGTCTGGGAGAGGGCCCTGCGTAACAGCAGCCGCGGCCAGGGAATCGGCATGACGGTTACCTTCCACTATAAACCCAGGCAGGTCAGTATGTGATCTCACATGCAGAACGTAAAATGGGTACTCGCGGTGGGAGACCAATTCGACGAGCCTATTGAGTAATTCGAACAATTTTTTGTTCGAGACCTCTTGGAGAACTGCAAATTCAGCTTGAGACACTACACCTGAAAACATACGCAGAATCTGTCACCAAATTAAAAGGTCCCGGGAATCTCTGGAATGCCCTGATGAATGCAACTCAGCAACTTGTGAAGAACCCTCCACAACAGCAACATCGGTCTCCCACTGCTGAGTCTGAGGATCCTTCCAAGTCATCACTGACTTGTGGGATGCTCCAGACGTGTCTGTGAAAACTGTCACGGCATCCAGTGGCTCCCTGCTTTGAACCTTTTTCAGAGATAATTTGAACTCTGAATTAAATAATTTGTGGGCCGGCTGATCTATTGCGATGTGCCTGGTGTAGCTGTCGAGTGCAAACTGAAGGTATTCATTAGTCTGCAGCAGTTCATCAAAGGTCTTTAATTTCAGTTGGCCCGATTCTAATTTAATTGGTATAAGTATGCATGCAAAATCACACCCTGCTAGCTCCCTGATCCTCGATCTTGCTTTTAGGATCAGTTCGGCTACCAACTCCTGTGGCCGTGTCATCCTTTTGGACCAATGACGGCTCAGAAAGACCCACTCTATGATCAAGAGCTTATCTCCTGAGCCTTGGTCCTTTAAACTGTCGTCCCAATGATGTATAATGCCATGGAGGTGTGGCAATTTTCCCAGTATTATAAATTTGAAGGGTAGGCCCGGATGGTAGCGGTGTGCCTGCCTGGCTGAAATAGCCCTTTGGATCCTCTCCAAGGCTACCTGTGCCTCTGGGGTGAGAACCCTAGGGGAAACTCAGCCCCTCTCCCCCTTTCAACAAATTGAAAAGGGGGGCCAGGTCCTCGGTTGAAATGCCCAGCCAGGGTCTCACCCAATTTAAAGACCCACACAGTTGATGGACATCCTAATAGCCAATTTTTGCGGAACAATGGTCCGCTTTGTAATTTCGAGGCCCAGGTACTTCCAAGGTGGCATCCGCTGAATCTTGTCCTGCTGGAGCTCAAACCCTGCAGCAACCAACGCATCGGTTGTCAAGTCAAGTGCATGGGCAAGTAGACTGTGGTCGGGTGCACACACGAGGATGTCGTCCATGTAATGATGGATAATGACGGCATCCCCAAGGGCTGCATGTATGGGTGACAGCAGCAAAGCAACGTACCACTGGCAGATCACAGGGCTGTTCTTCATGCCCTGAGGAAGGACCCGCCAATGGTAGTGCTTGGCTGGGGACTCACGGTTGATGGATGGAACTGTGAACACAAAGCGCAGGGCATCGTCCAGGTGAAGGGGAATTTGAAAGAAACAATCTTTTATATCTATGACAGCCAGATTCCAATTTTGTGGGAGCATTTCTGGGGAGGGCATCCCTGGCTGAAGAGACCCCATTTCGACAATTAGGTCATTGATTTGTCTGAGGTCGGTCAGGAGCCGCGACTTATCCTTATTAGGCTTCTTAATAACAAACACTGGGGAGTTCCAAGGTGACATGGTCTCCACCAGATTGCCTTTTAGCAGCTGCTCCTGAACGAGCTCATTGAGCGCCTTTAATTTTTGCTTGTTAAGTGGCCACTGCAAGACCTGTACTGGTTTATCCGACAGCCAATTCAGTTTCCAGGTCTGGCGCTCTTCAGCGGCCACTGCCTGAAAAACCTGGGGAGCCTTTGGTAGGTAAATTCTGGCTCCCCACTGGGCTAGCAGGTCTCTTCCCCAGAGAGGCTCGGTGTAAAACAAACGGGCGTATAGAAGCCAATTGCCCGTCGGGCCCCTTAATTTGCACAATGCTCTTAGATTGGTTGGCCAATTGAAGGCCCCCAACACCCAAGATCGTGCCAGCTGCGTTTTGCAAGCCCCAATGCGACGGCCACTCCCGAGAGGGAATGATCGTCACATCTGCCCCCGTGTCCAATAGACCCCTTACGATCTTTTTGTCCCCGCCCAACGAAAGTTGACAAGTCAGGCGGGGTTTCTCCCTCCCTACCAGCTGCACCCAGGCCACCGTTGGAGGCGATGACTTCTCTGCGGGTTCCTTCCAATGGTCTTCATTTGGAACTGGAATGGCCTGGGCGATAACCTGTCCCTTAGGGAGGAAGAGTGGGGGTCGGACACAGTACAGCCCTACCACAAAACGGTCCCAGTCGGTAGTTACCAAACCCGGGATGATGTAGATGTCTCGCGGCGTGTGCTTAGTGTCCCCAACGACGGTCCACCTGCAACATCCTAGTTTCCTCCAGCGACCCAGGTGTTGCAGGTCGACAGACACCAGCTGAATGTCACTATTAGGAAGACGGAGATCCCTAGTTAGCTGCAGCCTGTAGGGGGAAACAGAGGACATGGTGTTAAGCGCAGGAGTAGCATAGTACCACAGGTTGAAGTTGTCAATTCCGATAAATGTGTCAAGTCTGGCAAGGTGAATGGCGGCTCTCCTTTTTCTCCTCCCTCCCCACTTGATGTTATCCGGCCCACCGCATTTTTATCATAGCGCAGGGAGGGGGTGCACTCAGGGCCTAGTTTTTTGGGCCCTGATTTTCCTCTTTTTCCCGCTTCCTCCAGTACTCGAAATAATCAAGTCTCATTGGACATTGGGGCATCCAATGCCCTATCTTGCCACACAAGTGGCGGGGTGGGTGGCCGCTGATCTTCTGCCGGACCCTGGTGTTGAAGGTCCGGCGATGGGGGCAGCTTCAGCTTCGCAAAACTCCGGCTCCGGACACTCGGCAAAGGCCACAGACAATCTTTTTAGGCGCGATGACAAAGGAACCCTACTGACGACCACTTCTACCGTGGGCTGGGGACTTCGAGGGAGAGTCCTGATGGCTCTTCTGCACTCAGAATTGGCGTTGTAATACGCCATCTTTCTGAGCATACCTTCCCTCTCCCTGTCCCCGGACACCTGTGCTTCCACGAAGCGGTAGAGATGCTCGATAAAAGCCATGTAGGGTTCCTGCGCCCCCTGCCAAATCTCCTCGTCCTCCCACTGGGAGGTGACGACAGCGAGCTTGAAAAAGGCTCGCTCTGCCGCCCTGCCGGTCTCCACTAGCTGCTGCGGGAAGAGAGCCTTTGCCTGTGCTGCCCCATTTGCCCACTGCCCTTCACCCATCAGATGGTCTTCTGAAATCACCAGACCATCCGCATCATGAGACGTTGAAGGGCTCCCCCAAAGAACTGGGAGAACATCCAAGATCTCCCTCCTCCATTCGGCCACCCAGACCCTAAACTCTATGGGTCCTGTGAGACTAGAGAAGAGAGCCCTCATGTCCGCAGGCACCAGATCTCCCTGTGCAAGGGCATTACGGAGGAGCCCCCGGAAGTACTCGGACTCCCGGGTATACTCCTTCTGTGCCTTGCACAGTTCCTTGATCCGGGCCTGTGCTAAAGGCATCCATTAGGCCTGGGAACTCCCCTCTCCGCTCAGGTGGTATGTAACTGGAGCAGCTTCCAATATAGGCGCCTGCCTCGGCTTCCGGTCATCCACCCCGCCCCCTCCCGGAACACAAAGCGTGGGAACCGGAAGAAGGAGCGTGGGAACCGGAAGAGGAGGAGGTTGAGGCGGGGTCTGGCAAAGAGGCGGGATGAGGGCGTGGGCGCGGCACACTACCCCTCTCCGCCTCCTGGGTGGAGTTCGGAGGCGGAGCGAAATATGAGGGAGAAACAGGGGAGGAGTCAAGGGGCGGAACTGCAGGTGGGGCAAAAGGAGGAGTCATGGGAGGAGCTGAGGGCAGAGAAAAGGGTGGGAAGGAAGGAGGAACCGAAGGAGGGGCAACAGGAGAAGGGGTTGAGTCAGGGGGAAGGAAAGGGTTGGCACTGGGTAGGAAAGGGTTGGGGGAAGAAGAAGGAGCCCTGGCGGGAACGACCACGTGGTCGCTGCCATCTTGAGCTCCATGGGAGCCAATTTGCGAACCTTCAGCAAACCGCACGAACTTCTGAAAACCAACCGGGGACTTGGGGACTGGGACAGAGGGCGAGGGAAGAGGAGGAGCCTGGCCAGGGCTCCTCGAAGGGGGAGGCCGAGCAGGTCGAGGGGGAGCAGGGGCAGGATGGACCCCCTGCCTCTTGTCGGCCTTCAAAATCCCCCTCGAGGGCTCCTGCCTACAGGAAGAGGGTAAGGGTTGAGGGGTAGGGGCAACCGAACCGGGAGAACGTGGGGACAAACACAAACTGGAAGGACTTTTCTTCAGCTCCCCAGACGGACAGAGTGTGGCATACACTCTGCCCACCCAATATGTCACGGTGGCCAACTTAGTTTCCCCGGAGTTAACGGCCTCATCTAATTTAGCCACAACGGCTCCCCAAAACCGTGGCTGCTTCGCAAGTTCCGGGGAAACTTCAGGGAACTTCGAAAAGACCCATTTAACCAAAACCTTCAACTCCTGCTTGGGGGCCCGATAGCCACCCCCAAGCAGCAAACCTTTAACCCAATAATAAACTCCCTTCTGGGATTTTCCCAAGCCCGCACCCGTGGCACCTTCTAGGGCAGGAACTGCTGCCTATAGAAGGGTAAAATCCACTGATGGAAAAACCACCTGCCCAGAGATAAAGAAAACTTAAACACTGAGCCGCCCACCGCCGGCCCCTGCTCCCCCCACTGTCCCCAAGTCTGGGGGTTCAGCTAGAAGGAAAAAAGGATGTTGGGTGGTGAGTCCGGGCCCCAAGTCTGGGGAAGCCGGCACTCACGGGAAAGGGAAAACAAAAAATGCAAGGGAGTGAGGACTGTCCCCAAGTCGGGTGAACAGCCCTCAAGGGGAAAGGGTAGGGGGTAGGTCCCCAGAGCAGGGCATGTACTCCTAGGGAAGATTTAAAAAGGCAGGGGGGAACCCCGGAGAGTACCCAGGTCGGGGCCCGGACTTACCAATCTGACGGCAGCGGAAATGAAAACTGGGCGGTGGTCCTCGTCTCTGGGGCCGTCCTCTTTGGGTGCTGGAGGCTGTGGTCCCGATCCCCAGGGAGTGCTGCCCCTACAACAGGGCCTGCTACTGTCCGAGGTAGTCTGGCGTCCAAAGGATAGTTATAATCCAACTCCACGGGGTCCGATCGGTGGTCAATTGTCCACTTTGTGGGCCCCACGTTGGGCGCCACACTGCGCGAGGGCATATGAGGCCCAAAGTCCAGCTAGCTAGAGGGGTATCGGCTGATGCCCCCGCTGCATCTGAGGCCAGGCCCATTGGCATCGTGGCCTCGGGCTGGGCTGGATCACGGACTGGATTATATGCGCTGGACGAGACGAGGAAAAGGAGCGACCACTTGCTGGGGGTTAACGTCGGTTTATTGAAGGATGGCAGGTACCAACGGAGGGAGGGCACCGACCAGCAAATGGCCAGGAACAAGGGGAGAGGCGAGGTTTTAAGGGGTGGAGAAGGGAGGGAAGCCCAGCTAGCCAATGGGAAAACATATAGGGAGGTGCATAACATAACTGACATACAACCATATCCAATAAACACAAAGTTAAGGAGGAGCCCCGGGACCCCAGCCAACCACAACCCCCAGAGAGAAGAAGGTTCTCAAAAGCTGGGAGGAGCGGGGGGTGATTGACTGGGCCCAGGGAGGAGGAAAAACTTACTTATATGGTAGAATAGGGGAGGGAAAGTTACATAACTTGAGCGATTGACAACTGAGTGGGCAGGGGTAACCATAGTAACATAACTGTAAGGAGAGCTGTGTCGGGAAAACTGGGGAGGGAAGAACCATTTTGCAAGGTACTAGGGGGAACAATACATAAAATGGGGGAATATAAGAGAAACTTAAAAACGCACTACAACAAAAAATAATCCCTCAATTTTTATAAATGCAACTGTTATTTGAGGGTGCATAAATAAATTTATTAGCTGCAGACAATCTATTCCAGCACAATATTTGTTCATAATTTCCAGATGTGGTGAAAAGATCACAAAACTAAAAGTTTTCCAAAATCATGCAATTTTCTCCAATCTTACCTCAATCCTGTGTCACACAATACCCTCTTGAATACAACACAGTATGTAATTTCCCTCTAGAATGTTATGATTATTAATAGAGAATACAAAGCATGTATTTTTATCCTTAAACTTCAGCTTTAAAAAATAGTGATAATTTTGGGTTCAGCTCTGGCCATGTATAGGAAGAGAGGATAACACAACTATTATTATGACATCCAGTACTATATCTGAACAAAGCAAAATGTGCCACATTGTTCAATTTTAATACATTTCTTATTTTCTCATGAAACTGAAGTCATTCTCCTGTCATATTCAGACAGAAATATTCAGACACAAAAGAAGACACCTGCTTCATAAAAGGTCGGCTCTAGTCCTTTGTTAATTTGAGAATATAGAGATATCTTAGTATATATCTAAATATGCCCCATGGAAATTTCAGAATTTCTTTTTTTCAGTTTTCAGTCATTTCTAAAACAAGTCCTGCTAGTTTATGAATTTGAGAAAAATTTAAAAATTAATTTTCATCAATTTTGTATTGTACTGCTCTAAGTATGAAAGGTCCTGGTAAAAACCTAAGTGATATCTTTTTATACTCAGATTATATGAAGAATATCTGTGTCCTTTTCATTTTGAGGAAATATATAAATAAAATTGAAATAAAGAATGAAGTATTATAGTAAAAGTGCTATTCATGAAAAAGACAAAAACATATCACTCCAATATGCTAAAACTGAGTTTGGACTACTGCAGTTCATCAAACAGTGAAAAGAAATTATTCTTTTTGTTTTATTGACAGTAGTGTAAAGATTTTTGCAAGCTCTGTGCAATTACCTTCAGAGGCATTTTGACCCAGGAGCTGAAGAGAGTATATTTTTTTCTTCACTGAAGCAGATGCTGCATATTAAAACTCACAGGAAAAAAGATTATTTTCAGAATATTGTGTATGTCAAGTTAATTTTGCTTAGTAGAGGATTCCTAGGACTGCCATTTAGGAGCAGTCTGATAGCTTTAAAGAAGGCATTGTTACCCTGTGTTTTCAAGCACTACTGACTTAGGAATAGACAAGTGTGAGAGGAATTTTAGTATGAGGGCAAGGGAGTAAATATTATTTATAAGCTGCTAAATTTCCTGTTGTGCTGGAGAGATGGCTTCTCCAGACACTAATGCATGACCTAATGTTGCTATAAGCATCAGTATTTTCCAGATCTATTGTCCATCTGTTTACAGTCAAAGTCTAAACAGAATGCTTCTCCTAAATTTATTTAAAATGTATCAGTGATGAATTTTACAGAATTCTATGAAAGGCTAAAAAATTCAGATTTGTGAAGTGCCAAAGCATTTCAAGAAGAAAAAAATGTGCATTTTATAATCTGTGAGTTTAAGGCAGTTACTTGAGAGTTAGGCAGAGGTTCTTCAGCAGAAACAGCATTTTTAGCTAAGACCAGCACTAAATACACCCACTCAAACTGACAAGGACACTCAAAATACTTTTTTTTCCCATCTCATATTGTCTTGTATTCTATTTGGCAGAATGTTATTTTATATATAATGTCATTATATATATAAATGTAATAGTGTTATTTTATAACTGTATCATTTCTAGGACAACTGCTTTTAAATGGAAACATTTAATATCACCTTCAAAGTCATAGTAAGGCTTTAAACAGTTTTCATTTTGTAATAACCTTTCAATTATAGTGTGTTAATGGGACACTTTGCTTCAAGTGTTGACACGATAAAGCAGGAGTGAAAATAAGAAATGCATGGTTTACTTACAAGAGATGATCATTTGGCTCAGTGTGGTGTATCTTCTGGCCACTGTACCGAGTCTTTTCTTTCCCAAGGAATCCTCCTTTCTGAACTTTTCCCATTGTCAGTACGACGGTTCAGATCTGAACAAGCAGACGTTTGCACATGAAGTAGGAGCTAAGAACAAAAGAGATATTAAAGCACTCGTTGTCTTCATCCCACATCCTCCCGCTTTGAAGGAGCCATGAGAGTCCTCACTGCTCAGAGTCTCTTTAGCTATAATGTTTGTCATTTCTTCATCCAGGTTTGCATCAGAGGTTCAAAGATGAGTAAAAAGGACAAAAAAGACAACCCAATGTTGAATATATAGACATGGAAAATTTGCTGTTGTCCAAATTTTAAGCTACCATTTTATATGTTCAATAGAGCCAAAAATATCAAAAACTGCCATTAAAGTAGAAGTAAACTTGTTTAAAATGTTGCATCAGAACAGAAATTATATCTTTTGAATGTCACCCATTTCTACATTACTACAAATTTGGGTAGAGATGACAAATTCAGATAAGAAAAATGGGCTGCTTTTCCCCATCTGACTTTTTTTGATCTTTATAGGACATTTAGCACATGATGCTTTACCAAAGGTCCTTACAGATCAAACTTTCTGCGATTTAACTTAAGCTATCAACCCATCTCCACAAAGTCACTCACTCACTCCCCTCAGCAGGCTGAGAGAAATTGTTTGAAAGGTAAAAGTGAGAAGAGTATTATGGGCAAAGCAAAAGGTGCATGCACAAGCTCAACAAAATAATAAATTAATTGACTACTTCCCATAGATAGGCAGGTATTCAGTCACCTCCAGGAAAGATGAGGTCCATCACTTTGAAGAGGGACTTGGTAAGATAAGCATCATAATTCCAAGCTTACCTCCTCCCTCCTTCTGCTCACAGCTCTTGATTTTCAGCAGTTTTTCATGGGGCAGGATGTTCTTCTGGTCACTTGGGACCGCTTGTGGCCACTTGTCCAGCTGTGTCCCTCCCAGCCCCTGTGCACACCATCTGCTGACTGGTGGGGCAGCCTGTGAATGTGCCAAATCTGTGAGAAGCAGAAAAGGTCAAATGCTGTGCAGGTACTGCTCATCAATAATAAAACATCCCTGACCTATCAATACTCTTTTCAGCAGATACCCAAACATGGAGCTATATAAGCGTCTAAGAATAAATTTGACTCTCTTCCCAACAAAACCACTACTAAACCACCACATTTCTTTCACTGTAGATAAAAATCACTGGAGAATGTTCTTTAAGATGCTTGTGCTGGAAACATATTTATTGGAAGTTGTCACAGACGTTTTTTGTGAAAAATCCTTTCTTGGGATTTTTCTCCCTTCTGAGAAGCTGTGGCCTCAGCAGCAAAGTGTAAACAATGGTTATCTGCTGCTGTGGAATGCAACAGGTGGATCCGTGATTGGTCTCCTGTGGATGTTTGGATTTACTGACCACTCACGGCAGAGCTGGGTCTCGCTCTCTGCTGAGACACAGACCTTTGTTATTCATTCTATTCTATTCTATTCTATTCTATTCTATTCTATTCTATTCTATTCTATTCTATTCTATTCTATTCTATTCTATTCTGTTCTGTTTCGTTCCGTTCCGTTCCGTTCCATTCCATTCCATTCTTAGCTTAGCTAGCCTTCTGAGAACTTTCCTTCTATTTCTTTTAGTATGGTTATAAAGTAGTATATATATCATAAAATATAAATCAAGCCTTCTGAACATGGAGTCAACATTCTCACCTCTTTCTCTCACCCTCGAAACCCTTGTGACCGCTGTCACAGGAAGTCTTTAGGAGCCAAGTATAATACTTGATCCCTGTATTAAATATAAAAGTCAACCTGGCCCTGTAAACTATTGGTGGAAAAGTTTTACATTGTCTTCCATGATGTGTGATTAGTATTTTTTTAAATTTGACTGATAAGATCAGTGAAATTGTTTAAATTTAAAGGATTTTGAGCAGTATCTTGATTCATTTTGATATGAATATATATTTGCAGAATATATGTGTATGTGAAAGGCATGCAATATTTTTACAGAGGAGTATTTGAGTTTGTTGGAAGGCATGAGTGAATGCAACTAATCATTCATATATGAGATTATATTGTAATAATTTTGAGCCTCTACTATATTTAAGGAAGCAATATGTGAATATACTGTGATGAGCTTTAGAAATTCTGTTGTATTTGAAATGCATTAGGCCTATTCTCCACTTGCTTGCTTGCAGGATAAATGGCCTGATATTACTGAGTTTTAAAATAAATCAACCTAATATGTTCTCTTTGCAGTGTATTTCAATATTAATATATTTTTATGTCACATCTATGATTTCATGGTGCATTATCTTCTATTAAGGCTTGCAACCAATAAATGCTTTGAAAAACCCTGCAGCTTTTTCCATAGAACTGTAATAGTGCTGCTTGGAAGGGTCTTCTGGAGGTCATCATGTCCCATCTCAAACTTCAAACAAGATTGCCAATATTTGAGTAGGTAATTTATACCTTTTTTTGTAGTTGAATCTAGTAAAACCTCCAAAAAGAGATGTGTGGCCTTTTTAGAAAACCAATTCCAGTGCTATTCTGTCTTCCCTGTAGTCATAAGACATTTACTTTTTCATATTCTTAAAAGACACAAATGCTGATACGCTGATATACAAACAAAGCAGCTGCCTAAACCCTTTCTCTCATTATCCTGTTCATTCAAAGTCTGTAGATTTTTATTCAAACAGCATTCCTCAACAGAAATAACAAGACTCCATAATGTTGGTCTTTCACTGTATGATCACTGAAATCACAGAACACATCAATTCTGACTTAAGATTATTTCAGGAAGTTCATAAACTTCCTTTATGGAATCCTAAAATTAATTCCCAGAATCATTACATAGGAGTCCCCAAGACAATCTGATTTTTGTACAAGTATTGACTTTGATGATTAACAGTTGCACATATCTAACAAAACTGACAAATTATTAACTTTTCAGCCTACCCTGTTAAGTACATTTCAGTGGACGGATTTCTATCAGGAGATTCTTCTTTATTCAAAAGAAATCATGCACAGTGTCATCTCAGCAAAGTTACATTGCAGACAAAAATTAAGGAAAGTTCTCCACTACAGCCATCTCCTGTATTTGGGCCTTCTTGCCTCCTGTGCCAGATTATCCCTCCCTCCCAAATTATTGCTGCTGAGCAGTTGCAGTTGGAATTCTATATCCAATTAGTAGTGGTTTTGTAGCACTGTCATAAGCCATTGACATTGCAACAAAGAATAGAACACAATTACTAAGATCTCAGCAGGTTCTTGCCATCTGTTTATGGACATATGTATCCCTTTCTAATGGACATTAAGGTAAAGAGACTGCCAGTATTTCCTCAGTAATGAAAAGGAGATTAGGGGGTTGTCATACCAGAAGTTTATTAACGTATTCTTTTGACTTCTAACACTTCTATAAGGTAAACTTACTTTAAATCTGTTGTGTTACTTCTCACTTAGCTATGTGATGATGCCAGTAATTCTAAATCTGTAAACTCCATGCCCCAAATTGTAGACAAAACCCTGTATTTCTACTATTGAAAATAAATTTAAAAATCCCTTTCAAAGACAATATTTGAGTTTATAACTCAGGTTGCACCTTTTTTTATCTGTGCTACTGATCTAGAATAAAAGTTTTATTTAGCAGACTAAAAAGATGTTTGCACATCCTAGGAAAATTAATCCTCTACTTTCAGAAGAACATCATGCTGTGCTTTGTAAGTGGGATGGACAAAGAATTGGCACTTAGAGTATTTCCTGCAAAAATATGAAAAATTACTAAATACTTTATATATAGGACTGGTGAGACCAGAAATGGCACTGAAATTCTGTAATATTCACTGAAATCCTAATGAGCAGCCAAAGTAAAGAGTCATTTATGAATCTGCTTCATGTTTTTCTGTTGAACTCTTCAAAATTTCTTGTAAAAGGAAAACTGTTGAAATGGAAATATCACTGTTCCACAGTCTGTGAAGAGACATATGCTGAGGTTTGGTAATAATACAGTGAGCACTTCTCAAAGGGAGAGAAATTAAAGAATGGGTTCTCCATTAAACCTTACCAGAATCACTACAGAAAATGAGCAAATTGGTTTTCAGAGAGTATTAAAGACTGATCAATAAAAAAAAATTACAAATCAGGAAAAAAGGCTGGTAACTTCATATTTTCACTTTAAATTTTCTTTCTTTTCTTTGTTTTAGAACTAAATCAAGTTTCATCCATAATTCTTTTTCTTCAGAACAAATTGCCAAATTATTTTTTATGAACTTGGTATGGGTACCATATGGCATCCTTATTGTTTTTTTTTGTGAATTCAAAATATGCAAGAGAAACAGGCAACATGAGAAAGCCTTAGCTTATTGTTGAGGGCATACAAGGTATTATAAGGTAACAAACCATTCTCTTTTGCTCAGGTTTGAAGCAGATGTTGATTCTTTCCTTATAGGTTTGCCTTGAGTGGTTCTACAGAGTCCTTAGCTGTCAAATGTTGAAGCATGTAAATTCTGACATGCGACGTGCTGAGAACATGTTGCCTTGTGCTCTGAAATTGCTTGTGAGCCCTGAAAATGTTCTGGAATTTTCTACATAGCATGCAACACAGTAAACCAATAATCAAAAAAACCCATAAAGGGTGGAAATTGCAGGGAAAATATATTTGCATTAATTTTAATTAATTTTATAGTAGTAGTTACTAATTACTATTAATTAATAATTGTAGTAATAAAGTGGTATTTTTCTACTAGAAAAAATTATGAGATGGGGGGGACTGAAAATGCCACAGACAGTATTTCTCATTATAACTATTCACTGGAAATTTCCCCTGATTAGTTATATTATTTATAAAAGAAAATTACTATGTTGTTAGCTTATATTGTTAATCACATGAATTTGAAAATACAGGTAATAAAAAGTTATAAATTCTGTTCCATAAAAGATTTTTTAAAAATGTGGAGATAATTATATTTCAGAAGAGTGTAAGTTTTCCTTATCTTTGTTCCAGAGCATATTTTACTTTTTTTTAAAAAGTCAAGTTACATTTAAAAACATAAACCAAACATAGTAACTTACAGTGTTGAAGTTCTAAATTAGGGATCACAGTGAGATATAACACTCAGAAATCTTAAGTTACTTAATCTTATAAGGCATGTGACATAGAAATGCATAAGACCTGCTCTGGGAGTAAACTTTTAAACAGTGGCACAAACACAGATTTTCTGTGGGTTTTTGCATGTTGATAGTAAACACACGTTACTGAGACAGTAATTATAGCTGAAACATGCACTGAAGAAACTTGCACAAAGAGCATGCAGTATAAGCCATCAGGTAATGAGGCAGGTTTTATAAACTTGATCTCCCTTGAAGGGTATTGATGCACATATCTTCAGTACCTTCTAGAGTTTAAAAATAATTTTGTCAGAGCATTTTTAACTGAATAATTCAAAAGTATTATGAAATGCTGCTTTGTGTTACATGTGAATGATGTGTCAAGAGTACCACCACAGAGGACTTTCCTTTGCCTTTGATTTCAGTAGTTGTCTGTCAAAATATACTTACTCACTCATTACATTCCTTCTACATCGTCATTTTACTGGAGAAAGGTTCTTTACTCCTTGAGTCTGATCTTTTAGAAGTCATCACATCAAGCAGATGTGATGACTCTCTCTGCCTTGTGAGACTAGAAATTTGAATTTAAATTTCTTATGGAGATTCCTTAAACCTTGGGTTAAATTTTGTGCAATTACTGTAGAGGTCATTTCAGAAAAGTAGCTTTATGATATTATAGTCTTGCAGAATACATTTAGATTTGGATTTGCTTCATGGGCTGCAGGGTAGGTGTCTGCTCCAGCGTGGTCCTTAAAGAGTTTCAGTGGGACAACCTGCTTCATCATGGACTTCTCCAAGGTGTTCAGGGCAACCTCAGCTCTGCACCTGGAGCACCTGCTCCTCCTCCTTCATCATCGTCTTGGTGTCTGAAGGACTGTTTCCCTCCTGTTTTCCTCACTTCTCTCTCTCACAGCTGCTGCACATTTTTTATCCTTTCTTACACATGCTAACGCAGGGGCGCCACCAGCGCTGCTGAGGGGGCTGTGTTGGGCCAGCATGGGCCATGTTTTGGAGACAGCTGGTGCTGGGTTTGTTCAACACAGGGGTAGCTCCTGGTGTCTCCTGACACAGGTCTTCCCTGCAACCCTCCTAGCCATCCACCTCAGAGCAAAAGCTTGCTACATAAACTCAGTTGAGAACCTGCCCTTCCCTTCTCTGTCCCCCAACTCCTGAAGATTAAGGGGATGGATATGGGTCACAAAGATGTGGCCTCTCTGGTCGGTGAACAGGTCAGTCCAGTGTAAGTGTGAGCTGCCCCTAAGGACAAGCACCATCACAGAAACACAGAGATCCCCTGTGGTGACCGTGGGTCAGGCGCTTGTGATCAGCATTGCTGCCTGGTGACACCAGGCAACATCCACGCCAGGCTGGCCGCTGAGACAGAGGGATTGCTGCCACGTAGAGCTCAAACTGGGCAGAGATTGCTCCTGTTCAGCTTTGAAGGTGATGACTCATGAGGGGCAGTGGGTTGGAGGCCACAGCAGTGCACTACTGCAAGTGGAGGGCTGGGAGTGGTGAGCGAGTAGCTTGGAACCGTTTCCAGTCCTGTCTCAAGGTGGGACAAAGATTTGCTTCAATGCAGTATCGTCCCAACTGCTCCACTCCTTTCTACATTTATGTAGGTGCAATCTCTTCTACTTGCAGGTTTTTGACTGGCAGAGTGTGTTTGAACTGTAGTAGTAATGAGAAGTAATACATTATTAATATGTAAAGTGAGAAAACAGGTGATATCATCAGAAAAATGAACAAGAATGGTCTTAGAGCTAACTGGTTGATAGAGGCAATTTTATAATGATTTAATGATTCTTTTCTTTTCTACTTTAGAGTCCTTCAGACAGTATCTGTTGAATTCCAGCATCTTTATGTAAATTACTTTTGTAAAATAATCTTAAGCCAGGCTAAATCTTGGTTTTAAGGGAAACCTAGGGCACAAAGTGCAGATCACTTCTTCAGATTAATCACATTTTCATTAACAAATTCTGTAACTGAAGTTCACTGAGAGTATGGGGAGAAAATAGCAATAAATGTTTTAGGTATTTTTTTTTATTCCCAGTAGTATTTATTACACAAATAAAACTCAGTGGATTTAAATAGTAAGATAGAGATGAATGTTAATACAGCTGCATACTGTAAAAATAAGTATTTGAATATAAAATGGCGTATAATCTGTTCCAGTAAATTATATCTGTAAATTTTAAAATGTGCTGCTTTAAATTTAATATGTAGCCGTTGCTTTCATGTCGCTACTTTTTCATACATTTCACCATTCACATTAAATATTTATACAACTCCATTTACACTAATTTGTATTCAGTGGCTTAAACCAGCTTCAAAATAGAGGTTAAGATGCCTTTTTCCAATGAGGTGACAATTGAATTTTGTTTTAAATTATTCTAAGTTCCTTAAGTGGTCGATCACTAATGTTTGTAACAACTGAATCACTAGAGAAACTTACTGTATGCAACAATGTCCTTAAAACAAATAAATAAAGTGTTAATCAGCTGAGAGCCAGGAGCTGCTACTGCCTAGTAACTTCTGTCTTTAAAAAAAGTGAGCGGTGCCTTAAGGAGCTTCTATGCCATGTTTTGTAGTGTACAAAAAAGACATGGAAGGTTTAGGCTTCTTTATTCTTCCCAAGGAGGAAATTCTGGAAATAACAAAGGTAAAGGAAATGGCATCTAAACCACTCTTACTTCACATCACGACTAAGAATAGGATTGTTCCGTAAATGTCAGTGACTTGAATTAAGCTGCACTTTAGTACTTTGGTGTAACAAGGAGAAATCTGTCATTCCAAGCAGCTTTCAAGACTGCCAGTAAATGACTGCAGGAATAGGGTTATTTTCCAATACCTGGTTGTTACAACACTGGGCAGAAAAGCCGATGTATTGCTGGCCCTCCTGAGGTTACTCGGCATGTTAATGCTGAAAGACATTTTCTTGAACAATGACAGTCAGTCATGTAGCATGGAGCTCTTGTCTGAGCCATTAATTTAACTATGGAATTTTGTATTTTCTTGGGCACTTAATCCCATTTTGCTTCAGTTCCAATCTAGAGAGAATATTGGCGGCTTATTGACTTTCTATTCAGAAGTTGAAAAAGTAGTTTGCAAAAATGTAAGGAAAAGAGTACGTTAACCATAAACTACGGGATTAATTTATGGAATTATTTTCCTGGATCAGCTTGATTGACCAATGAAAGCATTAAGTTGGGGGATTTTTTTCAATTTGTCAAGGCCTCAGCTTTTGATTTTACTGTGTTGTGTCAGCTGTCATGTAGAACATCTATATTTCAATTAGGTTCCTTTTGATAGCGTGGATTTATTCCTATATGTCTTATTGCTTCAGAAGTACTAATCCTTTTCTTCTTTTTATTTAATATAATTTGTGTGAATATGATTTTTCCTTTCAAGTCTTTTCATTTTTAGAGGTGTTTTTTTTTTGCTATTCTTTGTACCTCTACCTCCTTATTCTCATTACAAAAGGGAGATTTGACAGACGAATTGCAATATATTATTTGCTTGAATTTGAGGAAAATTTTATTTTTCCTTTTGCTGTTGCATTCTGTCCCGAATGTATGCTTTTGGTAGTTGCAATTATTTTCTTAAGAGGAGAACAAGAACAAAAATGACCTCAGGGTGTGCTGTTTTGTCCGGAATTATCCTCTCAGTGTGACATTTGATGTAATACAGATGGTGCTGGAGACCTATATAGCCACAAATATGGCTATATTTTATATAGTTTTGGCTATTTATTTATTTATTAATTTCTGTTAGGAGCTGTGGAGAGATGCAGTTTTATCCTAGCATATTTTACTACACAGTTTTAACTACTGTTTCCATGGAGACTCCTTCCAGTCCAGCACTTTCACAATTGTTGGTTTTAATACACTACCAAGGAGTCAACATCTACCAATACAGAATAACAGGGAGGGAAGATAAAGACAAATTGAGTGGTGTCCAAAGGAAAGTAGGGATGAGATTTCTTTCTCAGCAGTGGGTTACAAATTTGTGCACCAAGATTAGGATTTCTGGGTTTTTCTGAATAAATAAAGAGAGAAACAAATCACATTTTACCCCTTGTGAAGTTTCCTTTAAAGAACTGTAAGCATTTTGAATTGACAGCTGCTTGACATCTTATTTCATTATCTTGTTTTGTGATCTGCAATTTAATTGGATGCCTTTGCTTTGCTTTGTGTTATTACTGAAATTGAAATTAGTTGCAAAAGGCAAGGGAGATCTATGCTCCTCCTTTTTTATAAGACAATAACAAAAATGAAGTTAGTGTGTTCTTTCCATAGAAAAATAGGAGGTAGTTTTGCCAACATTAATGCTGAAAGACATTTTCTTGAACAATGATAGTCAGTCATGTGTCTAAGATATTTATTTAATCTTTCTAAGATGAAAGGAGCATTTAATGATTGACCCTGCTTTCTGTCACTACTTTATGCTGGGATCTCACAGAACATGTTTGAAAAAGCAGGGGTTTTTTGGGGTTATTTTCTAGTTTAGGCTCTCAGGGTATTTTTGTTTGTTTCATTTTCAATCCTATTATGAAGGATTAGCAGCTTTACTAAAAGGCCAATAATACTTTTTTTTTTGTTTTTACATTTGGGGCAGTGGGAAAGAACATGGTATGTACAGCATACTGCTGTTTTCTATGAAACCATGCCCCCTTTTTCAAACATCCTTCTACATCCTTTTCTTTGTTAAACGCATCTTTAAAAAAGAGGTGGGTTTTATGTGTATATTTTACCTGAACCTACTTTATATTCTTCAACACACATTTTTGATGGGTTTTATTTTCCTTGTCACACAAAGGATGATTGTGTGAAAATTATGCTCTTGAGAAAAGTTACTACAAATGCTTCCAAGCTTAGTTCTGTCCGATTAGCTTGCTGGTGTTGCTTGTGATTGCTCACTGGTCCCTATAAGATGTAAGCTGCAAGCTGAAAGACAAAATTAACAACCATTAGCATCTTCAGTTTTGCTGCTTTAGCACCAATTATGCACAATTTATCTGTATGCAGATAAATATCAGAGAAATTCTGATTTAATTTTAAATAGATATTAAAATTTAAACTTGAGCAGTGAGACACTAAATCTTCTGTTGTTTAAGTTAGTTAATTACATTATTTTTTAAATATTTGATTATTTCATATATATTGTGCCACATAAAAATATAAATTATTTACTGAGTTTTTTGGGGTTCAAGCTAGAAAAATATTACGTGTGCATTGCAAAATAGTAAAAAAAATAATCCACTCTGTTTTGAAACTACATACAATGTAACAGAAATTATTTAGTTATCTTTCCTCCAACTGAGTGGTAATTTAATCTTTTAAAATGAATACAGACTCATAGTTGAGGAAGAAAACCTTTCTTTTTGGCATTGTTTTAATGAAATTATTAAAATAATGAAGATAGCAGATAGGTGAATACTCCTTTACACTTTCCTGCACAAACTATTCTTAAGATTAAAATTTTCTTTTTACGTGTTCTGAAAAAAAAATAGGTTAAAATATGTATTGTGCTTGTATATTTTGCATCTGATTTTACAAAACAGTACAAAAACCCCTCTTTATTAGAATAAAACATACATAGAAAGGAAGATGAAAATTGCATGAAAATAGCAGGGGTTTGGTGGGGGACACTGCTGGGACAATCTTTGAGGGACGCAGCCAGGAGATGCCCTGGAGTGGCCAGTAGCACTGAATCCACAACAGAATGCAGCTCAGCCCTTTGTTGAGAACAAAACACAGTATTTTTGGAAGTTTATATTTTTATTTCTGTGGAACAATCAGCTAAGCTCAGGAAAGAGGTACAGGGTGTGAGTGAATGGCTGTGTGAGAGTTCAACTGTAGATCAAAGCCAGCCCATCACACCACAGAAACATTTCTATCTCCTAAAATAAAACAAACAAGCAAAATAAAAATTCAAAACTAAAAGAATTCCTGAATCTGGAAAGGGCTTTATCAAAATGTTGGAAGAGGAAGACATTAGTATGGAATAAGTGATTTCTCTCATCTCTGCTCAGAAGTTCCTCTACTTTGAAGAAAGCTTATCAGATTGAATGATTTGTATTCACAAGTAGGACATCCATTAGGTCCTGCAGTGTCCAAAACATTAATGACAGGATGTTTATGGTCCCTTTCACAGTGCTGTGACTACCAGGGGACATGAGGTTTGCATTACACATACAGGTGTGTGTGGGGGAGGTTGACTCTTCTCTTTATGGCTGTACAGGTAAAAGTGCAGGAGCTCAGGATTTGTCTGAGTAAATTATTTATGTGCCCCAAACATGCAGGTCATTAAAGTACAGAACAAACACTGTCTGCTTCATATAGCATTTTATTCACTTTGGAAAAAATAGTCCATAGGACAACTTTGTTCGTGTCCTGTTTGAGTCAATTGTTTTGTATACAGTTTTATTTGTGGTTTTCATTTCTTAGATGAATGTTATTGATGTTTGAGAAACATTAGCAAGATAGAAAAAACCCCTAATTTTTAACACTGGCTTAACATTTTGATTTACAATGTGGTGGTTTTAATACTTATTTGAATTTTCCCTATGTCCTTGGAAATAATAATGTTTTCAAAAGTTTTCAAGTGCATGAAGAGAGTATTTTTGTGTCATTCTAAGAATTCTGATGTGGTACATCTACAATTAGGGCAATAATTCTTCTTCTTGCTTCAAACCATGTAAAACACTAAAAATTTGGAAGCACCTATACACAGTTGCATAATTCTAATCTGAAGCTGCTTTAAGTCATTCAATTTTGATGAAGAATGAAGAAATGTTTTTTGTCCTTCCACATGGAAATACTATGGATGTAGTTTTGTAGTTGGAATTGGCTTCTTTCTTCAACATGTACGTACAACCTTTCCAAACCAGGCTGACATAAATGCGCAACACCCTTTAAAATAAGATTTGATAATTTACTGGAAAGAGGGAATTTATCCCATCAGTAACACAATCTTCCAATTTCCTTTGGAGAGTGTGGAATAAAAAAGAAAAAGAAATGCAGAGCATGACTGGAGTGAAAAATGGATGAGAAGTATTATCTAGTGCAAACTGGTCTGCAATATTTCCTTTATTTCTAGATAATATAGCCCAGAATAAGCGAGGAACTTGCATTTAGATTTTTTTTAAATAAGCTGTTTTACAGGATAGAGAGATAATTCTATTATTTGGGACAGAATGAAAAATATTATGATTCTGCGCTGTATTCTAATTCATGGGCCAAATGCATATTCAGTCCCAATCTTCTGGCCCTCAGAGGTGGTAGAATAATAGAATTCTCAACTAGCCAGTTTATGACCCATCTCATAGACCTGCATCCAGTCTGTATTTTGCAACATTGTTCACAAGAAGCCATGGTAAATGGTGTGGGACGCTTCAACAAAGGCCAGACAAGCAGCATTCACTGCTCCTCTCATGCCTGCGGGACGTGTCGCTGTGTTGTACAGTGTGACCAGGTCAGTCTGGAATGACTTTCCTTTGGTAAATCTGCTTTAGCTTTTCCTAATCCTGTTTTGTTTGACTTGTAATACTTTCTAAGAGGACTCTCTCCATTCTTTTCCTAAGGACTGAGTTAAGACTAATGGGTCTCTAGTTTTGGGGTTTTTTTTTTCTGAGTTCTCTTTTGTGCCCTTTTCAGTAGGTATGTTTATCATCTTCCAGTCATCACCCAGATGTTCCCTGATTTCCACAACTTTGCAGATATCCAGACAGTGATCTGACCAGACAGTGGCCATAGACGGAACCATTTTTTTTTCCTGTGACACAGAGACTGCATTTAGGGGGAGGCAGTGCCTCAGAACCAGGAGGGTTCAGTGTGGGTACCCCTCAGCCCCAGGGGGTGCAAAAAATGGGGGTGACAGATGCCCCGAAGGAGAGACTGTGCCCTTTTTAGGAGTGAGACAAGGCAGCCTTGAAAGACAACCCCAGAAGCAGCTCTGGTCCATGCACAGTGGTGAGAGCACTGGGCATGGAAGGAAGGTGTCACGATGGCAAAGGATTTTCCGGGCGGTGCTGAGTGACATGGAAGCACACGAGGTTACAACTGTGTTTGCGGGGAAAGCCGATGGTGCGAGAAGGACTCCTCTCCTCTTGATGAACTGAAGATTGAGTATTCTAAAGGGTGGTGCCGGACTGAGAGTTGGTGATTTGGGGGAATGTATTGCATTGGGAAATCTGGTGGGGGGAGGAGGAGGAAAATGCTTTTGTAAGGTTTTTATTTTCCTTGTGGTTTTTTTTTCCTCTTCTTTTCTTGTAGTTTAGTTAATAAAGTTTTCTTTATTTCTAAGCAGGAGCCTGCTTTGCTTATTCCTGGTCACATCTCACAGCAGACTCCAGGGAGAGGGTATTCTCATGGGGGCACTGGCATTGTGCCAGGGTCAAACCATGACACCTGGCCACACAAAGTCGGCCACTTGCCTTGACACCATAAGTGTGTGTGGGTTGAGCACTTGCAAAAGGCTGCAGAGCGGCCCTTGCTCCGCTGCTGCTGGGTCAGCACAGAATTCCTGTGGTTGCTTGATCCTGTGGTGGGGATACAGCTGTGCCAGGGAAACCAGTCAAAGAAGGTACTGAGAGCCTCTGCCTGGCCAGCATTCCCAGCCAATATTTTGACAGAGCTGTTTTGTATTGAGACAGTGTCTTTCCTGTGCTTCTGCCTATTGCTTAAGGGCCCTTTCTTACTCTTGAAATCTTTGGCCAGTTTTTTCCTAGCTGAGACTTCCTAAAAAATGAGTTTTGTCTTATTCTCAGAAAGAGTGCTAATAAATTTTTTTGTTTGTTCAAATGGTAGGCTTTCAGCTATTCATGGAATTAAAAAAGTAATTTCTTTTCTGTTTCTTCTGAAAAACAACTTCTTTTTGTTTTTGCATTACAAAGAATTTATTTTCATGTTTTTCCTTCAAGCTTTCATTAATTCTCAGTTTTGAATACTAATCAATGTTCATTGTAAATTTTAAATATATATGTTGAGATACTGTATGCTATCACAAGACAACTGATTTCACTATGAAAGTGTCGCAGGTGTGATCAAGTATATTTTTAATACGTTCTACTCCACTCACAGTTGCTTTATTTTTTTGTTTCATATTTGTTTTTCCTAGTAATAGAAAAATAGAAAAATTAAATTAATTCCTCTGCTACTCTATTGGAGATCTATAGGGTTTCAAAAACTTGAAATAGGTCATGTCTGTAAAAAAAATTTTTTTAATTACTAAATTACTGTGCCATTACCCAGTTACTGAGAGGACTTGGCTTTCAATTTTCAGTACTTCTAAAGCAAGGCTTTTATGAGAGATACATCTTGTCAATTATTTTTATTTTATTTTTTGATTTTTCTTACTGCAACAGTAGTACATTATAACAACCTGAATAAGATATAGAGTGCTGAACAAGAACTCTCTTCACAAACACCATGTTTCACTGAAACTAATCCTACTCAGTAGCAATAAACTTGATATATTTTATATATTTTTATAGTCCCTTTTCAGTGTTACTATTGGGAAAATTAATCTAAATTTCAAAGCAAAATGAGTAAATATTGAAAGATAATTTGAGTTAGATTCAGCTTTTTTATTAGGAAAATTAAATTAACTTTATAGTTAAAGCAGTAATTCTACAGTTAAAACAATATCTTCTTATAAGTCACTTAGATCTAAGATGTGCAACGAAAAAACGTAAAGTTGCATGTTTGATTATTTACTTACTGATATTTTACTAAGCTTACTGGTGAATAGCACTAAGATTGAGTTTCAAAACTGTTTTATTTATATTTATTTTAAAAACATTTATTTTTTGAAGAGCTTTTAATGCTTTTAACTCTTTTACATATATTAAGCACAACATGTTTAAAATGTTTTAATTGGACATAACAAAATATTTTCAAAGAAATGAAATATCAGCAAGATAAGTGTTTGGTACTTCAAATATTATGGAATATTGATTTTGACTCCAGCAAGTTAAAATAGTATTGATGTATTTTAAAAAATCTCTTTGTTTCTTTATGAACCCTGCATAGATTTGCTGCTCAGAGACATAAATGTAGGAAGTTATCACAGTGAAATCTCTTTAATGTTCTTAGCTGCACATACAGACAGAGCCATTTTAAAGGTAATTGCTATGTTGCAGTTATTTAATATCCTGTTCATAAATTAGGCAACACTAACCCATATTTCTTCTTGTTCTTTTCTTGCTTTACACTTTTTTCTTAGCTTTTAATGTATTATTTTCACCATATCTGTTTCATAAAAAATGACAAGCTCTTTCTGATGGCATAGTGCAGCTCAATGACAGAATGATCACAATAAGCAGAATTGAATAAAAATAGGGTATGTAGATCAAAAATGTTAGCTCAGAAATTTAAAAGTAGTTCAACTTTTAGACAGTTTGTTAAAATATAGTTCTTGTTTGAATAAGGCATGGTAAAATTTAAAAGATTTTAGCAGACAGCATTTGTGAAAAAGAAAGATTTGCAGATTAGAGTTCCTTTAGATGAAAAAGTAATTCACTCTGTATCTGGAAAAGTGAACCATTCAGTTTCTGATGGTGGAATTTACCATCTGTGTCATCAACACATGCTGATGAATTGGGGGGGTTGACACTTTGACACTAATACAGTGAAATTTCCATGTATCAATATGATTAAATTTCCAATAATACATGATTTCTAACTGAGCATTCACTTCCAGAAACTTGTTATTTAAGAAAGAGCAGCATGATTTTCTTGAAATGTGTCCCACTGTAATTTCCTGCCACCTTTTGCAGTTTTAGTTCCTGATCTGAGGTCCCAGGAAATTGTTTGATATGTTAATTTCTTTCTTTGGATGCCTGACATTTTAGCTCTTATATCTTTCAGATTCTGTGCTACTTTAGTGTGTAGTTCTGAGCTTTCTGTTAAGAGGTGGTAGGCTCTCTTCACACAGTAGATAGACAAAACAGTTCCTTTCCTACCTTGGGACCAAGGAAAACCGACCCCAAGAGCACAAACAGCTGTGTACTGAGGAGAGACAAACAGGAAGATTGGGACTTCATAAGCTAAAGCTTATGAATTGTAATTGGACAATTAACTCCAATATACAAATGGACCAAAACTTATAAAAGTGAGAGACCTCATGACTGGTCATCCATTTTGCGACCATTTTGGGTTCATCTTCTTGTAGCCCTGGCTGGGCTCTTGTACTGCCCAAAGTGTATCCATTAAGCCCTTTTAGTAAATGCCTACTTTATTCTCTTTAACTCTGTCTAGCCTCTGTTCCAAGTCAGCCTTCTCAAGGCATGACTTCAGTGAATGACATTTAGTTTACAAAACAGTTCAGGCTTATGAAGTGTTTCCAAATTTGCTTATTACCCTCAAAGATTTCTCTTTTCTTTTACTTGCCATCAAATAAGTTAAGGCACATATTGGAACTTTTAAAAATATAGAACAGTAACATGAAATTCTTATGCATTGAGGAAGGACTAGTATATAACATAGATCTGCTCATTCAGTCTATAAGAGCAGCAGACTTCTGTTAGAGAATAATTAATTTTGAATGAATGTTTGTTAATGGTATTAAGAGGCTTTGCCAAGTACAGAATCTCTGTGCAGAGGGCACTAAAGGATAGCCTCAGCCATAACTATACCACAACAGAAGTTCTTCACAGCTGGCATATCAGAGCAGTCCCTCTCTGGAATGCTGCATCCAAAACCATCTGAATGAGGCAGTTCCTCCTCTTACTGCTGTGGCTCTTGTTGCTCCTTTTAGGCCTGCTAAACACAGAGTGCACTTTCCTCGTCATGTCTCCTGTTCTTTCATTTCCATTCTGCTTTTTTTAATATATAGAAAAAAATCTGGAGGGAGTACCTTGAGAGTTTTCATTTATGTTTAGAGTCCCTATGTGTCTTGCAAGCAAATACTATTCACATTTGTGTCAAAAAGCTGGTTAAAATTAGCTTTCCTAATTTGTAATTGCCATAGTGATTCATATAAAGAAAGCTCAAAATGATGCTCCTAGTGCAGTGGAAAAGTTTCAGTTGTGTATAAGGCATTAAAATGTTCCTCATTTGAATTGAACACTCTTAAGTTTCAGTGTCACTGTCTTCTGAAAACTAATTTCCTTGTAATGTGAGTCTCTGGGATCAAGAATTAATAAGGGTGGGGGTTTTTTTGCTTTTTGTAAATACAATAGCATCTTGTGTCTCTATGAGGATCAGAAACCTCTAGTAGGAATTCTGCTACAGAATCAAGAGGCATTTTTGCTACAAAATCCTGAAGACCCATTATAAAATTTGCCATCTGATTTAAATATGCTCATAATCATAATTTCTATCATCCTTTCTCACAATGCTCTTCTCTTTTTAATTACTCTTTTGCTTTATGAATTATTTTTAGCTGTGGTAGCAAGTGTGCTTTCTTTGCTATATAAAATCTTACAAAACAGCAGGAATCTTCTGTCTCAGTGTGTCAGGGAAAACCTGTCTTGAAAAGGCACCATTTAGAGTGTATGACACTAACAAGGCAACCAAAGAGAAAAATATTTTCTTAGTATATTTGCTTCTGAGCAACCGATAAACTAGTTTCTCATAGCCAGTTTTCAAAATGGCTGTTAGAACATATTAAATGTTAGTGACACGAGCTATATATTAGGGCAGAGAGAAAGGTTCATGTTGATCTAAGTTACCTCTTTTGTTCCCTGGATTTTCTCAGAAGGCTGAATCATTTCCTTTTTCCCAATGACTGATTTATTACCTGTTCCTTCCCTGTTAAAATCACACAAATTATGTGATTCTTTTATTGCATTTGTAGGGCATATTTTTTAATTGCTTCTTTTTGAATTGCTTTAACTTTTTAAACAGCCTGTTCCTCAAGCCTTTTTGTTCATTACATTGTGGTACAAGTCAAGTAATGTATGGTCTTTCCCCCTAACACTTGATTTTATCTCTTTTTTTTAAACTATCATCTCAGAATTACTTTACTATTTAAAAATTCTATTTCTTCTTATGTTATTACCATTTTAAAGGTTATTATTTCCTTTGACAGAACAAAACAATTCTGTAGTGTCCCAAGATGACCATGTGTGATTTAGCTGACTAAGATTTGTACTGTTTTTTCAAAGTACCCTCTTTTTTTTCCCTTTTGAAATGTTCACGTCAGAGCTATTGCAAAATTAAAATAATCAAAAGCCTGAAGCCAAGGTAGACAACATGCATTGCTGTCCCCTCGTCAATCCATCCTGCCGTGCCATCACTGAAGGCTTTCAGATTGGACAAGCATGTTTTGCCCCTTTGTGAGTCCTGGTAAAGCCAGCTACCCTTGATCACCTTCTTTTCTTTCCCATGCTTGGTGGTGACATCCAGAATGATGTCATTTTTACATCATTTAGATGTCACCTTTCCAGGGGTGGAGGTGATGTTTACTGTTTCCCGGTAGCTTCCCGAGTCCTCCTTTCCCTTTTGGAAGATGAGTAACACTGGCTTTTCTCCATCCATCAGGAAACTCTCCTGTTCTCCATGATTTCTCAAAGATGATGGAGAGTGGCCTAGCAACAACCTCTGCCCACTCCCTCAGCACCTGTGGGTGCATCCCATCGGGTACCATGGGTTTATGAGTGTTAAGTCCATCTAACCATCCTCTCACGCAGCCTTCTGTGACCAAGGGCACATTGGCCTTTCCCCAGCCTTTCTCTCTCAGCAGTCTGAGACTTTTTAGGGCCCATAGTGAGGACTGAGGCAAAGAAGGCATTCAGTGATTCTGCCTTCCCTGTGTCTTCCATCACCAGAACACCCATTTGATTCAGCAATGGCCCCAATTGGAAAAATGCCCACTTACTCTGTGATATCTGTAAGATTTTTACATATTCCCCATTTCATTGAATACTGGAAAATGAACAAAAAGTATGTTTGGGGTTTTTCTCAAGTCTATAAATAGATTGATTAGGCAGTGAAGAGGAAATTGAGAATTTTTTTTCCCTGATAAGATTTACAGAGAAAAATGCTTGACAAACTCTTAATTTCACAAACCTTTGAGTAACAACACTTTCAGAAGCTGCAGTGTGGTAACACTTGATCCATTTCAACTACAGTTATTGCATTAATTATTCAGAAATCTGCATCCAATGATCATTATATCTTTAGTACCTTATGTTGGTTTTTTAGTGTTTTTTGTTTTGTCAGAAAATTAATACTGAGCTAAAAAATATCTGCTTCCAGACACTAGTTAAGACATTCAGTGGTCTTGCACTTACACAAGAACATTAGACTCACCTGATTTTTTAGTGGGCTTAGAAATCCTAAGCAATATTATTAAATAATGCCAACTTTTAAAATATAAGAGGTACATAGGATAAAGCAAAAGAATAAAAGCATATAAATGGATCTTCTGTTGACAGAAAATTTATGTGAGTTAAATTAATAATTACTCTTTCAATATATATGAAGATGAGATTTCTGTCAAAAAGAAAAAAATATTTCCATGGGTTATTTTTTTTGTTTTGAAGGAAGTAAGGACTTTGGCTTTTAATAGCAGTGTTTGAAGATCCCCTTGCTATGACATTTGCTTTAAAATGTTTTTCTCAGAGATTAATTCAGACCTTTAAACTCCAATGCCAAGCTCTCTGGTGCACAGTTTATGAGGCCATTTAATCAAAGACACTTTAAGATTTTTTTCCATAGTGTTTACTACTGCTGCATTTTCTTGAAAACTTTTCTCAATGAACCACTGTTTAAAATTTATAAACATGTAATCACAGTCAAGAATATGCCAAACAACTTTGGCATTGAAGTATTGAAGTACTTCAATTTGAAGTATTCAGGTGGTGTATCCTAATACTTTAGAGGAATTTATGACACATTTAATATATGGTGTTCTTTTTTAATACATATATGGTAACTTAAGTTAAAATGGCGCAACCCAGTGTTTATAGCCAGATGTAAACACTATGGATCATTTTCACATTTCAGAAACTGACCTCTGTAAGTATTTACCATTTATATATTTATTTTAAAACTTACCATGATAATACTTTTTGCATGAAGCAGGCAGTCTTGTATAAGTGATTGACCTGACACATAATTTGAATTTACTACTCATTAGTTTTGTATCAGGGTATAAGAAGGCAAGCTCATCCAAGTGGTAAAGGAGGCAGAAGCCCCAGATTATTTACTGCATCTGAATTGCACATGAAGCTCGTAGCAATGCCTTTCAAACATCTGTTTGTAGCCGTTTATAACCCTTCTGATTTATTTTCAATGGGTAGTTTATGATTATGGTTTGGAAATCTTTGTTCAATAAGTAAGGAAGTGAAGGGCAGGGAACCAAACATTTCTGCAAGTGAGAGATCTGCTGCTATGTACTGTCTCCCAGGTGTGCTGTAAGAGAAGGATACACACAAAAAAATTGATGGAGGGAGAGAGAAATAAATGTTGTGATAAATATCTTGCAGTTATAGCAGCAGCTGGGAAGAAAATTAATGAGAGTCAGATTTTTATTTATCTTAACAGTGCAAGCATATCCACAGAAGTTTTCTAATGATTAATTTATCCGCAATGCATAAAGCATATATTAAGTAGCAGATTAGGTGCCAGTTCTCATGTCACATACAGTTATTTTCTCATTAGGCTTGTGATTCTCCCTAACAAAGAATTTTTCATACTCTGACATAAATCTTAACATACCAAAAAAATTACTTCTTTAAGCAGTAAAAGCGTGAGCTTGAGATTACTCATTTTTTTTCTGCCTGTACTTAGTAAGTAAAGATTTTCTTTGGGAAATTATCTTAAAATATTTAATTAATTAAGATTAAGATTTTTTTCCTTTCTGCAAATGCTAAAAAATAACTATCAAATATGTAATTGTTTTTATGCAAATGCTATAACATATAGGATACATGCATCTGACTACAATGTACAGAGGTTTGAAATTTAAATTAAACATCATGACCTCTGTGGAGAACAGACATTCCAGGGGTTTATTTAAGTGTTTCATAAGAAATCTGATTTTGTTTTGAAGTACAGAAACTAATACAAAACAGACATTAAAATTCATTCATTGAATAAAATTATGACACTAAACCAAAATACTATAATTTATTAAAATATGTGTGGCTCTTTCTCTACAGATGGTCTAAGTAACGAATGAAACTAGGCTTTTACAAAATAATAGCAACAGAGATTTTATGTGTACAAGGCATTGGGAAAAAGAAGTCCTGGGAAAAGATAATACATTCAGTTTTGCCTCAAAACAGTGTCTTGGAAGTAGAGAATTATGTTGCAGAAATAAATTTGATGATTTCTCCGTGGCTATGACCTGCAAGTTAGAAACTTTAGATGCCATCTTTGCATCAACTCCAGTGACAATAGAGTGGTAAACAACAGGAGAGATTGATTGCACGAAGATCTCATTATGCTCACTGTGCTGTATCTCTTATTTTATATGTGAGTTTTGTTCAATTTCTTCTACAGAGCACAGTTTTGGATATATCTCACAACCACCCAGAAACTGAAAAAAACACCCAAACAAACAAATAAGAATGATTTTACTTATTGCACCTGAAATGCCCTATTTAATAAATATATTAAAATCCCTGTGGGTAGATTTCCTGTTCAGAAGCCATGAGTGTAATTCAAAAATGCATCTGAGTTGGGAAAAAGTTCATTAAGAATGAGTTGTCTATGGCTTTAAAAAGATTTGTGAGTAATTTAATACATCCCATTTATTCAATAGGATGTTAAGAAGTCATGTGAAAAGAAATGGAGAATTCATATCAGTTGAGAGAAAATAAAGAAAATGAAAGGCCAAACCTACCAAATAAATAGTCCAGTATGCTTCTTTCCATAGGAAAAAAAAATATTTCCATTTTTCTCCAAGGAGCTAATTAAATGACCATGTGGGTTTTCACAATTATTACCTGAAATACTCTGTCCTGTATGTTTGAGCCTTTAGCCTGGCTTTTCTGTGTTTAATAATGTTTCTGAAAGTATATTTAAATGTTTTAATGAAGCATCTTGATTCAGAAGCTGATCCACCACTGTACCACGAGGTTCCTGTGTTACAGAGACAGAATGGCTGAGGTTGGCAGAGACCTTCTGAGATCTCCTGGTCCAAGCCTTATGTTTTAGGCAGGGTTAGTCTGAGCAAGCTGCTGTTCTCTCCAAGATACCCTTCTTTTTTCTAGAAAAAAAATTAAATGAATGCTTGGGGTTAAAATGGCTACTCCTTTGGGCGAGATAAGTTTGGAATATATTCCACCTCCAGTCATCACTTGTGCCAGTTTGCTGGCAGTTAAACTAATGGCTTGGTAGAGAGATCTTTCAGGCTGTTCCACGGAGATTTATGTGGACTATACTGCGCTGGGAAGTTTAAACAGTAAATCTACTATGTAGTGAAGAAACAACAGAAACTGGGAAAGGGGAAAGAAAGTAAAAGAACCATGAAACTGTGTACCCAGAGAGGGTAAGAATTCCTCTAGTGAGGGGAAAGCAGAATGAAGAATTATCAAAAGCTAACAGCATCATTACGGACGCTGAAGTTTCCCACCTTCCCCTTAATTTTGTTCTACTTTCTGCTCAGTTTCTCACAGTGTTCTGGGACTGTAAACAATACTTTATAATAGTGCTTACAAGTGATATGTCTCTAACAGAGATATCTGTAGCAACCTTAAATTGTAGTAACCTGCGTTCAATCTGGTCTATAAAATACCAGTCTAATTCACCATTAATATTGTTTTCAGTACACTATTTTCTTTATTTGAGTGTGTTTATTATCTCTGGAAAAGGCCTGCAAAAATTTCCTGAATTAATGAAAATGAAGAAACTTTGCAAGAAAGCTGGGACCTTCTTAATTATTGCATGTTTAGCATAAGATATTCTTAAAGAACTGCTGGCACTTTGAATAAATTTTGAGTCTTAATGGCATCTTCATGAATATAAATGTAGAAGCACTGCAGGGAACTTTATCACTGCTTCAGATCAAGTTGTTCTTTCCATGCATTTTACCATAGTGGTCACAAAATGCAAGTTTTCTCAAAATCAGTTCTGGGTCACTTTTGATTTGATTTTGTGTTAAGAAAATAAATTCTAGGTACCTTTTAAAATGGTTGTTTGTTCCCTTTTTGTTATTGTGAAACATTATTAAATATTTTCTAATTTGCAAATACAATAACCCCCTCTCTTCCATAGTATTGATGAGAATTATCACTTTCCAAGTGTCTTACTGGGAACACATATATTTAAACTGATAATACTCTCAATTTTTTCAGCATCTCAGAGGGTAGAGTTAGATTAGATCTTATAAAAATATTCTTTACTGTGAGAATTGTGAGGCACTGAAACAGGTTACCCAGAGAATTTGTGGATGCCCTATCCCTAGAATTTTTGAAAGTGATTTTGATTAACCAGATCTTCTGGAAGATGCCTCTGTCTATGGCGCAGGGGCTGGAACTAGATGATTTTTAATGTCCCTTCCAACACAAAACATTCTATCATTCCATGATTTGCATTTCTTGATGTTGTACCTATAAATTTTACACTAAATTGAAAACCATGTCTCTCTTGTAATGCTCTGTATTTAGTATGAAAATCTAAAACCTCGATGGTCAACCTTGAAAGTGAAGTACACAAGAAGTGGCAGTAATGTTTTTTTTGTACCAAATCATAAATCATCCTAGAATAGACTATGACTAAAAAGTTCTTTAGCATGCCAATGCCAATTATGCATTTTTTAAATCCAGGTGATATGGAATTCCATCCTGCCAATAAATTAAATATCCAAACAAAAGCCTCTGGTGCTCTTACAAATGTGGTTTTGTTTGCTATGATATCTTCTGTACTTACAATGGTGTTGCAACTAATTTTGTCTCAACTGTTAGTTCCTGAATTATGTGGGTGTTGTGCAAATATCCTGCCCAGTTACTATAAGCAGAAGCCATTGCTAGACAAACATGTTGGTTCCTTACATGTCCACCATATGATACAAAAGAACATAACTAACACTACTTTTGTAAGTTGTCATTATTTAATCCACAGAAATCTATAAATATGTTCAGGCCCTTATTGTGCTGGCATGAACTAAATTAATTGCAAACTGATTTATCAGCTGAGACTTTCAGATGTTGTGTCACAAAGTTGAAAGATCCTGGGGAGAAGTCCTGGTACAGAAAGAACTGACTATTCATGGGCATTTTCATATCCAAAAAGGAGTTAACTGAGAAGTTAAAATGCTAGTGAACAAAGAACACCAGAAAAAAGTGGTGTAGACACCTACATCCATATTCTAAGCCTTTGTATCTCAGTTTGTAATTTTTAAAACTGATTTTTTGGTTCTTATTTATGGCCAATAACGTGGAAAAATTGGGAGATCCAAGTTCTGTAAATATCAGAACTTCAATTCAGCAGTTAATCTGTTCTCATTATGGGTTTATTGCATAATTTATTTGTTAAAAATTCAGACAAATTTAATCTCTGGGAAATTTAACAGTCAAAACATGTACAATCTAGATCACTACCCAATTCTTATTGCTGAATTTAGGTCACAAATTAGTAACATCTAAGTGCCAGCAGATGAAATTCTGTCTTTATGACTTGTTTGGTAACCTCAGTAAATATTATGTAAATTTAAAAAATCAATAAGGAATTTTGTTTTATTGTGAGAAAAACTGGATTGTCTTGTAAAACTGATCTGTACATACAGGTAATTTGCTGTTATTGCAAATTGAGTTTTCCTTTGCAGTATAAAGACCAAAACCCAGCGCCTTGATATTTAATGTCTTAGCTTCTCTCAGAATAATCAGTAGTTGCAGCATCTAAGAATTTTGAACATCTAGGCACAAAGGATTTGTTTTGTACTAGTAAACACAACTGCTCCAGTCAGCTACTGTGTTCCTATGAATTAATTTTGTGTGACTAAATTTGTGCAGTGTGCATAAGACCAACCTTTTTTTCGATTAAGAATTAATATAGCAATGTATGTGACTAAATACTTAGGCATGGAGCACAAGACTTGAGTACTTACACTAACTTCAGTGAACCCCTCGGAATGTTTCATATGTGTGCATTCTGGAAAGTAAAGGGAAAGTTCTCACTGACTTAAAATAAGAGGAGCCTGCGAAGTGTGTTGCTATACTGAATTTCATACCTATGCAGTGGGTAGCGCTTAGGAAGTAAATATATTCCAACATCATAAATATTTTATATTGTGGGCTAGAAGAAAAATAGAGAAGTACTTTCTTTTTCCCTCATTTTATTTTGGTTTGAAAACTCTTCACTTTTGTCTGCTGCTCTTCCACCTATTAGTGTACTGTTAGGCAGAAGGTCCAAAGGAACAATGAGCTAGGAGACAAACTGTGAAAGAAAAAGACTTGAGTTTGCTTGGTTTTCAAAATGATCAAAAATTTCCTAATTGATTTTTCTAAGAAAAGTGATGTTCTGGATTTCTGAGCTTGCAGAAGAGTATTTAACAGGTGTAGCATGAAAAGTAGTTATTATTCTGTCTTTGAGGGTAATGCAGAATAAGATGTCCTACATGACTGTAGGACTGAGTCATGACTGACATAGGCTCTACAATGTTATTGCATGTAGATTGTAGGGTGCAGCTCTACTTGAACATGATAAAAATCCATGGTTTAATGTACTTATTTTATTGTACCTTTTGTCATGAAGTTTTAATCACTGGGTATGGCACTCCTTTCTGTGCTTCTGTTTCATAGATGTGAGAAGAGTAAGACCACTGTCAGATGGATAGTGCAGTACCAAGACATTTTGACTGCATTTCAGCTGTGTTTGGGTGACAGCAGACCGTGCTCATTTGGTTCTAGGCTCTGCCTGTGCATAGCAGCTGTAGCAAAGACAACTTGAGTTACTGCGCAGAAAGTGCAGTTAGAAAGAGACTTGGAAATCAGGTGACCTCAGCAGCTGTATCGGTTTCAAAGGCCTGGCCCAGACAGAAATTTCAACGAGACATTTTAGAATGAGAAGATAAACATGTCTTTAAAAAATTCAAGCAGAAAGCAATCCTTGAAGGTTAGAAGAACCAAATGGTTGCCTATTGCAGGGCAAAGAATTCAGTAAAACTCAAAAAAATTGAAGTCAAATACACATAATCATAAAAAACAGCAGGACTTGTCATGTGGTCTCTAAGAAGCTTAACTGAACACACTGAAGTATCAAATTTCTTCACACCACAAGCAGTGAAATGAAGCACTTGAAAGAACACTGGTGATCTTACACCATTCATCTTTCTCATTAATTTAGGCTGCAGGGAAACAATTGATGAAGGAACTAAGCCTAGACATAATTGCTACTGATCCTGACTGCTGTTGTGAAGTCCTCATGAAGACAGGGAATCAATAGGACCCACTTTAGGATTTTCAGTCTCCAACTGATTCTTGCAAAAGAAGGGGCAATTAATATCCATTATCTTCTAATAAAATATATCTCTTTTGCTCTTAATCTATTATTATTGAAAAGGGATCTCCCAGGCTCTGTTTTGTATGTAACTGATACCTGTGATTTCCTGCTAGTTTTCAGACTCCTTAGGGCTGGGGGTTTTTTAACCATATTAGAAAGGTGCTTCAAAGAGCCCAGACATACAGAAATATTATGTCCTAGCCCTTCAAACTATTCTTAACATTGCAAAGTTGTCAGTATCAAATAGATTAATGACTGCTTGTGCCTGATGGCAGAGGATAACATTTGAAGTATGGGGCCACTATGTAAGGTGTCATTTCATTCAGATGAAAACCCTACACTATCAAGAAAATTGTCACTATTTTCATAAGACTAAAAATGCTTATAGCAACTTTGGCAGCTCTTCAGGTCTCAAAGGCTAGCTGGTATGATATGCCTTTCACAAACAATGAATTTTTCCATGTTCAAGAGGATCATTGAGCCTTTGAGAAAAGGTAGATAGAGGATTTTAGCATCTCTATCTGATATTTTCTACCTCTATCAAACATGTGGATAAGTAATGTTGTACTTATTTTCTCTCACAGTTTATAGTATGTACAATAACAGAGCTTCTACCAGTTTTTTAGACAGGACTCGACAACTATGAGACACAGTGAGTAGGATTATGGGTCTTGATTTCTCATCTGAGGCATTAATAAAGAATTTTGCTAAATTATGAATGAACCTCAATCATCCTGATGTTAATCTACAGTCTTTGTTATAGAAGTTTAATTTTTCAATAGTATTTCATGTTTTAAAAATTAGAGTGAAAAAGAATGTGTGAAATCTTTGTGGTTCTAAACAAGCAGGTAGATGCCATGACCCCAGTCTGCATCCTAAAAACTTCTTTTGGCCACTAGAATCCCCAAATCTTTTTGACTTTACAAAAACAAAGAATTAGCTGCCTATCTTTTGAGCAAGGTTTTTTGAGCACCATAAAATAGGCATTTCCCATGCCTGTCTCAAGCTCACAGACTATTAATCTTTCTCTCTAAATGTCTGCTGTGTTGAGCTTTGGAAAGCCACAATGGGTATAAGTACTGAGCCCAACAGCCTTTCTGCTAAATAGATTTTATGGGTTGTAGGAGATAGGTTAAAAATATTGCCTTGCTCACGGATGCTTGAATGAGCTTCTATCTCTCAGGAATGTGTCTTATCCATGACTATGAGAATACTTTCTGTGATGTGCTTAAGCATGATATAATTTAATATTTATGAATACATTAATGGTGAGTGCATTTGTGTGTCTGGGTTTACTGTAATTCCTAGTTTAAAAAATATCTGAGTAATCAAAGGTCAGTTGTGTAGGTTTCAAGTCTTTTACGTACATTATAATGCCCACATTTATTCTTCAAGCACTACATTAGGACAGGACTCCATAAATCAGACTTGAAAACCATTCTTGCTTCAGAGCACATGCCTGAAAAGAAAGTGAAAAACTGACTGTGTACCAAAATACTTTTCCTAGACTTTAGTCTTGCAGCATCCCAATTCTACATTACGCATGAGTAAACTGGTTTTAGTTAACTTAAAGGTAAACTGCTTAATTAAACCTACTTGATATTTGAACTTTCATAATTGCTGTTCTGTCCCCTGTCCATTTTTCATATCAAATCATCACTTTATCTAGAAATATTTCAAAATACCTAATTTTCAAGTATTTTATAAAGTAGGTGGAAAATTGAGGCCTCTAAAAGAATGAATAGCAATGTTTCTTCTGCATGAATCTTATTCCAACTGATGATGACGAGTACTCATCCGAAGGACTGTCTTCCTTTCAAAAGTTGTGGTGCCTCCTAAAGTAAATCTCAAAGTAAATAAATTTTGGTTTTGAGAAAAATATTTACTTCTTGAGGTGTGATAGCATTTTGTGGGGAGCTTTAGTTCAGATACCTGTTCTTCATTATGAATTAGCCTATCTTTCCAAAGATGAGTTTTTTAGACAGTCTCACCTCTCTGTAGATATTTGCAAAACCATGTATTTCATGATGTCCAGAGAAAATGTCCTTGTTTAGTGAAGAGGAATGATTCGACAAACCACAGCACCTACAGGACACAGGATAATGCAGCTTTCACACAGATATCACCAGATATAACAGATTTTCTTCATCACAAACATTTGATATGTTTTACACTATTGAGTAGCTATTTTTCAGTTTTCGTCTAATAATACACATCAGTAAAACAAGTATATGCTGATTTTATGTAAGTTTGCTACTAGAAGGCTAAATTTTTACAATGAGTAAAAGGTTATCTCCAAAGGCTACATCAGATTTTGATATGCAAGACTGAGAAAAGCAAAATACAAAAGGTAATTACAACACAATTAATGTTGAGGTGGTATTTACAGACTAGACAAAGAAACTCCAGTGACTAAATTGCATTCTGTGGCCTGCAGGTAGTGAGATGTCAAGCTGCTTATTCAAATTCATCCCTAGCTACCCTATCCTGTGGTAAAATTGCTGCTTTTAGTACTCACAAGATTCTCCAAAAATTGCTAGTGTTCTTGTCTTTTATTAATATAATGAAGGAACATATAATGTTCAAATGAAAGAATTTATTGCAATTTATTTTTTTAAATAATTAAATAATTATTGTGAAATAATTATCTTTTTGAAGTTTTCGAGCGAAACCTCGTTGTAATCATGGTTGTTTTTTCCCTTTTAGATATATTAGAATTCATGCAGACATTTTTTCTTGCTGTTCTAGGATTAAATGTCCTGAGAGCAGCAGATGCTCAAAGTGATCAGGGGAGGTATCCCACCTTTCCCTGGTGGGAAAAGCCGTCTCAGCTGGAGGAGCACAGCCTCATGCAGCACCACAGCACCTTGTGCGGCCTGCTCTTTAACAGACTGCAGACTACAAGGAAATGTTGAAAACTTTCACAGATACACAAATACTTTATCTCAGAGCAGATGTATGGTCAGATCTGCTGTCCTTTTAAAAGGAACAAGATCTACTATTGGAGTATGAATCCCAATATTACCAGGTAGATCATGCCTGGGCCAGTCTGACCCTTGCTGCTGGGCCAAAGGCGGCAACTGTGGTGTATCACCCCAGAGACACCTTTAGCTTGCTGGATGCTGCAGCTGGGCACTGAACAAGTCCAGGCTTGTTAGGAACTCCGTTTACCTCAGGAGGGAAGGCTTCAGGCTAGGGTGAGGAGGAAAGGAGACGGATTGTGCCAGCGGGTTAATATCCAGAGTTTTATTCCATGGTCACAGAGGTCTAAATCTTGGTAACAGCTCCAACAGAATCGCGACCGCATGGTCTGATTGACCTTTTAAGCTCTGGGACAGGGGAGGAGAAGGGACAGGTGAGCCACCAACCAGGTGGCAGGGCAGGGTCTCAAGGGACGAGGGACACCTAGACAGGCCAATGATCCCCAGGCCTGAAGGGCATCCTTTGAAAGTGACGAACCACACCCCGAACCACAGGAGGCCTTGCTGTAATGTTAATCCTGATTGACAGAACTCACTCGGCAAGGGGGCGAGGGGGAAGGGAGAGAGGTAGTGCCACACCTGGGAAGTACTAGGAAGTAAAACAGGAAGCTGCAACACACTGCAACAATCTACAAGGAATTCACAGGAAAATCACTTCCACCAGAGGCTTCTGAACCATCTTCCTTTGGATTTGTCCTTGGGGTTAGCTGAATTTGAGGGAAAGCAGCTAAACCTCAAGACATTTAAGTACCATAGTTTAGAGAGCTGCAGATATTATATTAGCTGCACAGCACAGCTAATATACTTTCTAAAATATTTGTATTAAATATTTATGGGCTTCCTTTTTGACATTTGAATTGCCTTGGGAAAAAATCTAAATTAATCTATATTCACTCTATGAAATATTATAAAACTTAAAAGTATTTTAGTTATAATTAGCTGGATATCCAAATATCATTTTGAATTTCAACATCTATCAGATTCCTTTGCAAATGTTGTTGCAAAACATTCATGAAACAAATTTGTAAAGGCTTCCTTTCAACAATTCATAAGACTGAATGGCTACTTCTGGCTGACCCAAATCAATCTATGCAATTAGCATAAGCTAGCCCAAGAAATGGGTGACAACTGAATTTTCATCTGTGTCACTTCAGACACTTCAGACTTCGGACCCTAGAACAGGATTTAAAACATGATTTGCTACAAATATGACACAGTAGCAGGAGTCAGATCAGGCACAGTACTAACATTATGAAAAAACAAGTATGACAACTCTTTCTAAACTAGTGTTTAAAGCAAGATATTGCTCACTGAGCAAATTTATGAACACAGTTAAATTAGGACTCTCTAGGTATGAAACCATTGGAGAAATTCTGTATTACATAATTTTAGAAAATTAATCAATTTTGACAGCTGTGATAGCATGGCTGTGCTGAAAAGTTGAAAGAGGAAGTGCAAATATCTCAGATGTTTTTGAAACAAAACAGATATATAAGGATTTAATGGAAATTAGAAGAGAACAAAACTCTCAAAAATGTGTGCACAGAAAGGGCAGTGTCTGGCTGGAGGTCTTCTGGTGATGGATTTGTTTGTTTTATCATACATCTTGCTGTCTGTTTATTCCATCTTTCTATCCTGAAGGTTTCCAATGTGTGAAATTGAAATACATACTTCTACATAGTTTTGTAAACAGCTTTGCACAGTCCTTAGACATATGGAAGTGCCAGGTATCTGCTATCTTTTTGTCCGTAGATCATATCAGAATAGATACACCTCCTTTTTTTATGACAGAAGTTTATAAATCACATTCAAAAACACCCCTTCAATAAATATTCATATCACAAGAATTATGACTACTTCAGTTGAGAGCAAAGTTACATTTGCTATCCTAGGGGAGCTAAGAAAGACCTACACACCTAAGTCTATTCTGAATAAGTAATATACTGTGATGTATTACATGTTTTATTCTCTAGACCTCTCAAATGTACAAGCTCTTCTTTTTTCTCTCTATAAAGATGTACCAGCTATGCATATGGATATTCCAACTTTTTTTGTTCAAAAGCTGTCATTTTGCCCTTCAGCAATTTGTGTTGAAAACCAAACCACGGTCGAGAAATTCACGCATTTTGTTAAAAAAATCAGCAGTTTTCCTTTAGAAATTTACTGTACTGTCACACACGTGGTTATTCATTTCCCCCCTGCATTTAGAGAAACTCAGTGTTCAAGCACATTTTTTGAGGAGTTTCTGGCTCGCAAATGATAGTCTGCAGAATGCTCACTAGTGGTCAGGGAAGACCTGGTATGTCCTGTGGTTTTAGTCATAATTAAAAATCACTTAAATCATCATTGGAATGTCACTTAAATCCTAAAAGTGGGAAAATCCATACTTGGAAAAATCAGGTGTCTGCAGAAGTAATCCTGCCCACGGACTTCCTGAAAAACATGGGAGAATTATTTTACCTGGTTTTATGACTTCAAATCCATTAGATAATAACATTTACACTAGTTTCAGCTGAAGTTCTAATAAAGAGTCTGCTTTTGTCTACTTCTCAGAACAAGCTATCTTTTTGTATTTATTTGTTTCAAACCTGTTTGTTTCTTCCAAAGAGTTTATCTAAAGCTTTGTGCAACCTATTCACTAGTTTTCAAAGTACACTTTTCAGCTTTGGGCTTGTCCATACTGTGCTATACTGTGTGAAAAAGCTATAAAAAGTCAAGATTTAAAATTTTACATTATTCAGAGGAAGGACCATAATTTGCTGCTCATGCATAAAAATTGGTGTGGCCTAATTATTGGAAAGCTGTTTTATTCTAGCTAAATATTCTGTCTGGACATAATCACTCATGTGTGCTTAAATACACATATTGAATTTTCCAGTATAAAAATTTTGTTTGAAAAAAAAAGAGAAGTCTTGAAGCTTGAAGTTATACAACTTATTATAAGATCTTTCTATCCCTTTATTACACTTTTACAAATGTTCTGGTTAAAAAAATAAAACCAAACAAATGTATATACATATAATCCCACAGACAATGTGAAACTATGGAACTGCTAATTTCAGTGTTTTCTGCTAACTTTTATTCAAGATTCCTGTGACCTTTATTTGTATTGGCAGAGGAGATTTGCAGTATAGGTTATGGTACTGGTGAAAGAATATTTACTGTGCTTTTCCTTATCAACAGTGTGAATGATTAGCCACAGGTCATACAAAGGCATGGAGATGCAAAAGGACAAGACTGATCATAGGTAAATTCATGTGAACAGCAGCTTGCAGCTCATTAGAGAAACTTAATGGGATTTATCAAGCGACAGTGAGTAATTCATGCCAGCAAAGAGCATTAGGATTCATGCACAATGCTGAGTGAAAGCTGCTTAATAAAAGTTAAACATGATTTCCTCCATGGCCATTAAAAGAGATGGTGACTATGTTTGGGGCTGGATTTTCAAAGTCGCTGTCTTTATATTTTCTTTTCACATTATTTTTTACTTTGCAGATTATGAGAATTTGACTTTGAAAGCCTTCCTTTTAATTTTAAGATCTCCTGTAACTTCCTTATATTATTTTTTCCCACCTCCTATCTATAAATTGAGACAATTTGTTTTTGTAGTCAAAAGCCCAGGAAAAATTCTTCTGTGATGTGATATTACTAAAAGATATTTGCTTCATTGATATCTTTTCCAAATTAATGATCAGTGAGATATATTATCCTTGTGTAATGGGTAAATGCTGTTATATTTTCACTGCTACTATTCATTGTGTTAAATCCATATTTCAGTCTGAAAGAGAAAGGTGTGTATGCTGTATTTTAAAGCTGTTGATTTAATTGCATTATTTTGTTTTGCAAGGTTCTTTGCTACCTATTGCATCCTGAAAAATGGGATTCATCTTCTGGTTTAACTAATTCTATCTTGCGGTAAGATACTTAACAAAAATAATGTTGGCTGAAATATCTCCTAAAATATGAACTTTGGGGATTTATTTGTTTGGCTGGTTTCTGGTAGGTTTGGTGTGGGAGGGACCTGGTAGGATTTTATTATTTGTTTGAGTTTGTTTGTTTGTTCATTTGTTTGCTTACTTGCCTGTTCTGAGGGCAGGGATAGATAATCAGCACATTTGATCTGATAATTTTGTCTGGACTGTAAAAGGAGAGGTAAATTGAGTGATACATTGAGTGATAAATCCACAAACTCTAAGGTAGAGTGCTATTAATTTTAAGCAGCAAAGAACATTGAGAAAAAATAAGATCTCTTATCAAAGGAATTTTTTCCATGCCGCAGTGCCTGAGAATGGCTCTAAAGCATGGGAGTTAACTAGACTGAAAATGGTGGCAAGTTGTTACAAATTTTTAAATTATTATTTTTTCATAATAGAATGCACCAGTATTTTGAATACTGTAACTGCCTATATGAATTTACAAAAATTAACACAATGCGCATAGGTTCTCATAACTAATTTTGAACAAAGTCTAATATATGGATAAGTCAAAATTGAGTCTTTTCCATTACCATCATCCTTTGCAATCACTGAGGAGTGCCTACATAACCTGGTTTTAATTTCTTTAGCCCAAAGGTGTTTGTTCTTCTGTCAGTCAAACACATTTTCTCTTACAAGACAACACCATCCAATCCAAACATTGGTGACAATCTTGAAATTAATTTCATCAATTAATTCCAAAGTTACATTCAACACCACAAATACAGCTTTAGATTATTTCTTCCTACTAGAATAATAGGGTCAATAGACTTATCTTTGTGTCTGCTCCCTTGCATCCTTTTCTAGCACAGCATGAGAACATAAAACAGCTGGAGACACACACATAACTAAGCAGCCATCCATTTAATATCTGGCCTTATTCCTTCCTCTCTGTGCAGAGTAAACCCTAAGCCTTTTTAAAATGCTCATTTGAACTGGCTTAACCTTAGAAATAGAGGGGCACCCACAGTCCACATAAAATTTATGTGATTATGGCTTAAACAATTCTCCCTTTCAAATGTTCTGAAGCTCTCATGATTAAATCAGAATCAATGATTCTTCAGATGTTAATCTTATAAATCAGATTTATATTTGAACGGACCTAAACACTGACTATTTATAAAGAGCTATTTATTGAACTTGCATTTGAGGCACAATAAAAGGAAGTTATACCAGAACAATCCTTCAACTTCATCAACAATAAACCTTTCTCAAACTTTTAATAGAATTCTGACTGTCATTATGACAGAGCACCAATATATTGGCTAAAGCAATAATGTGAAATACAATTGTCAGAAGGTATATAAGATTATTTTTATCAAGCATTCTAGGTCTCAGTGTTTTGACATTTAATACTTCAAAATTAGGACTGTCAGTTGTGTTAATCATTTTGGAAGTAGCTCATCCTGCCATATAAAGCTTTTAAAATTAATTCCTAATACTCTTACAAAAGACTGATCCTCATATATTAAAATATGTTATTAAAATGTATGTGTGTATTAAAATTGTTTTGATGAATTCAAAGGTATATTTGTTCCTACTCCAAGCCCAGAAAATACTTATTTTAACAGGTTACACAAAGACAACATCAACCACACCAACTCCCTTTAGCAGTTATCCTCTATTGCCTCTGCCTCAGCTATCATGTGTATGAAATAGTATTCTTCATTTTTTATACCCTGATGATAATTTATTTACATCATAGGAGCATTTGAGCATGCTGGTGTAACTATAAATGTGAAGAAAAACACAGTCTCTTTCTTTAAAAAGAACTCTTAAAAACCAAAATATCTGACATAGGCAACAGCATCAACAGCAACAGTAATTGTAAAGTCAATACATATAAAAAAGTAAATAAGTGAGGAAGCTAAAACATCAGTATAATTAGCCAGCTTCACTGCACATTTCTAGTAATAGTTGTTTAGTTCTCCTTTTCTGTGCTAAGCCTCTGTACAGATTATATTCTCAGTCACATCTTATATTAGTTGATAAATTCCTGGAGCCCCAAGATGTTGTTTGTTCCCAGAGATGAGAAAGTACATGATCTGATGATCTGCCTTCTGCATGAATTTAGGAATAAGGTTTATGGTATTTTCTTTTCATTATCCTTTACTGTTATCAGGCATTTTTGACAACATGTTTACTTTTTTATCCTGCTTGTATAAAGAACTTATATTTGCTAGTGGTATACAAACATAAATGGTTCTTACCACACATATTGTTCCAGCAGAACTAGTAAAATTTTTACTTCAAATGATTGTCAAAAATACTATCACAGATCTTGACATATCTTGAAATACAAATAGTAATAGTTTTCCCATTTTTCTCAACATCAGCGATTGAAAAATAGTACAGTAATGAAAAGTGATCTCAAGCAATGGAATAGAGACACTAGAGTATAAAACAGCAGTTTCTTTCTGCTCAGATCTCCTAATCAAAGGACAATAATTTTAATACATGGAATTTGGGTCTCAGATGGAAAGATTTTTCTGTTTGCAAAGAACCAACAGAACAGTACAGAGTACAGAACAGGAGAGAGAATCAGCCTAATTTACTTCAACAAAGACCTCCAGACAGAGTCGCTGTATTTCCAATTCACCTAAGTATCAAAAAATATAAAGCTAGACTCAGAGCAGGTGAGAGAGTCTCAGGAGTCTCAAAAGTGTCAGAGTCCTCTTCTTTCATTCCTAGTTACAATCCATTAAATACTAACTTTTCCAAAGAAGCCCAGTAAGGGCTTTTCAACCTGTACAAGTAAGTATTTCTAAAATAAGTTACTCCAATATTATAGCATCCATTGAAGATGCAATCCCTCATGCTATAACTAGGTTATTATAAAAACCCTGTATATTTATTTATCTTTCCTGTCAAGTTGGATGGCATATGGATAGATGCTCTTCTCGTAACTTTTCTTCTACATAAACTCCAAAACAGAAAATACGGCAAACTCTCCCACATGCACTGACAGGCCAAAGTTAACATTAATGGAATAAAATGAAATAACCACACTGAGACTTAGAAATTCTGAAGTGAATTGGTTTTGAATATTCAGATGTTTTCTGTACCCTTAAGTTATGGAAAACAGACAATTTGCCTGTAGTTCACTCATTATCTCTCTGAACAAATAATTAGTTAACTATTCAAATGAAAATATGTGGAAAAATATGAAAGAAAATACTGTCTTAATAAAATTGGTAAACGCTCATCTTTGAAATTTCATGTTGCAAAAAGTGGTAGAAGAAGATGTTTCAGAGATATATTTTCTTCTCCTGAAAATTTTAATGGTAATCTGAAGATGTAATATGATCATCATCATCGTCGTCATTAGTATTAGTATTACTACTAGTATTAGTATGAGTATGAGTATTAGTATTATTCTATAGCATTGTATTATTGGACAGACAGATTTTTCAGGTCTTTGCAGAGCCAGTCTAGAAACACAGTCATTGTTGCTGCTGTGATTCTTGGGTCAGAGGAGGGGAGTGCAATCATTAATTAGGGAATAGGCCAGACAATTAACAACAGCACCTTTCTGTAATGGGCTGTAAAAAGTTTGAATGTTAAATTTCTGTAATTTGAAAAAGCCTTAATCAAAAGATGTGTTTTGTTTGCAGTGTGAAGAAGATGATTTGTCTGAATGAGTAGAATATGAATGTTTAATTTTCATGTTACTTCTGCTGGTTTATTTTTATTGAAGTACACGGCAGTTTAATTATATTTATAGTTAGAATTAGAATTAGAATTAAAAATTACTCAGCTAAAAGTAACTTTTTTCTAGCTGTTTTTTTTTAATTGAACTAGAAAACTAAGTATTTAAAATAAACCACTTCTAGTATTAGGAGAATAAGTATTAACTTGGAGTTATAAATAATTTTTATAAATTTGGGGGTGTTCTTATATTTTCTCCTGCCCAAAAACTAAAACAGATTTTTTTTTTTTTTTCTTAGAAAAAGAGAAGGAAAGATGGAGAAAATTTTGCTTTCCTCCAAGAAAGTAATTTCAGTTTTTTCCCTTCATTTCCTCAGAGGATTTCTGGGAGGTCTAAGGATAAATTAAAGTGCTCCTCATTCCTTATAAATAATTCCCCAGAACTTAAAAGGGGGTTTAGGTTGTCCAGATGGGAGGACGTTTTCTACATGTTATTATTTAAATCCTGCATTATAAAGTGGTTTACATTTATAACCATGCATACATATTCAGTTTCAGAATCTCTATTAAAACTAGTAAGAACCAACAGACCAAATACTAACTTGTGAAGTGGTTGTAACATTTCATGTACAAAAATATTCAGCAGTTAATTATAGTTGGCTAATTAATAGAGGCATAAAAAATAAGTTAAAAACCTTTATTTTTTTCTCAATTTTTGTGATACTGCCATTTCACTGTTTTTTCAGTCTGACAAGTTCACTATTATAAAAAGGCCACTGCACACACTTCGAACATTTAGAGGGTATGTCTGCTAAAGAAGCATAGGGAGTATAAACTAATTCTGATTTTCCAAGAATCCACTTGAATCAAATATTTGGTTTAGAGATATAAGAATATGGGTATAAGTGAGAAGAGGTAAACAAAAATGTTGTAAGACTGGTAATACTACCCCTGTATCAACTTCCATCTGGTGTCTCCAAAGTATATAGATTATTCAGGGATGCTGCTTATACTGGGGACTAATATTGGGGATTAAGGTTTTTCCTTTCAGGCACTGTTATAAATTATTCATTCTTTAATTATGCTTTAAAAATATATTTACGCTGTAAAAATACTAATTGCAGTTCAGTCCAGTGGAAGCTAGATATTAAGTAGGCTTATTCTTCACACCCCCTTGTCACCTTCATTAGTACAGCATGAGATAATGTTCATTTTAAATTAGCATGCATCCTGAGCTATGATACTGTGGCACAGTGATGAGGCCACAGCTTTCAAAATTTTTCTAACTGCCTCCAGTGTACCTTTGGTCACCAAATGAATCTCAGCTACCATTAACTTGAATAAATCTTCTTTCTAATATCAAATACAACTGTCATGTCAAAATAGAAAACCAAATAATCAAAAGAAAAGCTTACCCCCAAAAAATCCCTTTTTTAACTGGTTTGAAACTTTTTCTAGTAAAGGTTATGAATTGCTTTTTCCAGTTAGAGCATTAGTATGTTGAAAGAGACATTATTTCTTCCTACCTAATACATCCCACAGAACACACAGGTATCTTTGTGATTTGTTTATCATCTTTAGTGCTGCAGCAGTTCTGCTAGCATGACAAGAAAAACAGAGGGGTAAACTAATAGGGCCAAACAGTACTGTTCAATTTCTTTATCATTGGAGGCAAGTTGATAATAGCCAGTGGCATTTGCTTAGCTGTATTTCAGGGCAATGCTAGGGGGGTTTGGGTTGTTGTTTTGTTTGTTTGTTTTGTTTTGTCTTGTTTATTTGGTTTTTTTGTTTGGTTTGGCTTTGGTTTATGTTTGTTTGGTGTGGTTTGGTTTTTGTTTTCTTTGATTTCTTTCTTGATTTAGTTTTTTTTTTTATTATTATTATTATTATTTATACTGACCTAATTCTGGCTTTAAATTTTTGAGATGCTTGAGCATCACTAACTTGTGTTACCATCTCTGGTGTCATGTGATGAGAGGGCTAAGACTTATCTCATATGACTGTTATTTGGCTTAAGCTTAAATCTATATAAAATCAATTATAAATAAATTTTATTGAGATTATTTGGGGCAGAGCAGACCTGAGGCTAAAAGCATTGTAAAAACCCACCCATTTTGTCATAGCTTATTTTTTATATATTTTATGCTGCTTTATTTTACTGTACAAGGCTCATGAAGACCATGAACTAAGAGTATTTAACTACAGAAAAACACTTGTGTTAACATGGCATTAATGCATTTTAAGTGTATACAGCATTAGGGAAGCAGACACTAACAAAATTGCTAATTTGACAACTCATTAACAGTAAAAAAATATTAAGTCTTCTTTACAGTTCTGTCAGCTACCTTGTGTCAATAATTTCAATAATTAAACATCTAACAGTCACTAATGCTGCATTATTCCTTACAAATGTCATAAGCTTTATATAATTGCAATTGCAATTGCTGAGTGCTTTTAATTTTACTGTTTTGACAGTTTATAAGCTTTCTAACAGTGTTACTAACAAGGACTTTACACTTGAAACTTCTGGTTTACCATTTCCCTTGTTGTTTCCCTTATCATTTAGCACAACTAAGCCTTGTCGTTAAACCAAATATCCTTTCCTAATTATTCACTCAGTGCCTTGCTGGCAAAGGAATAATTTCTGTCACAACTGCAAAAAGTTTGATTGCTGTGCAATATTACAACAATCTGTCCAGGTTCTGCACATATACTTCAAATTCTGTCATGCCTGCCTTGCTCTGGGAAATAAACCTTTCTTCTGGAGATAAATCTTAAGTACTCTTGAAACAAGTGGTTTATGTATTTATTTAATGGTGTTTTTCAAGCTCTGAGAAGTTAACATTCATGTAGTCTGAAATATTAACTAAACATTATGACACTAAAGTCCTGCAAACCTGAATAGATGTCTGTTAAGTAGAACATGCAGTGAAAATATACATTCACAAACTACATAAATGTCAGCTAACTTAAAATCTGTAAAACAGGCCTCTGGTTATGTTGAGTTAATCTTCTAGATTTCTCTTGTTCTAGTTTCTCATACAAGACTGTTTAGCATTAAGATGAATCTTCTACACAGTACAAGATTATGAAAAAGTTTTGGTCTTATTACTTGCTATCCTGCTCTATTATTAATTAGAAATAAATTAAATTAAATTTACTCAAGTGAAGTCTATTTTGACTGTGGCAGCAATTCATAAGCAATCTTCTGGTCAATATCTCGACCCGCAAGTCTTTTCACTGCATTTTGTAACTTTGTCCTTCAGAGGAGAGAGAGTGAAAGAGCAGCTTGGTAAGCACCTGAAAACCAGCTGAGTTCCATGTCCCACTCTTTTCAAAACTGGTGGGCCAATTTTTCCATTTGCAAAAACAGATAAAAGGTTTTGTTTGCCAATGAACCTCTGAGACCAATTCCTACTTTTTGGGCAATACCAAATACCTGCCAACGCCTACTATTGCTGTCTTTGCTAAAGATTGAAAAAAGTTAGTAAGCTCTCCAATGCTTCAAGTAGGAAATTATAAGCTACTTTGTTTTGTTTGCTCTTAATGACATTCCTGAGACTATTTGGTTAAAATCTTGCTTCCTTTTTAGCTCTAATTGAGATTAAGTGATAAGCAATGGCTAAAGCGGTGTGGCCCAGGAATTCCATTAAAAAAATGGGTTTCCCCTTTTCCATTGTTTTTGAGGTCAGATTTTCATCTATACTGAGGTATTCTAATATTTTCCTAACAAGTGAGGAAATTCTGAATTGTCTGATTTGCACTCTCTGGGTCAAGTGCAGAGAGACTTTTAAGCTCTTTGTTTATCTTAGTGACAGAAATTGCACCAAGACTGGTTTACCTCCTAGTAGAGGCTGAGCCACTTATTCTGCTTGGAATTCAACTCCTTGGTTGAAAAATGGAGAAAACCTTCACTGTTCCAAAAGACGTTTAAAAGTTACATGTGGTGAGGTGTAAACTAAACAACTTTGTGGATACAATTTGTGACAGTGACTATATAGACTACCAGTGAACAGTGAATTGGTATTGGTTTGCTGTAAGGGAGGTTCTTATCATCCCGTGTGATTATGCAGATTCTTTTAGAAGCAGATTAATCTACAGAGCATGTAAAAGTAATTGTACTTTTTCCATGGCAGAAAGTAAAACAGATCCATTCAGAGTTGCTTTTCTTCTAGTTTGTTGGTTTTGATATGGAATTTGGCAAAGAGAAATGTTAAAATGCATTTCATAGAATCATAGAATCAAGAATGGTTTGGGTTGGAAGAGGTCTTAAAGACCATCTAGTTCCAACTCCCTTGCAGGGATGGGCAGGGACATCCTTCACTATACCAGGTCGCTCAAAATCACATCAAACCTTCTCTTGAAATTTTTCAGAGGTATAGCATCCACAATATATTTCCTGCCCTCACCATCCTCACTGTAAAGAACTTTTTCCTCATATGGAATTTCAGCCCACCCTCTTTCAGTTTGAATCCATCCCCCCTTGTCCTGTCTCTACATGTTTCTGTAAATTGTCCCTCTCCACCTTTCTTTTTTGCTCCCTCCATGTACTGGAAGGCTGCAATGAGGTCATCCCAAAGCCTGTTCTTCTCCAGGCTGGACAATCCCAATTCTCTCATCCTTTCAACACAGGAGAGGTGCTCCATCCCTCTGATATATCCCTCTGTATATCTGGACTCACCCCAACAGGGCTCCTGTGCTGGGAACCCCAGAGCTGGATGCAGTACTCCAGGTAGGATCTCTTTAATTGGCTTCATTTGGACTTTCAGTTAATGAGAATTTCTCTTAAAGAAAAAGTGCTGAACATTAAATCTAGAGTGCATGAGATATACAGGACTCCTGACTTCACTGCTATCCTAGTGGACACAAGGACTCTGTATTCTTTGGTGTAGTACTTTCCCATTGGCCCTCTCAAAATTCTGCTAAAGACTGGGCTCCTGAAGATAGGTAATAAAAAAATATCAGCATCTTCCCTTTATTTAGTAGAATTAGCCTCTGAATGTGTTAATTCCTTGCTTAAACTGTGCTTATACTGATGAATATTCAGACTTCATAAATCATATTGTAGAATAGTAGGGATTTAAGTGATAGCTTAACTTAAACTGCACATTAAACTTGCAAAAGAAATATAAATATTTCATTATATGCTGCACTGAATGTACTTAAGTAATGTGTCTTCCTATTTAAAGTCAAAACAAATGAACAATTTAATGCTGAACTGTGCCAATGCTTATTAGACATTGGTGAACAAGTGTTTGAAAGGAAATGGGAGTATTTAAACAGAAACCATATTTACAAATACAGAAAACTATTTCTGCTATTCTGCAAGTGGAGATTTAATGCAGCTATGCAGCCTGTTTATTAAATACCACATTGTGACCTCCACTAGTCTTCACTAGAATACAGTAAAAAGTACAATCACTCTTTTTTTTTTGCCAAGAAGGGTAGAAAAGAATTCAAAGAGTTCATCCACTCAAATTCTGCTGTATAGAGCCATTACAGCTGAACTGGCAATGTGAATCTGTCCAGAGAAGACCTGATGTAATTTATTGCTTTATAGATAGACAAATAGATAGTGGATAGATAGATAGATAGATAGATAGATAGATAGATAGATAGATAGATAGATAGATAGATAGATATAGATAGAAACAGTGGATTCATTAAAATGGTTAGAATTTGATAATGAGTCAGCAATAGAATAAAATTCAATTGTCAAGCAATCTAATTTACACCAAAGTAAATGTCCAAAATCAGACTTTTTCCTGCTGTTTTTATTATAAAGTAAGCTCCAGAAGGCAGGTTAGAGCAGACTCTGGAGGCAGCATGTAGTCTACCATGTAGGTGAAAAGTGTAGCAGAAGAAAGGCAATCGCACCCCTACCAAGCTGTCTTTGAGCAGTGTGGCTCTGCTTTTCTTCTCTGCATTTTATGGCTGTCATCACCTTTCTGTCCTTTTGCCCTCAGTCATGGGGCCCATTTCCATCCACCTTTACTGTTTCGCTGAAGGGTGAGCATTTGTTGTAGGAGTTCTACTATGAAATGAGTTTTTTATGAATGTGTTCTCAACTGATTTTTCCTGAGCTTTTTTGGTTTGGAGGGGCAGGAGGGGAGGTTTGTTTGTTTGGTTAGTTGGTTTTTGATTGATTGTTTGATAAAAAGTCCTGTTTTCCTGTGTGGACCAATTCTGCATGTCTGTTTGAAGTAGTCTTTCTGCAGGTAGACATGTTTGGTTTTAGCAGAAATAAGTCACAAAATAAATTCCCAATGTTATACAGCATAATTAAAATTTCCCTGAACTGAGAAACTTGTGGTAGTGAACAGTGTTTTTTAGGAGTGTTCTTCCTCACAAGTCTGATGAGAATAGAATTTGTCATACAGTTCAATGCTGCTAAGTAAATATTCATTTTATTGTTTTGATAAACCACCATCTGACTTGCTTTTTTTTCATGCAAAGTAGTGTAATTATGTGTTATCTTTGCAAATATGCAGAATTAATTAGGCAGCATTGTTCTGAATGCCCACTTCACAACATTGTCTTTGGTTTTATACTGATTTCAGTTAACAAAGTAATATTTTCATGTGATGCTAATACTGAAGGAAAATTTGCATGTTTTTTTTTCTTGTGATTCATTTAGAAAATGTTAAAAAACATTCAGAGTTATTCACAATTATACATCTGAGTAACTAGAAAAATGGTCAGTTGTTTGAGGTAATCATTTTGCCTTGGTCTTTGGAAGACCTCATTCAAAGTGGAGCATTTAAAATCATTGCTACAGAAGACTGTCCAATCTTTGTTGTAAAGAGCAATTTGACAAACTAGTATCATGCATTTAGAAAATTAGCTTGCATCTTGGAGTGGCTCTGAAAGACCATTTTAGCTCTATATTTTATAAAAAGAGGTCACAAGATACTGCTATCTTTAGTCACCATATCTTTATACATGCTGTTTTTCTCTTTTGCAAAACAAAATCTATTTAAAGCATGTGTTAGGTTTTATTTGTCTCCAAGTGGAAAGAGGAAAGCTAAAGCTTAACGAGGTTAAAACTAATTTTAAAAAAAGCAAAAGGGTCACAGAGGAATGAAAATCAGATTAAGCTCTGAAGCAGCAGGAGGAATCAGCAGCCACAGCCATATCGTGAAGTGCCATAATGAGTGGTGACAAACAAAAAATAGTCTCCAAGAGTAGTGAATGACCCCAAGACTTTTACTGAAGTGCTGTAGGAGGATGCTTTAGAATGACAATTTGTAAGTGTCATATCCTAAATTATAAGGATTTTCATAACGAGAGCCTAGTTTTAAAAAGCAACAGGAACTGGATCCCTTGAAAGATATTTGCTACTTTCTCAGAAATATTAACAAGGAAAAAAATTTAAACACTGAAAAAGCCCTTGTCCTTGTTTTTTCCTCCACATTTTTGTCTTCGTAAGGAACTTTGTACTAGCACAGTTGGATGTCTCTGCAGAAGCAGTATTTTAATAGCTACAAGATTTCTCAGAAGTGACGCTTTGAGTCATAGAGTGGAAGTTACTCAGAGTTGAACTCAGAGAGACAGTTAAACTTTGCAGGCATTTGAAGAAGAGATAAAATAAAGTGCATTTTAGAAAGGAAAAAGTAGTCAAATTCAATTTAAGAGAGATTGATTGCTTCCTCTTCAAGCTGAGATGTTCCTTTTCCCATTCTTGACAAACATTGAGGAGAGAGTATTTTGGAATCACTTAAAAAATGAAAAAATAATTATGCTGGAAAATTAATTTTCATAAATAAGGGATTAAGCAATGATCTCTGGAAAATATTTAGTCATCTATACAAGGAACTAACTTTCATAATAAAAATATTCTTCTAGCAAAACAACTTTACATCTAAAGTCACATCCACTGAAAGAGAAAAGGACAAAGTTAGAAGAATTCAGTTAGCACCCGAAGGAAAAAAAAAACTTTTATTAGGAAATATCTCGGAAGGATAATTCACATTTTTGATTGTCAAAGTGATGGATTTAAGAAGAAAATAACAAGTCTTGTGCCATCATTTTCTCTTTGGCATCCTAAGTGTCAAAAGTGTGTAAGAATTTATGCTACTGATGCAGACTTTCCATACTCAGAGGCTTCTAAAATGTTAAAACTTGTGTTATAAGGCATTTTTTGGATCCCTTGTGGGACCACTTGCTTAACTGATGCCCTGAGATCAGTCAGAGTAGGCAGGAAAAATGTATTTGGAGTCACATATTACTTGATGCTAAAATACTTATCATTCTTTTATAACTGTAATTTTGTTCAGGAAAATTTAAGAAAAAACATTATTATGAAAATTAATGTTAGAATTCTTTATTTATTCTTTGTAACTCAGACATTTAATGAAGCTTTGGATGTTACCTGTATAATTTATTAAAATGCAAATACATTAATATTTAGTACAGGTTGAAGACCATCATCATGTTGATAGTTTTTATTAGAAAATATTGCTACACTGAGCTTATAACAGGGTTTAGCAGTCCAATAATAAGAAAATATTTTTATGGTTTTTATTTCAGAATTTTTTGATTTTTTATGTCTTCTTTATCCACTTCCAAATTTTCTCATGTCCACACAAGCAGAAATTAGAAAAAACAAAACACCCAAAGGGAAACACGACTGCAATTTTTTAAAGGCAGAAAAGGAGACCCAGGGGACTACAGATTAACAGCCTGGTAAGAACACAGGGCAGATCCTCAGGCCAGAAACAGTAAGGTTCATGCAAGACTAGCAGGTCTGACACCTGGCTTCAGTAAAAGCAAATTTTGTCTGACCACAGACCTGGTGGTCTTCTAGTGTGCAGGGCTACACAAGTTGACAGATGCCATCCACTTACACTTCTGTAAGGCCTTCAACATGATCCCACATGCCACCCTCATCTCCAAACTGGGTTTGAAGGGTGGGCTGCTCTGCAGGAGAGGAGCTGGCTGGCTGGGTTTGAGGGAGCCTGGTGGCAGCGGTGTCCCTTGGCTGGATGGGGCCCCGAGCAACAAGGTCCAGTGGGTGACATCCATGCCCGTGATGGGGGTTTGGAAGATAAATGTTAAGATCCCTTCCAAATGAATCCATTCTATGATTTTGTGAGCTACAGAAATATTTGTATTGCAGCATGCCTAAATCTGGCTAGCACCTCCACTAACACTAATAATAGTTTTAATTACTATTTCTTTCTCCCTCTTCCTTTGCAGCAAGATGTCAGATGTATGGGACATCATCACTGACACATTACATAAGTATGAATCCTCAAAGGCCCAGCAAAGAGTTAATCAATAATTAAGACTACATACTCAATTGAAACGTGAGCCTTATGCACTCAAAGGCCTGTAGAACTTTTCTGAACAGACCTACTAATATAAAGTAATTTTTAATTGATCTTCTGATTCCTGTGAACACCATTTTTTGTTTGTAAGGCAAGGATATTCTGTCATTCTAGTAGGACATCCTCAGAAAATATCTTTTTTCTATTTGCATCATATGAGATTTACCATAAACAGATCACAATCAGCTGACAAGACTTAAAGAGGTAAAGATTTTTGGTCAATTTGCTCTATGGTTATTACAAATATAACAAGTCTATGCTTCCAATTCACATAAAAATATAGTTTTGTTGCTCAACTCTCAGAAAAGCACTACATGATCAGCCTATTCTGAAGGTTCTTTTGTATTATTTAGATTATTTTTTTCCCTAACTAAATTTGACTACTAAATTCTGTACTAAAATTGAATAGAATAATTAAGAGGCATAAGTGTAGTACAGGGATCTACCATCTAAGAACCCAGCAAAGACTTAGGGAAACGAGCAATACTGCTAAGCTAGAACAGTTAATACATTTTTTTATGAAAGTATTTTTAAAGATAGTTCATATTTTAGGTCAAAACCACACTGTCATGAATGAATGTTATCATATGTTCACAGGAAATCAGTGGAATGAATATGTTTGAACCTATTGTGAAATTGCATGCATATGTATTTGAGAGGGAGATAAAAGGAGATCTGGAGTTCCCATAGGTACGCATGTCGTTTTAGGGGAACGATTTTTTTCCCACATGCGTCCAGCACTGTAATAAACATACCGGCTTTACAACTTTCACAAAAGTTGTGGAGTTTTGTTTATCTCTGCAAAACACCACAGTCTTATAGTACACATTGAGGAGGAATTTAAATATTTTGTAGGATTCTTGGAAAAATATGTTCCTATGTAAAAATAAATCAATAACATCTGAGGCATTTACCTGTATGGAAGAGCTTCAAATTTATCTGAAATCTCACAATAAATGTATTTTTAACAATAAAAATTTTCAGCAGGAAGATTTGCTAAGTACTGCTGCTATGCAGGTAAAGGGACTGGAAATCAGAGGTGATGAAAACCATGTGAAATTAACATTACTAAAATTGATTTTACAAATTCCAAATTTTTATACTGAAAGCTTGAGAAATTCTATGAAACTATTCTTCATTATATTTCTATTCTAAATGAGGCATTTTCTTCCCATTATATCAGCCTTCTTTCATCAAAGGTGCATTTACTTTCCTTTTTTTTAGCACTTGGCATGAGAGCTTTCTATGCCTGCTCATCAGGTGGCATTTCTTGGCATTTCAATAAATTGGTCTCACCAGTTTACATCACAAAAGTATTCTGTCCCATAATGTTCAGCAAATGTTTCTTCAGTTCTATTATATAAAGCATAACACTTTGCAGTTAAATCTCATTAACTTACTTGATTTTTATATGAAATGCACATACTAGTATATGTTTCTGCCTACTCAATACTTCAATGATAAAATGAAAAATAAAATCATTCTAGTTTTAGTAAAAGAGCCATATATGTTCTGCATTTAAACAGCAGTATCTGAGCAGCTGAGGCTGAGATAAAGAATGTAAGATGCAAACCAAATTGCAATAGAAGCTTTTTAATTTGTTTGCTGGAAAAAAAAAAATCTAAACCTTAAAATGTTTACCCAGTCAATAGAATATCAACAGTTTCCAAGCTATTATTTTGGAAAGGACTAAGACATGCAGAAAATTCTTAGAATTTAAAAAAACCTTCGGAATGGAGAATAAGAAAAATTACTTTATCACAGGTACCTAATTTTTAGAGATACTGAGAAGAAAAAGTTACTCAGGGCTTTTACTCACACATTTATCACTGATTTACAGAGTTTGAAAGTAGAACAATATAACAGCCTAGGGATAGAAAATAATACACGGTGAAGCTTTTCAACTGGCTAGGTTTTGTCATCACTTGGTTCATCCACTTCATTAATTAATCTACCAACAAAGTTACTGCTGAAGTTGTCAGAAGGAAGAAAAGTTAGCCTCCTATTTCTAAATAGTGAACCACTGTCTCTTTTTAACACAGTAATTAGCAACATGCTGTGCCCTCTGACTAATGACTCAAGCTGTTCCCATATGGACCTCTAGGATGACGGTGGCTTTTCTGCCAGCCTGCAATTCTGCTAAGCAAGGACTCCGCCATGGCTGGTGTGGACACAGATGCCACCCCCACCCGTGTGTCCAGCACCTGGACACTGCCACCTGCCCAAGGGAGAGAGGCCTTTGCTCAGAGTGTGTCCTGTCACACACCATGGACTGTGAATGGACACGATGGTCTTTCCCCATATTGGTCCTAACGCCAAAATGCACATCTTTTTCCATGCTTGCTGTTTGGAGGTGCTGGGGTTTGTTGTTAATCCATAGGCCAGCCCAATGGCAAACATTTGGGTTTTGTCAGCTCTTTTTCCCACTGAGCTCATGGCTGCCAGCTTTGGTGTGGATGCATCCCCAGGGCTCAGCAGCAGAGGCTGGCAGCGCTGCTCACAGCACAGCCCTACCAGCAAACAGGCTGCACACACACACAGCCACATCCCCTGCACACACACACAGCCCCATCCCCTGCACACACACAGCCACATCCCATGCACACACACAGCCACATCCCCTGCACACACACACACACACACAGAGCCCACATCCCATGCACACACAGAGCCACATCCCATGCACACACACACACACAGCCACATCCCATGCACACACACAGCCACATCCCTTGCACACACACACACACAGAGCCACATCCCATGCACACACAGAGCCACATCCCCTGCACACACACAGCCACATCCCATGCACACACACACACACACACAGAGCCACATCCCATGCACACACACACACACACACAGCCACATCCCATGCACACACACACACACACACAGAGCCACATCCCATGCACACACACACACACACAGCCACATCCCATGCACACACACACACACACACACACAGCCACATCCCATGCACACACACAGCCACATCCCCTGCACACACACACACAGCCACATCCCATGCACACACACACACACACACACACAGAGCCACATCCCATGCACACACACACACACACAGCCACATCCCCTGCACACACACACACACAGCCACATCCCATGCACACACACACACACACAAACACACACAGCCACATCCCATGCACACACACACACACACACACAGCCACATCCCATGCACACACACAGCCACATCCCTTGCACACACACACACACAGAGCCACATCCCATGCACACACACAGCCACATCCCCTGCACACACACAGCCACATCCCATGCACACACACACACAGCCACATCCCATGCACACACACACACACACACACACACACAGCCACATCCCATGCACACACACACACACACACACACAGAGCCACATCCCATGCACACACACACACACACAGCCACATCCCCTGCACACACACACACACAGCCACATCCCATGCACACACACCCACACACACACACACACAGCCACATCCCATGCACACACACACACACACACACACACACACACACACAGCCACATCCCATGCACACACACACACACACACACAGAGCCACATCCCATGCACACACACACACAGAGCCACATCCCCTGCACACACACACACATCCACATCCCCTGCACACACACAGCCACATCCCCTGCACACACACACACACACAGCCACATCCCATGCACACACACACAGCCACAGCCGCATCCCCACCAGGCACTGGGAGAGAAACCTGGTGCCAATTCTGACTGCTGCCCCTGAGATCCTGAGATACGCCAGAGTGAAAGACTTCTGAAAGGACAAGTGTGAACAGTCTGGAAAGAGTGGCGCGCCAATATGACCTGTGGCTAAAAAACCTCAGTTGCTATGGCTAAAATAACCCCACTTAATATAAAGAAAGAATAAATGGACAATTGTAGTGCCATGTAAATAGACATTGATTTATAGAATAAAGAGACATGTACAAGAATGAGTAGCCAACTTCATCAAAAAGTAGAATTTCCATCATGCTGATTTATTTTATTTAGCCAAACCAAAGGAAAGAAGGTAATAAAAGAAAAAGCCTCTATTTTTTTTTTTTTTCATAATCAGGAAGAAGGTAAAAGGAGACAATATTGACAGAGCTTTTTACTTTCTTTTCTTTTTAGAAGGCTTTCATGCAAACTTCATTTAAAAAATTGTAATCAGTCCTCATATATTATGAGGACTTTTGGCAATACCTTCTGGTTAACTTTAACTCCATTATAGAACACACTATCAAGATTACTGCCTGCTCCTAAAGGTGTGAAAAATATTTTTGCAATAATTTATTTTAACCTCTTTCAAAATTGACAGTTTCTTCATTAAAATTGATGAAAACATTCAGCTAAGCATAGCAAAAATTATTACAGGAATGACCTGATGTTAATTAATGTCAAAAAAATATTAGTTAATAAATTACTTAAAACCAGGAAAAGAGAATTATTATATCTGACCACATTGATCTCTGCAAGATATTGTAATTTGAGATTTCTTTTCTTGAATGAAACTTTAACGTATTTCATTTCCAAATTGTGGCAAAAATGCTCAGTTTTAAACAACTTGAATAATAAGAAAACAGAAGATTTAGCCCTTTTATTAGTCAGCAACACTAAAATTAATTTAATGGTAGCATAGCCAATTGTATGTTTTAAAGGTACCCTCCTGAGTTTTTTTATTCTTACTTCAACTTAATTTGAATATGTTCTTGAGGTATTTTTTAACTGAAACTGAACTTGCACAAATGAAGCTGAAATCTACAAATCAACTCCCAGACATTTTTGGAACAAAAATGTGATGATTTAAACAGCCTTGGATATTGCAATTAACTAACTTTGAAATGAAAAATAGAAATTAAGTTATTTTAGTGCATATAGTATTCTTTACAGATTGCATACTTTTCAAAAAGTGTCTAATGTTGCATTATGCAGATGTTTAATATTCTAGTTATACATGGGTTTTGTCTTATTGTGTTGGTTCTTCACAAAATGATTGCAACAGTCCCTATACAACTTATCATTTTTTAACAGTGCCTTAAATGTCACACAAACACATTACACTGATAATGGTCTTACAGTTGTCATTCCAAACTGGCATTGTTCGGACTTTCCCTTTTTATTTTCTGGGTGAAACTATTGGCCTGTTGTGTCAGATTCTGACTTGGAAACCTGAGATTCACAGAAGGATGCCAGCTTTCTCTTCAGAAGGAGAGCACAGAGGGTGCATTTGTGTGACGCGGCTGTGCCGAGGCTTGCTGGCCCCATGTAGAGCCGCATTGTGCATGACAGACTGGCCATGCAGTAGCACTGACCATGCAGTCAGAACTGTCAAGAAGTTGGCCAGCCTAATCAGAGTCACTGCTCTAAACAAGCTTCTGGAGTGCCTTCCCCCAAATGGTTAAACTTTCCTCCTTCCCCATGCGCCTCCTTCCCCATTCCCACGTAGGAAAGAGATGAGGAAAACAGGTGTCCTGGGTTGACTATAAGATGCTTTTATCCCCAATCATCTCATTCTGTTTATGTTGAATAATAAGTTTTGCACCTTTAAGAGCGTTCCAGAGAGTGAAGGGGGGAGAGAAGAAGCGCACAGTTTGTTTTCAGACCCTGCACTCCGCTCCCCCACATTCCTGCTCCTGGACTGTGTTGTCTGCAGACAGACAGCAAGACAGAGCTCTTCTTTTGCTTTTTAGTTAGTTTAGCTAGCTGAGGCAAAGAAGTTCCCTGGACTGTGTTTTTTTCCTTTTCTTTGGACCTCTTGAAACTGCTCTGGACTGAACACCCAGGGGAGCACCGGCAGCTGCAGCTGTGGCCCGCCGGGCCGGGCCTGGCCTGCGACAATTCCAGCACTGAGGGACTGATCAGAGACTGAGTGAGCTGAGCTGCAACCCGGGGTTTTCTCAGTTTGTCATCTCTTTTAGAGTGGCAAGGGGTCTCGTTGTTTGATATTGTTTTGGTTTTATTGTTTAATAAACAGGTTTTTTCCACCTTTCTCCAAGGAGGTATTTTTTCCTCCCGGACCAGTTGGGGGGAGGGGCCGATTGGATCTGCTTTTCCCACCGGAGCTCCTGTGGGGGATTCTTCCCCAAATTTGCTCTCAACCTGGACAACAGAGGACAAGCAAAAGCTTCAGGTCTGTGTGCCCATGTTAAGAACATGACAATTGACATCTGTCTGCAGGGAGCTGCCTCACCAGTACAGAGCTAAACTGTTGGTCTTGAGTAGAATGGCCTGTCTTAAACACCATGTGCTCTGCTGCGACAGGAAGGTGAAGCCAGATTATTTCCTTTGAGGGGAGTTGGAGGAATCAATCCCGGTGTCCCTGATCTTACATTCAAGGTAGTTATGTTAAATAATTTTTAGTCTATTAAGGGGGTAGTAGACAATGGAATTACATAGAGATTGCTGCATGAGAGGAAAGAACAGCCGTCTCCTTGCCCATATAGGTTGGTTTATGGTTATGTGTACATGATGTAAGCCAGGTGGTCTGAAAAAGAACATAAACTTATAAAATGTTTTCAAAGCTGTACTCCCTGATAGGAAAGTTTGATAATACAAGTGGACTGAATCCTTTTTTAATTGAAGGAGCTGGTTTGGCTCTGGATCTAAATAATTTTTATTAATTTTATAATTATCTGTTAACTGAGACAGCTTGTCCCCAAAACACTCTGCTTATTCTTATAAGGCTGCCTTTAGTGCTTCTGACACTGAATTCCTTGTTCATTTAAAGTGGAAGGTTTACCTAAAAACAGCTTGGAAATGGGAAAGCTGGCACTGTAAATGGAATCTTAAAATAGCAAACAAGCCTGTATGAGAAACATATTTGAGAAACATACTGTTTTTGCCTCACATACTAGTTGCTACAGACCTGTTTGATTTGAAGGATAAATGCAAACCATTGTGCTTGATTTGCACACAGATGAATAGCAAGATTATAGAATTTCAGCTAGAAAGTTAAATATTTTTTATTATCTTCCTCTTTTCCATAACTTTATTAAAAAAAGGAAAGCTACAATAATAAAAAAGGAAAGCTAGGAGGAAACAAAAAAATCCAACATGAAGTCAGGTACGCAGTCTGCAAAGCGAGAATAAGCATGTGTGGAAGTGCAAGAACAGATCAGCACTGACAAGGTGGTCTAAGGTGTGAAAAGCTCAACCTTTCTTGGCCACAGTATCTATCTCCACAGAATCAATGTATCTGGGCGTGAGGTTCAACAGAGTGGAGTAGGCTGAAGGGAAATTTTCAGTTCTCTTGGGCTTCTTTGTTAAAGAACTCTGGAAGCTACATCTTAACCAGGAGACTAAGAGGTATCCCATGTAATGGATCTCAGGAGTAAGTGTAAGGTATCATAAATCCACAGTTTCACTGCTGTATTTGTTTAACACTTGGAGTTTAACTATTAGCAGGTAAGTTGTCTGGTAGCTGCAGAGAAGTACATTGGAACTCTTTGGAGTTGCTTGTTTTCTCAGTCTCTCAGGAAACTTCCACCATGTCTCCAACAATACTAGCAGAAATTCTGGTCTTTCAGTTACATGCTGTGTTTATGAAACTGGGTGATTGAAAATAAAAATTTTAATTAGTTCCTACTTCTTTACTTAACATTAAAATAAAAATCTTATGATTTCCTATGATTTAAGCTATGTTTCTTATGATTTAAGCTATGTAAACAGTTTTTGCTATTTGATAAAGAATAGCCTCCATAATGTAATATTACCTACATTTCAACTGATATCTATTTAATAGTCATGTACTTTAGAGCTTAAATATTTCAGGTTACATGAGGGGAACACTCTTTCTTAGCAACAGCTACGTGGTAGGAAAAGCTCCTCAGAAAACAGCTGCTGAAACAGGTGACCACAGCATAAGCCACTAGAGGTTATGCTTTAAACCACATTATGTATTAAATCACTCTCTTCTAAAAAGAGAAACATGAACATCTCTTCCCCTTCACAAGCCCAGAATCTATGCATCTTGTTCCAGGAAGGATTTCTCCTGTATTTTGTAGACACAGAAAGGTTTGTTGACTTTTTTTGATGTTTTGTTCTCCTCTAGTGAGGAGCTCTAAGCTTGCACCCATATCAGAATTTTCCTGCCAAATTAAAGATCTGTAGGCCCCTTGCGCCTGAAATATTCTGCTCTGTTCTAGGCCATGCTATTCTTCATACACAAGTACATTTAATCAAAGTGAGTAAGGCAGACAGGTTCACATACACACACATGTAAAAATAAAAAGGAAGTGTTGCGTTATGGCTTGTGCACTACTGAGTAAAAATTGTAGCCACTGGCCTTGTCTGAATGCACATTATTGAAATAGCAACAAAAGATTTTCAAAATTAAATATAAAATGCGCACCTGTTGTCTTGTAGGGATATTACCCATCCACTATTTTGGAAACTCTTGCTCAGTAACGGAAGCATTTGCCTTGGGTGAGGTTTTTAAATACTTACTGAAACAATATTAAAGGTAGACTGGGATTAAAATTATGTAACATATGAAGGAATTCACAGGTAAAGGGAGCAGTTAATGACTGATAAGAGAATCTCAGCTATTTGTAACTGTTATTTATTCAAGAGATAAAAGCTTTAGAGAGATGTCCACGGTGCTTACTCTTTCTAGGCTGATAAACAAATGTTGTTTCAAAGCTATTAAATTGTTTATGCACACTGTTTTGAGAAACATAAATAATCCAACTGTGGCAGCATCTAGTTCTGAGACAAAAGATTCCCTAATGCACCACATCACCTTGGACAGAGAACTGGCATAGAACTTAGAACTGACTGCAACTTAATGGCAAAATAAATGCTTCATTACATGAACCTATTTTTAACTAACTAGCCTGACCACTGATATTACTACAGCTGTGGAGAAAAATCCTTCAATCATTCTATGCACTATCTCAAGTTTCATCTGTTCTGTAAGTGGAACACAGTGGCTGTTATACCTTACCAAAGAAAACAAAGCAAAGCAAACACCAGCTACAGAAATACTCAAATTTCAACTCTCAGTGTTCTCCTTTGGCATACATTTGTCTTTCATTCCAAATCCGTGTGATGGCTTCCACAAGTTGCACAAATATCTAGGATTGGCACAGTTATCCTTTCATCTTGATCTACCGAGAAAGGATTTGAAAGCTATTGGGGTGGTGAGAGAAGACAGAGGGAAGTAGTGAATGCTCAAAAGATGTGATGTAAAAATCCTCATTTCTCTGGAAAACTAGTATAATACTAAAAAATGAAAAATAATCACATTATGAAACTTTTCTGCAGTTGCCATCCTTAGTTTAAAAAAATGGAGTTTTTTATAAAACAGAATGAGCAATTTGTACATCAATCTATGAATCTTAGTGTAACTGACTAGTTTATTAAAAACAGTATTTCTTTAAATACAAAAAAGCCCTCAAACCTTCCCTGGTGACAATTCTCCTGGCATTTTGTGCTACAATATTTTCTGGTGTCTGTCACAGGCAAAAGTAGGAACAGAAAACCCCATATATGGAACAGAAAAAAAATTATGCAGGACTAAACACTCAAAAATTACTAGAACATAATGCAGCATTTTTGTTAAGTGTTTGGTATTCTTTGGAAGCATACAAGATAGGCAATTTATATGAAATTAATCCAGGTTGTATTCACACACCACTAAACAACAGAGAGTGGCAAATATCAAACTGTGAAAACTCAGCCTTTCATCTTGTTTTTCTGAAAAAAACCCAATTCCTATTAAAGAATGCCAAGCACAAATAAAGATATGCTTTATTCAATTTAGTGAAATTTAAATTCATAAGATATTATTAAAATACATTTGTTCTGCAGATGTCTAAACATTGAAGTCAAAGCCATATTTTATTTAGGTTGGCTATGTAATTTTTATTTTCCTGATGAAAATCATAAATTAGTGTGAAAGAGTACTTCACGTTATTTTTTGGAAATAAGTTCCATGCCAGGAAATCTTACTTTTCATCATACTGTATGAAAGAAAGTATATTTTAAAAAAATACCAACAAAAAGACCCAAATCAAAACAAAGCAAAAATCACAATGCAGACTTCATAGATTCCCTACATCTTTCAACTGCATTTCTTCTAAAGCTGACCATACAGTAGAATAATAGCAGTGGGTATTTTTGGAAACAATACTACAGTTTTTAATGACAGGTTTTGTATAATTTTTAAATTTTTCTTGCTTAGTAAATAGTAGCTGGTAAACAAGAAAAGCAAATATTCAGAATCCCTTTCTGTCCTTCCTAACAGCTCCAAAAAGCTTCATTCAGTCCCTCTGCCATATTAATGAAGACTTGTTAATTAATCTTCTCACATTTTACACCTCTGTAACTGCATATAGTAATTCAGTAGTATAGTAATACAAAACTGCTTTTTGTTAGCCACAAAATATGGTTTAAAATGTCATACTTTCATGGAAAATAAATGAAATTGGATCTTTAGTGGTGAGATGGCAGGGAATTTAGTACGGGCACTGGCATTTCGGGTCTTCTTTTAGAGATTCTAGTAGCCAGCAGCACTAAAGTTCTAGGAAACAGAAGTTCCATGATGGATAAACTCTTTAAGCACACTCTAAATAAATGCAGAAGGGTTGTGTTGTGGTTATTGTGGCATGCACTCTTCTAAACTTGAGGTTTATTTAAGATGCTACTACAGCACTAACACTTGACCATTTTAAACTCCTATTTGATATGTGGTCCCCCACCTTAGGAGGGAAAAGTATTCTGCTTAGAACTCCCAGTGCTGTCCTCTCCACAGGTGCATGATGCTCTGTGAAACAGCCTGGAAACCAAGAATGGCTAAGTTTGTATGCTGCACAAACCTAGCACCACAAAGAGGCAATCTCTCACTATTACTAAATGCAAATAAGAATTTAATCTTCCTAGAAGCATAACTGATGGCACCAAAACAAATCCCAGCTTTTCCATCTTTATGTAACCTCTGCTGCTGAAATTGTATCTGTAGACACAGCCATAAAAATGTTGCAGTGTGATTAATAGTATAACAGGAGAAAGGTTTTCATTGCTCCCCAAAACTGTCAGCTCACATTCAGTAAAGGAGAGCAGCTGATAATGTGCACAGACTAATGAAGCATAGAGAATATCTTTGCTCATGATATCCTGACAGCCTGAACAAGTTTTAATCAACAATTACTTTCTTTGTGCCAATATGTTATTGCATTTTTCTTTGTGACAACATGAGCAGCTGAGGGAGCTGGGGTCCTTCAGCCTGATGCAAAGACAGCTCAAGGGTGACCTTATCACTCTCTGCCTGAGAGGAAGGGCCACAGCCTCTCCTCCCAGAGCACCAGTGACAGGCTGAGAGGACATAGCCTCAAGCTGCACCAGGGGACATTCACTGGGAAACATCAGGAGGAATTTCTTCCCAGAAAGGGTTGTTAGCCATTAGAACAGGCTGCCCATGGATGTGGTGGAGCCACTGTCCCTGAAGGTGTCCAAGAAGTGACGACACATGGCACTTAGTTCTACCTTGTCTTGTGGACAAGGTGATCAGTCAAAGCCTGGACCTGAGGATCTCAGATGTCTTTCTCAAATTAAATGATTCTGTGATTCTGTGTGATTTATTTTACTGAAATATTTCATTAAGCAGATGTCTCATTCAAAATTTTGCTTTTGCATAAAAATAATACCTTCCTAAAAATTGTTTCTCAGGGTCATTCAAATATTTTATTCTCTGTCAACTATTTTTCATAAAGTTACTGTTTCAGCAAGTGAGTTTACCATAACCATATGGACGATTTCAATATTTTAAGATTGTGAAAATTATATCTTCAGTTGATTAATCAGAGAATGGCTCACATTGGAAGTGATCTTTGAAATCATCTGGTCTAAGTCTTACCTAAGAATAGGACTGGCTTTCCTGTTAGAACAGGTTGTTCATCACCTTGCCCAGTTGAGATATGGACATACCTAGCGGCAAAAATTCCTGTATTGCCTCTAGTAATATGTTCCTGTGCTAAAACAACTCTTCTACATATTCTCCTCCATTCCTTCTCCTCCTCAAAACAAAAATGTTTTGTTTGATTTTATTTTGCTGCATTTTATGTCACTTGTCTCCTGTGTTTGTTCTGTATCTGTCATGGGAGCATGGCTTCTGTCTTCTCTATGATAAATCTGTGTACAGCAGGTGGATGTGATGTACCTCCCTGTCCTCAGCTTTTCCACCCTCACAATAACCAGGTGCACTTTTCAGGCTGTTTACCACATGATACAGATCCTTTATCTGTCTGGTGCTGCTCTGCTGAGCTCAGTTTCTAAGTACTCTTACAATGGAGTTCTGCAAGTGCACCAGAATCCCACACAGTCTCCACATGTGTGAAATGCCTTCATTCTACATTATTTTCCTAAGAGAGGGACACTTCCTGTACTTTAAGATCTATTAATTTTCCTCATTGTGTTAGTTTAACCATAGATGGGATATCACCTGATATTTCTTTCCTATGGTCAACTGTCAGCTACAGTAGAGGGGTTGGAAAGGCAAGTTTCTGTACCTCATCTGAAATAGCCTTATTCCTTTACTCAGTCCACCACAAACCACTTCAAAGCCTACCCAGACACAACACAGTCCTTGCTCCTTGCAAGACCAAGTGGATTTCTGACCTTTACACATTTGGAAATTGACAGATAAACAAGAGAGCTCTTTTCCATTTCTGAGTCTGATACCATGATTGCACTCCTGTCCTCCCTAGAACATGACTCACTGTGAAGGACAGAAGTGCATGACTCAGCCTTGCCAGTCTGAGATCTGGCAGTCAATAGCTGAATTTAAAGCCCCAATAAGATATAATTAAATGATAAATATTGTTCTTTAGCTTTTCTTAATAAATGTTTACAAGAAGGATGTCATACCAATATAGACCACTTTTTTTACAAAATGAGAGCAGAGATACAGTAATTCTATACTGTTGTCATGTATTAACCTTGGTCCCTACCTTTGGGTCTTAAAAGTGATACAGATTTTGAGTTTCCATATTATGGGGCAATCTTTTAAGTATGAAAAAAAAAAATATCTTCTGCAGCTAGCATTTTTGAAGTGTAATTAAGACTAAACCAACCACACTATTACTATCTAAATAAAAAAAAATTTTTTTTTTCTTATTGTAACCTCTAAATGGGAAGAATTCTAAAACTCAGCAGCTGCCAACAATTCAGTGTTACTTTTACAATCTTTGCAAAAACAGCTGTTAGCAATGGACATGTTACTCCTCTGCACAGCATCACTCCTCTCAATAGGTTTCATCTATTATTTCAGTACATACATAGTAATGGAAGCTTCCTGACAAGAATCATGTGCTACAGAATATACAGGAATGACTCTTCAGAAAAGAGTAAGAAATCACTGCTCCACTGAATGGTCCAAGCTGGATGAATCTGTTTTATTTTTGCTGCCAAAGCTATTCATAATCCCTTTTTCTAAGAGCTGCATGAATCTCTCTGTTCTAAATCCTCTCCATTTCCCTTCTATTTCCTTTCCCAGACCAGAATATCATTGGCTGTGTATATTTCAGTGTGACAAAGCTGTTTTGTTTTCACATGTAGGTCTATATTCAAAAGCATTTAACTTGAGAGATTATTCTAGTTGACTCCATGGTTCAAAAACATAAGAAATCTTTGGTAAATGTGTACAGCTCAACAAAGTGAAGCTTTTCTGGTGTGCATGCCCACCCCAAAAAAATTTTGGTTTCTCGTTAGCTGTTGCTTCCCTTAACTTTTAACTCGTGACTTAACTTGCAAGATCATTCTTCTGTTTGTTGAGATAAATAAAAGACATGATGTCTTATAGTGCCACTCCTTTCCACACTGATGCTAGAGTTCCAGCTGCATCCTTTGTGATATTTCAGTCCACGTTAGAATAATCCACTGCTCCTCTCACAGAGATCCCGAGTAAAGCCCACACTGTATAGTGATAAATTTACAGTGCAAGGCATGGAAGGAAATTACTGAAATGGTCAAATGGAAGGCAAAGCTCTTTTAAATAAAATTACAACTCTTTTTTGATTTTGTTTGTTTTTATTCTTTTAGTCAAATAGGCCTGAAACTGTAGAGCTTTGAATACCTAAATGTTATATACTGTTTTACTCAGCTTTCTTTAATGAAAAAATACTTTTTCATTAAATAAAAAGAAATGAAACCCCAAAATGGCAGCAGATCATCTTGTTACATTAGAGTAGTTTTTCAAGTAGCTTTATTCTTAATCCTTACTCTCAGATGTACCTGCTCTTTTCTTTGAAGGGACATAAAAAATTAAGATTTAACTCTCTGAATATAGTCTGTAACATTCAGCATATGATAGCTGGAAGCTATTATTTCAATATTAATATTTTTTGGCAAGCATTAGGGACTTATAAACTTCAGGTATGCACATTCTTGTTGCTTGCATTCCCTTTGCGCATTTTTTATGCAAATTAAATTCTCATGAAATAGAATTTTATGACTGAAAGATGTATGATTAAGATTCGAACATTACTGTGTTCAGTCGCAGATAATTCATGCTGACTAACTAGAGGGCATTAATACTATATGAATATATTTCTTCAGCTCTTGAAATATATTTTTCAAAGCTTTGAACAACTAACAATTCTTGCAAAATAAGAGTAATATAATCTGAATTTTGATGTCTTATTCTAGTGAAGATATAGGTGAGCATCACAGATAAAACTTACCTATGTTCAGCAGTGTTGATACTAGAACCAAAATTCTTTGGATGAAGAATAGGTAAAAGACAACAGTTAGGCAGAACACACCACAGTATACAGAATAGCTGCAGTACAAAAACGTTGAAAGAAGTAATAATTTTACTTGAAAAAGGTACCTTTAATTGGCTTAAAAGCATGACAGAAAGAAAGTGGACATTCTTCTCTTTGCAGCTAGCAAAAACAAAAACAAATCCAAAACAAACAAACAACAAAAACTTTGTGGAGTTCTAAATATAGACAGAAAAACAATTTTTCATCAATTAACTATTCCCTGTTGCATAGCTATTTGTTTCCTGCAAATATGAGGAAAATTGCACTTGTTTTTTTAATGACAGAAGGGTGAGCCATCTGCACTTGCTGTTGAATATCAGATGTGAACAGGTGGTTGCTATGAAAGACTATGAATCTGCTAAACTCATTCTGAAGCTCATGATGCTATAGCTTCTTAAAAGGTTTCAGCCCAGTGTAGACTCCACTACATTTTTCACACAGTTTAAAAACCAATCTCTAAACACATTACAAATTCTGATACATCAATAGCAAAAAACAGAACAGAAAACTGTACTTCAAAACATCTTCTTGTTTATGCCCCTGTTATAATGTTGGTTTATTTCTTCTTTTTCAAAGCAGAAATTTATGGGTTGTATTTTTAGCCCAGACACTGGAAGTTTCAACATAAATTTATCAACAGTAGAACTAAAGCAACACTAGAAGTATCTAAATGTAATTGTGTTAGGATAAGCATAGCTCATATGATACTTTTAAAAACTCAAACACACCCGATTCATGAATCACTTCAAGACATAGGATAATATAGTGATCAGCCAGAAGCAAGTTGTATCAGCTTTTGATGTCTTTTAATACAACAGAATTTTAAATGGGATATTTGAATGTTTGTGATTCCTATATGCTATTATATGTCATCTGCTTAAAATGATAGTATTTATCTGTACTGTAGAGATAATTAATCCTTTAACATCACAGCAGTTAAGATCAAAACCAGTTCAAAGGTTTTCACTGCCAAGAATGAGTGGAAAGAACAGCTACATGCATCATAAATGCTTCGGCAGTTATTTTAACTCTGCACAAAACCACTGGCTCCTGGCTCTGAGTAACCAAGGATGACACAGTGCACGGCAGTGTGCTGACTCTAACTGGAGCTCACCAGAGTGCCAGGAATAGCTCAGCACGGGGACAGGAAACCAGTTTGGCCTAACACACTGTGCTTTGGAAACATTTCAGTGCCTGCTTCCCGCTGTCTCATAGGCACAGGACCCAACAGATCATCTGCTCCTACCTAAGGCTGATAATGAGCCAGTGCTAGGAAGCACAATAGGATGTGTTAGCTTGTGCTCTAGCCAGGATCTGTTACAGGGGTGAGTAATCACCAATTAAGATGCATGAGAACATTTATTTGTGCCTCTGCTCGGCATGAACACTCACGATTTTCAGGCATCATACATCCGCTCCTGCTGCCCACACAAACCAGAAAATACATTAATTTGGCTCTACTGGCTTCCATTCCCATCTTCTTCCTTGTTCTGGTGGAACTGGAAAGGAGGCTTGTTCAAAAGGAGCTTCACCTTCGGGGTGTTCCCGTACAGCTGGTACACAGAAGACCTTCTAATATCTCCTCTAAGCATAGCTTAAGATATGTCTACTGAAATCCAGAGGGTCTTCTGAAATCTAGAGTGATAGAGAAGGGTGGCAGACTTTAGGCCCCCAGAGAAAAGCCTCTGGGCTAAGGCTTCATGCAGGGAGCTGGAGCCAGGAGACCAGAACCAGTCTAGAGAAAATACAGAAAAAAATGCTGACAGATGAAAGAGGAGAATGAGAATGGTGTCTTCATCTGAGGGTGTCAGGTCTGGAGTAGTGACTGAATGGGCTTATGTGGAGATCCTCCCCCATTTTTGCACAGTAATCTGGTTAACAGAACTAGATATGCAAATCAATACCCACTTGGCTCTTTGCAATAACATCTTCTAAGTGAAAACTTGGCAGGTCAGTGGTCTCCTGTTTCTTGATACTTAAGAAGAGTAAAACAACGATTCAAGCTGCATGTGTTCTGCCCAGCTTGAGGAGCAGTGATACAAAAATATTCTAAAAGATATCTGAGAAGTATATTCTATCTGAGAATTGAAGCTATCTAGAAACAGTTTTTCAGGAAGATACATATTCATTTATGCCAGAATTTTTTTTTCATAATATCAAAAATAATTGTCTTCTTATGACTCAAGGACGCTAGTTTGAAATCTGCAAATTTTTAATCTTGCTTTTACAGACTCAAATCTGTTTCATTTGAACAACAAGAAAGGAGGTGAATCTGAAAAAGTGAGATCTCTTTATTCTTCAGTGGAGATTACAGTGTCAGCTGCCAGAGAAACAGGTTAGAAGCAGCACTGAGCACCAGACATACGAATGCATGCATGTTCTGTTAAAAAAGGTTTACATTCTACCAATTAATTCATCCTCTGTTTTCACCAGTATCTGGGTAAAACATAACTATTACAAGTGCTATTGTTTAAATGTAAAGACTTATTTGCAATTTTAAATTAAGGGAGTTGCACTCTCTATGAGGACAAGTACTTCAGCAACAACAAAGTTGTCATCATAAATGGTACTGAGAAAGTTAAAATCCTTGGAAGTTTAAACTACTGCTTGGAGTAGTGTAAATACTAGGTCTCAGAGTTACTTCTGAAGCAGAAGCATGACAGGCACAAGAAAAGAATAAATAATATAAATTAATTTTTCATAGGACTTGAAATAAAAAAATCTCAATTTATAGAAAATTTGCTTGCCTATAGAAAATATGAAAAACTAGATCTAAATCAAGATGAAATATGCCTCTGAAAATTTATAGTACCTCATATCTAAAATATCAATAATTATTTTCCATATTTTAGTAATAATATAATGTAAAATTAATGGCTATAATGTTTCTAACATTAATTATTTTTGAATGCTTTCTTTTATAGTTGATTTAAGAATTGAAAAATGCTCAGACTCCTTTTTTCCCCAACAGCTGAAAGGCTGAAAGAGAAAAAGCTGTGGGTCATAAGCACATTATTGTATCCTGGCAGAATCTTTTTGCACAGCTTCTCTACAGTGAGCTCTATTCCTTACAAATTAAACATCATTATTTTAATTATTTTAGATTTTCATCAGCAGATCAAAGTGGTGGTAAACTTTCACATAATCTCTTTTTATCACAGTTAGAGCACCTTAATATGTTATGGATCACTTTTTACTAATGTGTCTTCATTAATTTCCCTCTAAAATATTCCAAAAGAATCTTACTTGATTTTTCTAAGAACAGATCATTTGGGCTGTTTTTATCAACTCTCAGGTTTGTTTTTAAATAAGTCTACCTTTGGTAACTCCAAATTCTTTTCAGAATGAATTGATGTTAATGAAGAACCAAATTCTGCTTTCTCAACAGTTTTTTTATACATGCCAGAGCAGTCAGAAGGAAATATTAATGAAGTCAAACATAGGGATACATACATTTTTATTTGGAGGGAAAATCTGCACAATTTGCAAGCTGCATTTTGCCATACGAGTAATCAGATAATAGTGTTAAGCTGAGATGTTGCAAAGCAATTATAAGTTTCATTGTGCACTACACAAAGAGTAATGTTCTTAGCAGTTGAATTGAAAAAATAAGAAGTTTATACTTTATAAATACTACTCAGTTAGTTGTATAAATTTCAGATGAGATACTCCATAGCATGTATATTCAGAAGATTTTAAATTGATTAACTCAAGCATTTCAAATCAATGACTACTAAAATTTCAAAATTCAGCAGCCTGCCTGTAAAAAATATCTACAGACTTTTGACTGAAAAAAAGCCCTGTTTGGTAACACTATTCACAGAACTCTAGAACAGCTTGGGTTGCAAGGGACCATCTGGTTCCAGCCCTGCTGCCGTGGGGAGGGACACCTTCCACTAGAGCAGGATGCTCAGAGCCCCACCCAGCCCGACCCTGAACTTCTGCAGGGATGGGGAACTCTTCTTTCTCTGGAACTGCGAGTTCCAGTTTCTCTGGAATTGCTCTACAATGTGTAAATTGTTCCAGTGGAGATCACAGACAGCTTGGGCCTGTCAATGTATCAGACAAAAGAGTAGTGCTAGTAGTGCTGGTTTACCTTAACTGCACAGTTAGTCTGAGGAGAGTAAAAAAAAAAGGAATTTTTTTCCAGAGACTTAGGATAAATACACCTGGAGATTAAGTTGAAATTCTTAAGTAATTTATACTTGTACCTCCAATATCAACCTCTGCTTACCTTTTCAATAATGAATATAAAATTATGGATGTTCGACATTTCATATGACAGAGTATTAGTATATTTATGCTTCAGGATGATCATTTATCCACAATTTAAGATGTTAGAAGGAAATTAAAGAACTTGATTCATATTAAGGAGTTGTTTGGATTTTATATTCACTGATGGTTTTTTGTACGAATATGAATTACTATGGTAAGAACAGTCAAGCTCAAGAGAAGCTTCACTGATCAGACCTGGACATTGTTATGAATACAGTAATTTAAATTAATAAATTTTACTAAATTGATTCAGAAACTAATAAGTGAAATAAAATCATATTATATAGTAGCTTTAAATAAAAATTAAATAACTGAACAACTTAATAGACATGCCAGGGTCTTGACCAACAAAAACTCTGCATCGCCTTTAAAAAGTCTATTCAAAGCACAGACAGGAAAAAAACCACTAATGAAATAAATTAGAAAAATAAATTTTTTTCTCTGTGATCTCTTCCTAGAACTAGCTAATTAACCTAAAAGTGGTGCTGTTTTCAGCACCATGGAGATGGTGATGAAGATGGAGAACCTGAAAAACAATAACATCAGAGAACACTTTCAGAGTTGTTTGCTTGGGTGTTGCTTTTCAGAGCTTGCTCTGTGCTGCTGATCTGCTGCAAGGACTCAGATCTCTGCTAAGGACCAACATAGCAATGCAGTCTTTTCAGGCATTCTGTTCTGAGGTGCAACAAGAAACATCTCAGCACAAATCACAAACTGCTGCTTCAAAGAGCCCTCATTGTTCAATGCAGGTATTTCGTTAGCTAGAGCACCCCAGGCAGTTAAAGATTTATTTTTACAAAGAGCAAAGTGAACAGCTTGAAACAATTACCAATCCTGTTGTCCAAAGTGAGCTGACAGAGCCGCTGGTGAAACAGCACAACTTCCAAAGCATTCTTTACACAGCACTGGAAGTACCAAACTGGTAAAGCAACCCACTTCACAGGTTCATCCAGGTTTTCCAGCAAAAGCTACTCTCTTTCTTAGCATCACCTAGGCTAAAGAGTCAACAAATTTAAGCACTTCAGAAATATATTGCCCTGCACTGTGAGCTTTACAAATATTTTTCACTTATCCACTCTAGTTTCAGTGAAATGTTGAAGCTCAGGTAAGTTGGAATGAACAGTAGAGTAAGAAGAACAAGGCCTGGTTTTTAGAAGGGTATAAGGATTCCCTGAACAGTAGAAATAACAACTTGTGCTTCTTAAAAAACAGGTTTTGGGGTTTTGGCTTGGCTGCCAGGAGGCAAATCCTACACCTCTAGGTTGTCTTTTAGTTTTGGTTAGTGTTTCAACAATCACTGAAGACTGTTAGGTGACATGGCTCATCACAGGGGAAACAACCATTCAGAACCTGAATGTCATCAATATAAATAAATACTCTGCATAGACTAAATCCCAGGATAATAATGGAATATTCTTGTAGAGTAGAGCATAATTTAACCACAAATTCTCTTACTGAAATAATGAACTTCAAGTAATGATGGCCTTCAAGGCTTTTTGTCCAGCACTCGTTTAATTAGGAATTAGTTTAATAAGATAAACAAAAAATAAAAAAATAATCCAAATAATTTCAGTGTAGGTTGAAATTAAAAGTTTCCATTTTTACTGTAGAAGAGGACACATTTAAATTTCCAAGGTAAGGATACTGAGTGACCTCTGAAGTTTCTGCAAAGACTCCCTATCATCAAATTTAGTCAGGGTTTGAAACAAGCTTTTTCCACAGGCTTTTGTGTTTCTTTACCTAAAAGAAACACAGTGAAGCATGGAAAGTGTAATGTAGTTATAATGAAGTACAACTAATGGGAGTCTATTTGTGTAATAGAAACAGAATTGAAACTCCATAAAGTGACAAAGAAAAAGCAATACCATACACCTCATTTTGTGCACAAAATGCTCCTTTCCTCTGCAAAGAGTAAGTTTTAGGTTGTTTTGTTTCTTTTAATACCAGTGATATGTTTTCACTGGAGATGCAAACTGTGCTCAGTGTTTGCCTAATGACAAGTCTGTAAAATTATATCACAGTTTGCATTTGCCTGCTGAGTTTTCTCCAATATCTCATGAATGCTAGTGCAAACCACCTCGCATAAGTCCAGTGCACACAGCAAAATCAAATATGTTTCAGTTTTTCATAGCTTCTCCATTTGCCTGGTCTGTATACACAAAAACGTTTTTTGCTACATGGCACCTGTGAAATTTTCTCACTTTGCTAAGAGCTGACTAAACTTAACAAACCATATAATGTTTGCTTCCCGTTCACTTTGAACTACAAGGTGGCATTTACTTCACAACAGGGAGTATATTTTTCCCTGTACTCTCACTACTCCAACCATTACCACCTTGGTTATGCGCACCATGTTTAAAGCAAAAAGCAATTTTCATTATAGCAAAAGAACAAGAAAGAATACTGCTGTCAGACATTGCTATAAATTTCTCTCCTAATTCAAATGACCATCAACTAAATTGTTCTGTCCTGCTGTCAGACACAATGATTATGATTATATCTGGGAATAAAATCATGGAATTTATTATTACCTTAAAATAGGCAGCACCAAAATAAGAAAATACAATAAAATCTTTTCATTTTTGAAGAAGCTGGAAAGTTTGTAGTAAAATAATACAAAGAGAAAGAAGCTTCATTGTTGTAGCACAGCATCCCCGGCCAGGTAACAATTGGCCTTGACTCCATGATTCCAGAAGGCTGATTAATCACTTTATTATACTATACTATTAAGAAACCCATCACCCTTACAGACAGTCTGATACAGGCAGACCAGATTGGTCAATTAATCAAAACACCATCACCACTGGCTAATTAAGAAACCCCTCTTTGGTAAACAGATCTCCATAACAAATTCCACATGTTCACAACAGCAGATGCAGCAAATGAAGATGAGAATTATCATTCTTTTCTCTGATCTTCTCACAGCCTCCCCCAGCACGATGCCTGGGAAAGTTGTGCCTGTTGCTCTCTGTGGCCAGAGAGCTGTGGCCACACTTCATAGGCGAGATGATGAAATGATGCTTGAATTATGGAATGAAATGTAAACCACATCAAGTGTTTGTGTGATTCTGCACAAATAGCTCCATCTTTTTGCATTGTAACAAGTTCTGAGTGATGGTGTTTGTCTTCCCAAGTCAAAGTCAAAAATGGTGAAGCCCAGATTTCCTAGAGATGCCTGAGCACCTTCCTGTCCATGGGAAGTATTGAATTAATTCCTTATCTTATTTTTCTTTTTCCATTACCTACTATACTGTCTTTAAATCAAGCCATGACTTCTTTCACTTTTACTCCTCTGACTGTCTCTCCCAGTCTACCAGGGGAAGGTGAGTCTGTGTGGCTCTTAGTTCATAGCTTAAACCACAACAAAGAGAAGGTAAAGCATTGTTAAAATGAGTTGATCAAGACACCAAGAGGTTTGCCTTGCACATCTGCAGGGCACATCTCATAAAAGATCAAAAAATGTATGCATCTGTTTTCTGGCATGGTGCACTGCAGTGTGTGACCTGAAGTCCCAATCTCAGCACCGTTCATATCTTTTGAACTGTTTTGCAAATAATCTTTTGACAATGGGTGCCTTTGCAAGAAAATAAGGCTCTGGGAGATGGCAGATATGTAGATATAGATATAGATTATATAAATCTATATTTATAGAATGTTTAATAAATATATAATTGATTATATGTTATATAAATCAATATATAATATATCATATTTAATCAATGCAGATATTGATGACATAAATATGTATGCATGTATTTAAAACACCATAGAAACATAACCATGTGCTAAGGCAGGGCCTCAGGCAATATAACTTCTGCAACCAGAAGTTTTGCTTTCATACTAGACTTCAGAAAGATGCTTATTCCATGACTTGAAAATTAGAATTTTGATTTTGACTGTAATGGGGTTGCACCTGAAACTGCCAGGTTATTTTTATAATTTCTCGATAAGTGAGAGCAAATTTATAAAATTATAGAATAATTAAGGTCAGATAAGAGCTCCAAGATGATTGAGTCTAACCTTTGACTGAACCACCTTGTAAACTAGACCATGGCTATAAGTGCCACGTCCAGTGTTTCCTTGGATGTTTCCAGGGATAGTGACTCCATCACTTCCCTGGGCAGCCTGTTCCAATTCCTCTTTCTGATGTCCAACCTGAACCTCCCTAGCCCAAGTTGCAGCCATTTCCTCTTGTCCTGTCATGAGCTTCCTGAGAAAGGAGGCCTATTATCCCTACTTTTCTCCAGCTTCCTTTGAGGCAGTCGTGGAGAGCAATGAGGTCATCTCTGAGCCTCCTTTTCTACAAACACCCTCAGTCCCTCAGCCGCCCCTCACATGGTTTATTCTCCAGACCCTTCCCCAGCTCCATTGCCTTTCTCTGGACACTCTCCAGCACCTCAATGTCCATGTTTCCAGGGCCCCATCACTGGACACAGCCCCCTAGCAGTATCCTCACCTGTGCCCAGCACAGGGGGACAATCCCTGCCCTGCTCCTGCTGTGGACACAGGCCAGGATGCCTCCGGCCTTCTTGGCCACTGGGCACAGCTGGCTCAGGTTCAGCTGCCACTGACCAGCATCCCCAGGCTCTTTTCCAGTGGGCAGCTTTCCAGTCATCCTGCCCCTGTCCTGTAGTGCTGCCTGGGGTTGTTGTGACCAAAATGCAGACCTGGCACTCTGCTTATTGAACCTCATTGAACAGCCTCAGCCCATTGATCAGAACAAAAGTCTCTGTCCACATCAAATATCTGTCTTTTAAAGGTTCTCTTCACAGTTTACTTCAAGTGTATGTTTTTAAATAACTGACTTTTTATGTGTTGCTGATTCTTGCTTTCAAAATGCAGTGAGATTGTAAAACCATTCAAACAATTTTCAAAAAGTAATATATAGTTATCTTCTGCTAAGTGAATCAGGGATGAGTTTTAGGGGTGAGAAAATAAGTTCTTTACAAGCACTTGAGTCATTAAGCTAATCATCTTTCATACTTAAGTGAACACATCTAGAAACAATATTAATTTCCTTGGGAAATTCTCACTAATTTGCAGATTGTCTTTGCACAAAAGGCAGCCAATGCTGCAAGTGGTAAATGTTCCTTAATGTTACCCAACTGCAAGTAAAACTTTCATTAGGAAAACGTGGTGTAAGAAGTTATCATATGTACTAGAAAATACTGACTTTTTGAAAACTAATAATAGAGTTATTTAAACTGTCTCCTGCAGGAAAGTCTACATACCTCAATCAGCCCTCATTCTGAGTATCTTCCCCCAGTTTAGATACTAGGCATTATATTCTATGGTGTGGAATATCCCTTTGGCCAGTTTGTGTCATCTGTCTCAGCTATGCCCTCTCACAAAAAAAAAAAAAAAGAATTCTTGTTTTAGGATTAACATGACTTAGGAAAAAAAAAAAAAAACAACAACAAACATCAGCTTGCTATCAATATTATCCCCATTCTGGTTCCAAAACACAGCATTGTGCTAGCTGCTGAGAAAAAAATTAACTCATCCCACTTGAAATCAAGAGAGTATGTCTAAATCACCCACCACTTCCTCAAGCTAAATTGGTATCATATATGTATGACAGGAATGAAAAAGATATTTCTGTGATCAAGCAAGTTGAAAATTGTAATAGCATAAACTGGTTAATTCACGACCAGGATCAAAGCCTAATTGCAGTACAAGCTAAGGAGAAGGGTTTCAGAAGCACAGAGAAAGGTGAACAAATGTGGCAGTAAAATGTAAGACAAGCTAGCTTATTATGGCATCCATCTGGACAGTAGCAGAATTGGAAGCTGAAAAATTCACTAGTAGATATACTGTCTGAAAACAGATGGGACAAATGAAATTGAAATGAAGAGGAGGAAGAAAAGAACAACAGGATTTTTGTCAGGTAAAAGAAATTACTAGAAGAGTTATAACTCCTTTAGAAATTGATTCAAAATACAGGAAACTAAGAAAGAGAATAAATCTTGGTATGTATAAGATCCTTTCACATGCAATTTAAACAAGTGTTTGCTTTTGTCTCAGCAGATCCTCAACAGATAGTATTTTAGAGTAGGCAATTCTCCAGTATAAGTCTGTTAACATGCCAGATACACAAACAGCATAATTTACACTGTAAATTTTGCCACGCTTGCAATCCCAGGTGAACAAATAATTTGGGTTGCACTATAAGCCTGGGAGCTGTCAAAAAAATTCAAGATTCACAAACAGTGCAATTTATTGACTATTATGACAGAATAAGGTTCAGAAGTTGCTGCTGATAAAACCACTGATGTCAGAAAGCATAAGCAATTGTATTTCCACAGAATAATGTTTACCCAATGTTCCTGTGGGAGGTGATGGGTACAGTCCTTTGACTTTCCCAGGATACAAAGTAGAGTCTCCTCTGATCTTCTCTGATCTTCCTCCTCCCTAAATTTATATTTTTATTGATTTTTTTGAGTGTAGGGAAAAGATTTCAGTTCATGTCATTTCATGGTCAGGTGGAGTTTGAGTGACCTCATACATGACAAACATATACAGGTTTCGCTTTATTAGCCTATGTAGGTGCTTGAAAAGGAAAATATATGATCAACTGGATTATGCAAAGTTCAACCTTCAGTCACCATTTGGGTCATTCCTTCATCTTAATTTCTCTTAACTACATAGTTTTAAACAGACCATGACCACAACACCTCTATGCTCCTCCATTCTCTGCTCCATTCTCTGTTTCATGCCTCTCTTGGGGCAGCACACCAAGCTTGGTGTTCCTCATCCTAATGTGTGTACACAGTTTATCCCTGGTGAAATATTACCTGCCTAGGTACTCCTCCATGCTGAGCTTTGTCTTCCTACAGCACATTTTCCCACTGCACTTCACAAGATTTCATCAAAACAGGGTGAAAAATAAAAATCAAGATGCTAAGTTCCTGTTCAGTATACGTGGCTGAAAGAATTATTTTGTGAAAACTTTCCATATGAAGTACATAAATTATGTTTTGCCTTTGTTAAGCAAAAAATAAATTGGATCGTATTTATCTTTTCTAGCTTCTCTAGTAATTCACTGGTGTTCTGGAAAAGTGTCCTGTGATAAAATCTTCATATTTCCAAAATCACTGTTCAAATCAGGAAAACTAAAGCCTATGGGATACAAACATTGACACAATAAAAATATAATTCATCTCACTTGGTTGTCTTGGGCAATCATTTATGTTTTGCTCCCTTATTTCTAAATAAGAGAAAGCAGAAAACAGTTGACAATGTGTCAGATGTGACTGAAACCATGCATTATGGTTACTTTCAGTCCTTCTCTGCCCTTTGTGGAGGGATAAAATCTGATATGTGAAGTGCGTGTTCCTCCCTGCACCTGCTGAACTGTGATTCAGGTAGATAGTAATTTCAGATTGTTCAGCCTTCCTTAAGTGCTTTTTGGATCTGAAAGAAATGAGGAAATCTTACTAATGCAGAAGTCTCTCCTTGAGACGTGCTCTGATAAAGGTCAGCAACATTCTTGTCTCTGCTGAGGACCTGCAAAGTCTGATTTGCTGTTACATTGCCAGAGCAGTTTTTATTTGTGTTATAGCGATGGATGCAGCTTTGCAAGGTCTTGAGCCCATGTGATGTGCATGAAGAGGTCAGTGATGAGATTTCAGTAATTTTGAACACTTCATAATCAGTACATTAAAGCAATGTATTCAATTGTTCATTTATATTCATCCTGGTTTTTTAAAGTATGGAATCCTCATCAGCTGTTCTTTTAATGTAAAGGTGTCACTGCGATAAAAGGCATTTGTCCTCTTTTACTGCTCGGTGAGGTAATTACAAATTCAATAAAAATTTAAAGGCAATTAAGCTCTTTGATGGTGCACAGGCTCTTATGAATCCTAAATAAGGGCAAAATAATTGTTAAAGACCAAAATTCTATACTATCATTATTCTTAAAATGTCAAATGTTAGATAAAATGTCCAGGGATAAATCTCTGCCCAGCACTCAATCTTTCAGATTCTACAGAACTTCATGCTGGCAGCACATGCTAACCATTATTTTGTACTAACCAATTTGCTAACCATTATTTTGTACTTGTTACATGTTTTTTAGAGGCCATTACCAAGGTCCTGTCTCAAGGATTTTTAAAAATAAATAATCCTTCATGACATGACAGAAAATCTTAAAACAAATAAAACCCAGATGGTATTTCCTAATGTCATAATCAAAATGAAACACATGGTTCTACTGTTCTCTATTAAATGTTGAAAAAAAATTACACTAAAACTTAGAAAAGAAAGAAAGTAGCTTCTTATGAAAAATACTATTAAATATTTTGCTTTGAATTTGTGCATACTTTCTGGGCACATCACTGTTTTTCAGCTAGAAGTAGTTGTCTCACTCAGTATAGTGTCAATTTTTAAGTTGAATGCAATTCTTGAATTATTTACATAAGCTAGACACTACCTCTTTTTCTATAATTTAATGAGTTTGTTGGAGTTTTCTATAAGGAGTCTTACTTATCACTCTTTAAAAAAATATTATTTAAAAATTATTCTTTGCTAATCTCTTTAAAATATTTTCTTTTCTTTTGCATATTGTTAATGCTTTTTATCAGCAATGTATTGGAAACTTTTGAAGGGAGATTTTACTTGAAGTTGTATCAGAGAAGAGAGGCAATTCAAAAATATGTTTTAAGAGTTATCCGTGAAAGAAGACAAGAGACCCGTAATCCATTTAGGTATCTTATTTTATTCAAGAAATAAATATTGAAATCTTTTAAAGGAAAAAAAAATGAAGACACTATTTCTAATACTTGTCTGGGGTTTGTATGTGTGCATGCTTACATCTGTGTATGCATGTGGCTGTGCATGCATGTACACATTTGTGATTCAAAGTAAAAGTGTGCCAGCAAAAGGAAAAACCTCTTCTTCGACCTCTTCTTCACAGCTGGAATCAGTGGGGGTAAATGAGGATGAGCTCCATGAAAATAAAAACTGCATGCATCAAATGCCTACCTGAAATTAAAACAGATTTCAGACATTTCTTTTTAACTACAAAAATAAATAAATTGAATAAAAAGGTTGAGAAACTTGCTGAAAGTACTCCGAATATTAACTCTATTTCACCACGATTTTTTTGACAGATGGAACTGGACACTGAATACTGTCATTTTAAGCTGTTGACCCCTCAGTCAGTGACAAACCAAAGGTGACACAGCTATGGTTAGCACAACACTGGATCCGGGATAACAAGCCCCAGGGCTGGCAGGGACCACCACCCTGAGAGTCCTAGGCTGGACCGTCTTGAAGTTCACTCGGGAACATGAAGGAAAGGACAGGAATCACAAACCACAGAATGGTTTGGTTTGGAAGGGACCTCTCAAGGCCAGCTAGCACAACCTTCTTTAGTGAGCAGTGACACCTTCAGCTCAACAAAGATGCCACCAGTGACGTGATGTCTGCTCACCGAATCATCCTTTCTCTCCCATAATCCAAGCCAATGAAAAGAACAGTAGCAACAGACCTATGACCAAAAAAGAAAAACATTTACAGTCAAATCTACTTGTCTTTGTAGGAGTTTGGCTTAAAGTCTTTATAAATCACCGAGAGATGCAGCTACCACTGACTTCTCTCAATACAAAACTGTCCTAAGACAAATGTACTACAATTTTACTTTTGCCATGATCTGTTTTGAATTAATATAAATTTTGCTGGCCAAGATGGACGCTGCAGCAAAATTTTCAAGCTAGATTGTCAGAGATGACTAGGCGCAAATTTTACACAGGCAAATTCCAAAAAAATTCCTTTTTTATGCAAAATAAACGAAGAAGTCTTACCCAATATGTGTGATCTATTCTCACAAGCAACGAAGTTTTATATTCAAATGTGCATAAGAACCACATTGTAATTTACTTTATGAGATTCCTAAAACAAATATTTGAATATTATATATAAAAAAATTACAAAAAATTGAGATTCTGTCTTTTCAGATGCATTCCATAAACTGAAAGATTAATGAAGGAATTGACATGACACAAATTTTAAACGTAACTTTATTTGTCCGCTAGCCCACATTCTGCTGCATAAAGCCAAGACTCAAAAACAAAACACTGGCTCTCTAAATACTGCTATGAATAATAAGTGCTGGAAATACTGCTCTATGCAACCAACTTTTCTGTAAGGGCAGAGATGTTCTCAGAGTACCAAAAGAATACATGACCATATTTTTTGAAAGAGTAATAAAATGTTTGCTATGTAATTTAGTCTAAATCTAACATGTTCCCAGAGGCTATCAAACAAATGAAAATACAAGCTTCCTGTCACAAAAGAATTAACCACTTTTTGAAGCGTTCAGCTAACTGAAGCCTCTCTTTACAAGTGTTACACTGCTGAAACAGAATGTATTACTACTGTGTTTCATGTTGAAAGGAATGCAAACTAAGTACCAGAACAAACTCCTAGATAAAAAGGCAGTTTTTCCCTTCTTTTATGTCTCTTAGCAGTGAACTGTCATTTCAATATTGTATATAATTCAGGTGATATGCCTTTGAAATTTTATTTGCCTTCTTTTTCCTCCTCGATATTTTATTTGATAAGGAGAAATTCAATCCATTGTGGGTTCTGATGACTCAAGTTAGGATGCTAAAGAGAGAACCTGTCCTTCAATATATTACTTCATATGACAAGAAATCTTCTAGGTGATCTAGGAGAATGTGGTCTAACAGAAAACCCCTGGATAGCTAAGTCAAGTTCACTGATTGCTTTCAATAAATGCATAGATATGAACACCAGGAAACTGAAAGAATTGCTTCAACAAACTTTTCAACTAGTACAAATAAATCAGATAACTATTAGGAAAGCATTTCAAATTGCTAAAATTTGAATTCAGAATATCCTTGAAACAAAAATATATAGGAGGTGAAAGAAAAGACCTTGAATGTTTGAAACTGAAGTAACTGGTTGGATATAGCTACTGATGGGGGTCTCATGACACAGTGTTAATAATTTTCTGTTTCAGCAAATACCTCACTGTGCTTCCTTTTTTTTCCTTTTCTTTTCTTTTTTTTTAATATGGGTTTTGAGATACTGAATGTAGAGATGTATCTTTATTTGATTCCTTGCCTGGGCCTGTAATAAGAACAGTATAAAACTAACCTGCTCTCCTCCTCAGGCTATGAGATCACTATTCCTGATACATCGAGAAACAGCCATAAGCTCTATTTCAAAATTATCATAGAGAATATGGATTATTCTGTCTTAAAGAGTGCGTGTCAAGGATGTCCATTAAATACGGCCTTTCACGTGGCTCCATCAAGAATGCATTTTGCACAAGCGGATGTTTATTTTGATGCACTTTTGCAAAAAGAAAAGCCAACTATGAACAAACTGAAATTATTGGTGACATAATTACAGAACTGAGCTAAGGGGTTTTTTTCCTAGGCTAATCTGAACAGATGCCATGCAGATTACAGAGCAGATTTTAGTGAAATGAGGTGGCTAATTAGTTCACTGAAAATAGCACCTGCTTTCTAGAAAACATGAAGTCTGAGTTAGAGATCACTAAGAAGCTGGTCAATTTCATACAGCATTCTATTCCCAGGCTATTTGACTTTAAACCAAACTGAGCCAAGATGTAAGAATATGGTACCATTTCTGCCCATGGTGATGTCACAAATATCTGTAAACCTTTCCGAAATCTCGGGATATAACAAACGTTGAAATTGTGCATTGCCAAGTAGTTAAGGCACTAAATTTTTCACAAGTATGGGCCAATGCTACCTAGATTCCATACACTGACTTTTACACCAGCTGACATTACTGATGATGGATGAAGTTTGGCAAGCAGATTGGCAAGTAATATTGCCAGATAACTGTTCAAAATTGATAGGTATATTCTAAAAGTTATGGGCCTACACTGTGTTATGTTCTTAGCTTTTACTGCCCACATTACAGGAAACAAGTGATGGTGTTCTCCTTCACGGCAAGTTTTCCAAGCCTGAGAGTGCTGATTGCCAGGTTTGTCTTCTCTGTAAGGAAAGCACGGTACATTTTGAGACAGAGGTGTATTTTTCTATTCTTGCTCATGAGCTTAAACCTGCTCTGTAGTCACAAGCAGAGATTCCTGGAGCTCTGTCCAAGCAGTGGTGTGGAGTTGCAGCGGGGCTGGCCACCAGGAGAGGACTTTCTCTCTTCAGACCAAAGGTACTGGTTCAATTTTGCACCCAGCAGTACCAGAGAGGCATTAAGAAACCAGAGTGAGCTCTGCAGAGCAACATGGTCAGGGCTGCAGCACTGATCCTTTGGGAAGAGGCTGAGGAGCTTTAGGCTTCAGCCTAAATATACAGGTAGGAAAACCTGAGTTCTTGTATGCATTACATTATGACAGTAACACAGAATACTCACTGGGCCTAACAGTTTAAAAGAAATTGGGAAAATGTCTTTTTGTGCATGCTTGAAAGATCACTGGAAAGCAATAAATTACTGAAGCCATTTAAAATTTTCCCATTTCTTAGCAGTTTAATGCATCATTTCTGTAATGATTGTATGATATCAGATTCATTCTTTAGTTATTTTGTTACACACACACTGAGATCCAGCTATCTCTTCCAAATTTGACTGTTTGGTCAATTGTCACTCAATTTAAATTAATTTCAGTTCTATGGTTAAATAAGAAAATACAGCTGAAAAAATAAACAAGGGACAAAATTGCTTATTGCATTTTTTTCAGGCAATCCTTTCTAAAGTGTGCTTTGTAATACGTTTTGTTTTGAAGCAAATCAATCTGTTACAAAATCACTGAAGTAAAATAAATCCCTATGAACACATAGTGCTTGAAATTATGTTAATTCCCCCCTCCCCGTTTTCCTGGACATACCTAGAGATGTAGATATCTCTTTATTTAAAAACAGTTAACAGAGTGCTTTTTAAAATTTAAATCTCTGTGTTTTATTAGCCATAGGCTTTATTTTGTAAAGCTTCATAAGCAGTTAATGACAGCAACTGAGTGATAAGTAGGAAAAACAATGAATGCAAAAAATGCTACACATAAAAAACCAAAAATAAACGAAAAAAGAAGACAAAATAAATGCAAATTCTACCATCATTTGGTACTTCAAAAGACCTTCCTTCCATTTGTCTTTCAAATCTTTTCCAAACTGTTTTTTTCCCATAAATTTTGATTTAAGTCATCATGCATGTTTCTAGACCCTCTGTATTAATGCACCCAAGCAAAGATAAAATCTTAGACAAAGTCACCAAAGACTCTAACAAACATGTATCCAATAAATGTTTCACTTAATACAATTTTGAAAGAAAGTTGAGAATGCCACTAGGCTGCTAGGCTGCTCTCTCCTCAGCTGCTAAGGCTAAGGTCTGGCCCTCTGTCCACACTGGGATCAGACCTATTAAAGACCTTAACGGGAAGCTCGTGATTCACTGTTGCTGTGCTCAGAATCACAGAGGGGGCAATCAGCTGCAACAAGCAAATGTCTTTCCAAGGCTGGATGTTTGCAAATTTTGAAACTTCCTAGATCAGAAGAAAAAGGTCCTCCACTCTCCCAAGACGAACAAAACATTACACTACAGAGGAATAAATATTCATCTACCATTGAGCTCTTCTTCCTAACCCAGGGTATCATATTTTGACTCCAGCTGTCAACTCAAGATCATGCAGACACTCATGCACTGGCCTCCAGAAGGATTGGGGAGAGATCAGAAAAGTAAAGGGTCATTTTATTTAGCCTGAAAGAATAAAAACATGATTTAGTGTAGTCAGAGACCAGCTCGGGAGTCCTAAAGCTCTGATAGAATTGGAATCTTGCTTGTTAAATCTGATTTCCTTTTATGACAAGGTAATCCATCTCGTCAATCAAGAGAAGAAGTTGCTTGATTTCAGCAAAGCTTTTGATACCGTGCCTCCTTCTGAGTAAAGCATCCCTGACAGAGGTGGGCAAACACGCCATGAGGTGGGTGAGCAGCTGGCTCACTGCTCGGGTACAAAGAGTGACAGTAGTGGATGAGGTGGCACCAGACTGATGTCACTGGTGTGGCTCTGCAGGGCCCCATCCTCAGCCCTGTGCTCTTCAGCATCTTCAGCATCAATGACTTGGACACAGGACTGGAAGGGACACTCAGTAAGTTCTTCCAACACCACCAAACTGGCAAGAGCTGTTGACTCACTCGAGGGAAGGGACAACATACAATTATTAAAATCATATCTACTTAAGTAGCTTGTACAATAGTCTTTTTAAGCTGAAATACTCTCAGTAAAACACACGCCTCACAAGGATATATTTAGCACCTTCTTTTTAGGCACATAGATGCATCTGTAGAACATGAGGACAGCTTTTCAATTAATACTCAAATGAGCAAAAATTCATTTTATCACATTATTTAAATGACTTAAATAACAAATAATTAGTTGGTTTCACTCATTTTTAAAGCAGAACAATTAATCCTTTCTTTCCTTTTATGGGAGGTGGTCTAAAATCCATTAAACTCAAACACCAGTAATACCCAAACACATGAAGCCACTTCAAACCAGGAAAACAGAAATTCCAAACAAAATAAAAGTAGGACCTTCCGAGAAATATCTGTGAGGAAACGAGAGAGACACCATTCTGCAGAGTTTAATCACTAGTTGCTCAGACAGCTACACACTTCAGCTGAGCGTATTAACATGAATGCCATCCCTGTTTGACCACCTAGATTATACATTGCTTTCAAAAATATCAAATAAAGTGAAATATCCCTCACAGTAAATTAATGTTCTGATTGAAAAACTGTTTTTTCTGAAATGCAGCTTGATTCAAATCTTAATCTCAAGTGGCTTGCCTCTTCACAAAATCCTCTATTGAAATAATACATTCCAAAATTTGGTTTTCCGGTTCTCTAGAGCACAACTGTTTTACACTAAAACAAATGCAATACTGAACCAGTATGCTGGCTTACATTTCCGTGTTAATTGTGGAAAGAAAAATTTAAAAAAAAAACTGAAATTAGAGAAAACTTACAAAAAAATTATTTATAGGGGAAGCTCAGGGTTCAGAGTAGAAATAACAAGTAAATAACTGCTTGGAATGAATACCTACTCATGTTCTTTCATATTGTGTCTGTGATGACAAAATGACATTGACATCAACATGCTTCAACTATGCATTTGAAGAATATTCCTCTAGTAGATAACATCTGTGCCAGAGGAGATAAAGGCTCTTTTACCATTTATTTAACTAATGCTGAAGATCTTTCTGTTTCTCCTCATCTAGTTCTGATGCTACAACCACATTCTCCAGTAAATTCTATCTGAAATAATTGTGACGGTTTGTGATCTGATTCCTCTCCTGGAGGGACGGATAAAATGACAGAGTCAGCCATCACAGGGTTGGGGGAGCAAAGGTGATGAATAGGCATTCCTTAGCAGAGTGGCATCACTTGTGGGTTTTAATCTGTTTTATAACCCACAGGGAGAGATTGTTCCGGCTGAAATATCTGAAATCTTTGAAGCACAGCTAGCAGGGAAAAGGACTGATACACTGCGTAAGAAACTAAAACAAGCATGGCATTTGCCATGCATCAGCTGTGTAGAAGACAGAGGGACCCCTGAGAAAACTGGTAAATTAGGATGTGACTTTTACAAGCTAGAGCGTGCTCTGACCAATAAACACTATCAGACATGGTCTTTAGAGAGGTTATATGTAATTTTTTTTTTCAGTTTAATTGTTGTAGACTATCATAATAAAAGAGAGTAAATATAGAATCTTTTTCAAAATAAATAATTTTATATTTAATTTTTTCCAATTAATGTGTAATCAAGAAAAGAATCAGTTTTCCATTGAAGACTTTTTTTTAAATTAAGTATCTGAAGAGATACTTCACAGTATATGTAATTGCCATTACTTATAGTGTAGTTTTCTTTTAATTATTTCCATTAATATCTCACATTTTAATGAAAAAGCCCCATACTTGTAATACATGTGTTCTCTTCACAAAATTCAGAGAGGCAGGGAGAGGCAAAAATCTAATTTCTAATAGAAAACATGAGCTAAAAGGTTAAAGTTTTAATAAGTTAGTAGAGAGATGAAGACAATGTGCTAGACATAAAAAGTCTTGGAAGAATTATGGCAAATTGACTCCAATTAAGTAATTATCCATTGACTTAACTAATACAGAAAATTATGGATTTCATGACAAATGTGAGTTTGTGAAAGAGTAAAATATTGTCTGAAATCATATATATCAAATTGAAGATCCTCTGAACTTCTTTTAAGAGGAGTAATTTCTCTTTTATTTGGAACATTTACCCTGTGAAACCTTTAAAATTTGTAGTACTGCCAAATGTGAGATGATCTGACTGCTGAGAGCTCATTCTTTTTCAAGAATATGGAGAAATGTGAATAGCAGGAAAGAACAAAGCCTCTTGGTTGTAACACAGGCAAATAATTTCAATTTTTTTTTTTTTTTTTTTTTGTGCATAGAGCACATGGTGAATGTATCTGTTAAATATTGCTGAATAAAAGTGAATTCTGTTCCTAGAAATCTACTTTTGCTGTTCTTATCAACTGTGGTTATGGTGGGTATATGTTATGAAATTATCATAGATATCTCCAAAAAAGGTAGGGCTAAAATTGAAATATGCATAAAAATAACACTGAATAATAAAACCTTCCCCAAATGAGTCAAAATTGGTAATATGAAATGTTATATTAGAAAAATATAATATATAAAAAAAACATAAAACATATTTTAATATAAGAGAGATCATTAAAATGTATAACAGTCATAAAATCCGGGAGTGCCTTGTGTCATTGTGGACAACTGCAAGCACAAAAGAATTTTAAAAATAATAAAACCCAACACATACTGATATTTTAAAAACAAGTTTTGGAGTTTTGCACAGCTTAGAAAGAGAAGGCTGAGATTCTGCTGATCGGCAGCTTTCCCTTCCAAAGGCTTTCTATGCAATGGAGGATTTTGAATCATTAAAGCAGATATTTTGCTGTTGCAAAAACCAAATAAGTTACTAACTTGCTATGATTAGCTTGCTCTGAAATGCACTTCATTCAGAGTAATAGCACTGCACTACAAAGTTTTAGTGTAACTAAAAGCCAGCATGAATTTTCTGAATTACGTTGAGTCAGTATCAAGATTATTGCAGCAAGCAGTTATGGTCTCCCAAAATTAACAAGGAAAGCTTGACTCAGCAATTTTGACTATGTAATCACTTGCTTAAAGCTAAAAAACAATGTCACAAATGACCCTGAGGTTTGGAAAGTATTTTTTTCCTAACAGCATGAGCTACTTATTCGTAGTTATTTCTTTAGAGGGAAAGTAAAAAATAAAAATTCAAAAAGCACTGGTAGATCAGGAATTTCTAAGTTTCTGTTGGTTCTATTGCCCAAGGTACCAGTGTTACTGAAAATATGGTTAGAGTAATGCCTGGACCTAATGTTATTAACAGCTCACCTTCACATCTGCCAAGAATAAAACTTCTGGCCTCTACCATCATACCTTTAAGTTTCATACAGTGGTTTAAATGACAGTTTATTAATTATGGAGTGCTGAACACGTAAATGACATAATTTAACATAGAATACAACTCGACAGGATGGGTACATTAGAGCCAAAATGAAATCAGAGTAATCAATGTAATCAGTTCATGAAAAACCTTATGTGTATGTCAGCATCAAATTTATGCTCTGAATTCTCACAAGTGACACATGTTTATGCAACCTGATAAGTACCTGTGCTACCTCCTACAGAATATTTTATTTTCCAGGTCCTAGATTCCTAATTTTTCATATATGGTAGCAATTACAGATACATACATTCTGTGCATTGAACTAGATTCTAGGGGGTTTTTCTATATTTTTGACATGTAGTTACCAAGTTTGTTTCTGCATGTTAGAAGGCAAAATAGAGATAAAAAAAAATGAAAAGTAGAAAATGAAAAGTCTGTTGTGTGGCGTTATAATCTGTTCCTGTAACTCTGAGATATTTGTTTCATGTATTTCAAAAACTTTACCTAGGAAACAATATTTCTGCATTTGGGAAATGCTGGTCTGTCAAATCCTGTGTAGCATCACTGCAGAACTTCTGACAGCAGAAATCAGCAGATTTTCTCTTTGTGCAAAAGTATTCTGCAGCAGATCTTAAGTATTAAAACATGGATTGTTTAGGGTATTTCTTTCTCTTGGACCGTTTACTGTTTACAGAGTTCATCTTTTTCTTTCACTGGCTTTCTTTTGTTACTTCTGATGTACTTAGAGTTTGGCATATACTTGTGAGGTAAAATTCCCAACAATTCTCTGTTTTCTCTCTCTATATATATATTTGCATTATGTTATGCAAGATCACATACTTAATCAAAACTACACTCCAGGTTCATAGGCAATGTAAAACAGAAAATCTGTGACACACAAAGTGAAATAATGTATAATACCTCTTTGTTCTCTAAAATATCATAGAAATATTCACTGACAAACACAGCTTCTGTATTAACTGCAATACTTTTTGCATTAATTAAAAACAAATGTATGCTTTTACACACAATTGAGTATAAAAATTTAATAGGTAACATCATTGTTAAAAAACTGCACGAGTGTAGTAGTCCTCTTTTTCCTTGCTATTTGTCAACACTTTTAGGTAGTTTCACAGGAAAGATTGAATAAGACTAAGAGTTCTGCACTGTGTAAACATCCAGTTGTAGCTCAGCCCACTCCAGCATTCTCATTCACATCCACAGACTGGCGATGTATGAAGTAATTTTTTTAGAAATTCATAAGTGACTTTGTACACCAAATCTCATTTTCAAATGTTACTTTATACATATAAACTCCCGCCTGAGTGAAAATTTTCTTCCACTCAGGTTCTAAATAAATACAAAGAAATAATTTGATTGGATCACACCTGTTTCTTTAGCTCAAATCAGACTTTCATGGTCCACTGTACACAGTCCCCGCAGATCAGACAAAAACTGAAGTTTTGCCTGACGCATTTTTTTCTCTAGATATCTCCCAAATATCTTAGACAAGAGATTTGGAAGTCACTAAGTTTGAATATTCAAGATGTTCCATTAAAGTTCTTTTGTTGTTAATAATGTTATTTACTGGCAAGAGTAATAAATACATTTTTCTGGGGAGAAAGAAAGTGCAAAAAAATTTTCATGTTTTAAGACAAAAAAGTCAGAAAACAGAATAAATTGGAGGTATTTAAAAATCAATTGCATTGTTTAGGTTGGCTATAACTAACCTTACAAAATGACAGCATTTTTTAATTTTTTTGCCCGTGCAGGTCTTATTGAAATATTTTTTATGAAGTCTGAAGCAAAAAGTTTAATTGTGTAAGAAAAGTATTTCATTTTGCTGAGGGTGAAACATCATACCTTGGGTAATACAATTTTATAATAAATTATAATTAATGCAAAGTCTTCATGGACACGTGACAGAGATAGAATTTTTTTACATTAAGAGATTATTTAATAGCATGAAATTTATTGTCAAGAACATCTCTTCTATTCCTTTTTTAAACACTCTTGTTTAAAAGAAGAGTCAAGTATAAGTTTTTCAGGTAATATGGAGTTCTTCTTAATATCTATTCTGACACACATTGTCATTTTCTAAATCAAAAGATGAAAACCAGACTGCTGAACTATGTGTGAGTACATGCAGACAGACCCGATGCAAAGTAGAATAAATTTGGGATAAAAACCGGGGGAAAAATATATCACATGAGCAAGTGTTTCTAAAGCTCTTCTGCAAAGACCATAACTGAAAATTGTTTCTTCAACTGAAAATAGTTTAATAAGACAAAAATTGTTTTAAACTACTACTTCAGCAGTGCTCTGAGTGGCTTTCACAGAATGTTTGGAAAGAAATAAACCAAGTCTTAAAGATAAATGTTGACCTATTAAATGGTACTAAAATAAGTCTTATATTTTTGAGGAGTCACATGGGTGAGACAGAAAATTCTTTGGTTTGTTTTCTAAATTCTTCTTCCCACGCGAAACAACAAATGGTAGTAAAAATTCCTGAAATGCATCTTCCATCAATTATTACTCCACCGAAACGCACTAAAGCGTGCTCCTGACACCACTGTTGTGCCATTGCACCTAATGCAACCTTTGCTGCCTGTGTTCTTGTCATGTACTCTTTCTGATGTAAGGAGGAAAGGTATCAGAAGTTTGTCTCTTCAATTATGTAATTCCTTAATTCAGATTATTCTATTTTTCATATACAATGAAAATATTTACAATATTTTAAACCAGCCAGAAGAATTGGTTATCTTAGAATCTGTGATCATAATATGCCCTTGAAGTTATTCTCCTAAGTGTCCTAGCAAGGTTTACAAAGAAGAAAATAATCTGCTGGAGATAGAGACTCATAAGGTGCAAGTGTTTTTATGACCTTCAGAGAGTCAAGGTTTTTACCCTAAACAGAAGTTTAGCTCCTTTTGTCTTCTTAGAATATTCCTCATTCAAATTTCCCTACCACCTTAGCTGATTGTTTGCATATGAAGCTACCCTTTGCAAATTATGAAATTATGTTAGACAGAAAATCTCAGAACATTAAACCATCCGATCCCAAAAATGTAAATCAGATCTGTAACAGTGTTTGGTTATTGGAATCCCATAGATCTCTGAGTTCAGGATACTTTTCCAAAAAAAATTATTTTAAAAGAGATGTGTGAAATGTATCTGAGTCATCTTTGGTGAAAAATTATTTAAAACAAAATTACTCATACCAAATTTTTAATTACTTTTTTTTCTCTCTTAGCCTCTCCTCTATTTGACAAACCAACTGTCAGAGGTGTCCAGAAAACAACTTCAGTCATTCTAGGTCTGTATAACTCAGGTCCATATAACTCAGAATGAGGCAAGGCTACAGCTGAACACAACACAAACCAATGTTTCAAATCAGCCATACAATAAGTTATAGCTTTAATCAGCAAAAATATTCTCCATATATAATTCTACCAATAAGATACTACCTAAATAATGAACTTCAAAAGATTCTTTAAAGCATCTCTTGATTTAAATATTTGAAACATGCTTGGGGGTGTATATTTGAAGGGTCACTTGGAAGCTTTTGCAAATTTCCAATGCCAGGTTTAGCCAGCAGGCACCAGAAGGCTTTCATTAATTATCAGAACACCAGTGTTGTGTTTTCCCAAGCTACTTGTCTTCCCTTTATTTGCATATTTCTTGTTTTAACCACAGATGATAAAGAAAGTGACAATGGTATCACAGTATTTTATCTTAAAACAGCGTAAAGGCATTTATTTGTAGAACCAGTGTTCTGTTTTGGTCATCCAGTTCCAGAGTTCTAATCATATCAGAACTCTGCAATTTGAATATTTTTGGGAACAGTAACATCGAGTATAGTATTTGTCATCTTTTTAGATTCGTGTACTTGGTTCTTCTGTAAGAACAGATCTAAATGCTGTCTTTGCATCATACTTATGCTAGGAGAATTTGGATTTTTTGCTTCTTAACATAACTTAAATAATGCATTTAAATAATAATGCCTTTTTTTCTAAGAATTTGATGAGTGACCTGAAAATAATTTGTCTAGTATAACTTTTGAAGGTGCAATACTCATTTATACATAGAATGTACGAAAATGTTCCTAATGAACTTCTATTTACACACCAGAGCTAATACTAGGCATCTAACATGTCTGATTTATAGACAGCAAATGTGGCTGCAGGTCATATTATATTACATTATCATGAGCTGTCACAGAAGCTGCATAAAGAATAACCACGGAATGACCAACAAATTGAAAATCCAGATTCCACCTGCAGAGGGTCACTAAGGTCCAGCCTAAAGACAATACATCCAGGAGGTCTGTATCTCTCTCTCCAGCAAGTGCAAGATGGATTTTATGCTTAGAGAAATTGCCATATGGAACAGCTTGCAAGTGAAGCTGAAGGGCATAAGAGCCTCTGAGAAGCAAGTCCCACAACAGTTTTTAGGTAATGGAAGAATAATAACACTCATTAGAAAACAACAGACACTTCCTGCACCCCTTCCAGTGCTTCTTATTGTCCACACATTTAGTTAAGAGAAATGAGGTATTATACCTTTCCCTTTAGTTCACAAATTCTTACAACTTTCCCTGTGCAAATTAGTTAGATTTGTCACTTCACATCCATCTACGGAAATTTCTTAAATCTCTGTTTATATATATGCTAGTCCAGTCCATAAGGTATCTTTGGCTCTTTAATTTAGTAGCATCCAATAGGACTAAAAAGTACCATGTTACATATGTGTTGCAGGTCAAGAGCAACCAGGATTGCATGTGTAAAACAAGAGAAGGGATATTTCATTCATCTTCCAGAAGTCTTCCTACTTGTGTTGCCTTGAACTCTTAAGGTTTTGGAGTGAATATTAAACAATATTTATTAAAAACATTATTTCCATATAGAAACTTCCAGCAATTTGTGGCAATTACACAGCAGGATTGCAGGTGATCTTATGTCATAAAATCATGTAATGGTTTGGGTTGGGAAGGATCTTAAAGGTCACCTGGTTCCAACTTCTGTGCCGCGGACAGGGACACCTTCCACAGCAGCCTGCTCAGACCTCCAGGAACATTGAACATTTCCAGGGACAGGTCACACACAGCTTCCCTGGACAACCAGTTCCAGTGCCTCATCACATTCACAGTAAAGAATTTCTCCCTAATATGTAATCTTAATCTACTGTCTTTCAGTTTAAAGCCATTCCCCCTTGTGCTGCCACTACATGCTCTTGTAAAAATCCCTCCCCATCTTTCTTGTAGGTTCCCCTCAGGAACTGGAAAGCTTCAATGTTGTGACCCCAAAGCCTTCTCTGCTTCAGCAGAACAATCCTAATTCCCTCAGCCCAATTTCTCCATAGGAGAGATGCTCCATCTCTCTGATTATTTTGGTGACCTCCTCTCCTCTGGACTGTCTCCAAGAGATGCCTTCCTGAGCTGGGGACCCCAGAGCTGCTCCTGCAGGTGGGCTCTCACCAGAGCAGAGCAGAGGGGCAGAATTGTCTCCCTTGCCCTGCTGCCCCTCTGCTGTGGTTGCCCAGGACACATTTGGCTCTCTGGGCTGTGAGTGCCCATGGCTGGGTCATGTCCAGCCCCTCACCCACCAGCACCCCCAACTTCTTCCAGCAGGGTTGCTCTCCATCCCTGCATCCCTCAGCCTGGATTGATACTGGGAGTTGCCCTGACACAGCTGTAGCACCGTCCACTTGGCCTAGTTGAACAACATGAGATTCCCACAGCTTGGCCAGGTCCCTCTGGATGACATCCCATTGTTCTGGAGTGTCACTGCACCACTCAGCTTGGTATCATTGTCAGATTTGCTGAGGGTGCACATGATCTCTTCACGTATGTCATGAATATATTAAATAACAGCAGTCCCAGTATGGAACCCTGAGGGACACCACTTGTTACTGATGTCCTTTGGGACTCTGAGGCATTGTCCACCACTCTCTGGATGTGATCATTCAACCAAGTCTTTATCCACCCACAAGCCACTCATCAAATCCATCTCTCTCCAATCTGCAGTGAAGGATGTTTTGGCGAACAATGTCTAAAGTTTTGCAAAAGTCAGACAAAAGACATCCCCAGCCCTTCCAGTGTCTGTTCACTTGTCACTCCACTGCAGAATGCCATTAGGCTGTTCAGGCAGGAGTCGCCCTTGGTGTGTGTGTGATGTTCAACTTTAAGGGATCCATATATTAGCTGCTGCCTAGGACTGAGTCTGTGATGCACATGCATGTTGAATCAGGACATAGAAAACATTTCAGATCTTGCAATGCTACCATCAAATATAACTTCAAAGGCATTTCTGCTTTTTCTCTCTCTTTCTGTGTCAATGATTCACAATGCCCCCAGAGTCAGGCTTAGACAGTGAAAAAAATTCTGATTCTGCCCTGTAGAGTCTGGGAAGAAAACAGCTAGGAAGTCAGAGGATGCAAAGAGTTTCATACATCTTAACAGCACTAGCTCCAGATATCTCTTACGACCATATCCAAAATTATTTCAGCTTTTAACTCACCACAAAATCATCCTAATCCTCACCAAGATTAAATTAAATCCTCACCAAATTAAATTGGCATAACCCTAGTTTTGCTTTAATTTGCATATGGTAAAACACTACCAATAAGGGATTTTATAGATTAACTTGCATTTCATGTTGTAGCATAAATCTCACGTTTTTTAACATTCATTAGAAAAAATTGTTTAAAATGTAAGATATATACATGGACTTAAAAAGGAAGAGTTAATAATAAGGATTAATGATATAGGTACATTTCCAACCACCATGATATATTTGTTTTCATGTGGTGAATACTTAGGTAAGAAATTATACTGAAATCCACAAGAATAATAGCACCCTTTGAGGTTTTGGAATTTGTGATGAGTGTTTTTTGATGTGATTGGAACTAAAAGTCTGTCTTTTGGTTCAAGCTGGATTTCTTTCATTTTTAGAAGTAGATTTCTATTATGTATGAGAAGTACAGCAATGTTCAAGAGATTATCAACAAGTGATCTACAACTGCTGTGATCTATAACTTGAGCCCAGCACAAACTGACAAAGTAACTGAAAAATATACCCAGGAATATTGGTAGATGACAACTGTTAAAGCTTAAAACTCTCTAAATTCTGTCTGTTAAAAGTTAAAACTTTCTAATTTCTTTCTGGGAAGAAAAAAAATCCTCCTACATCTCAAAGAACAAGCTTACACTTATTAGTACTTAGAAACATGCTTAAATTAATTATATCAACCTAAGCATCTACTGTTCTTATTTAAATCCTTCCATACACAATTTTAAAATAATTTCTTCTTTGACTTTCTTTGTATAACACATCAGCAACATGTAACTGGGTTGCCAACTCAGAAACAGCACTAGATTATAACAAAGACAGTAGGTATGGCATAGGGACAAACAAGAACTGATTTCTCCATCTCTATCTCCAGGCTGCCTGCAAATTTTGGGCATTCTTGTGGTTGTTATTTAGTTATATAAGTAGTCAGCAAAAGAAGCAAAATGAGAGCATCTTAAATACTTCTGAGCCATGTCTCATTAATTTGAACATTAAGGAGAAGTGAGAAGAGAGAAAGTAAACATTTTAAAAAGGGTATTTTTTTGTATCTCAGAATTCACATCTTTCGCACTTCAAGCTGTAATAGAGAAGTAACATATTAATGACAACTGTTCTCAGGCTTTTTTCTAGGAAATCCTGAATCAAGTACAAGAAAAGACAAGAGTTTAGAGTTCTAGCAGCCCAAGCTCTTGCGTCACTGTCATTATTAGGAAGAGGTGATTCACTGTTGTTTCACTACTTTAATAGGATTTATAGTTTTTGACATTTATTGTGACTAACAACCCTCATTCACATGTATTCTTGCATCTGCTTGACAAAAATGTCAAATATACATATTTTTCACGTCAATTCTGAGAAAAAAACCCCAAACATCTAAATAATATCCACACTTATTCCAACCAAATGCTATGTGGTGGAAATAAATGAAAAGTTTTGTGTGTACTCTGGAGGGGGGTTTCTTATTCTGGTTAAGAGAAACATCAGAAAGAAATCCAGCAACATTTACCTGTGTAACAGAACTCTGAATATCATATAATGTTCTGGTTTTTCGGAACATATATATTTTTCAAGGAATTCAAAAGCTAGAATTTTTATAACTAATGTGAATGTTTATTAATATTAAGTTCACAATAATGTGTTAATTTTTAAATACCTCCTCTCACATTCACCTTTGTACAGCTTTTACATGTTAATATTAAGTTTACCCTCCTCATTTAAAGTCCTCATATAATCCCTTTGGTCCTGTCAGCTACCCTCCCCTACACCAGATCTGTTGTGTACTACTCTTACTTGTCCACAGTTATGATCCACTTTAAGCTTGTCCTCTTCGTAGTGTAAATTTAGAATTAATTCATTGGCTCAACCTACTCTTTGTATGCCTGATTTCCTAGAAATATAAATCACTTAGCCTGGGTGCTTTAGAAACCCAAAGAATACTACATAAAGAATAAAATCTTCCATACTACACAAAGAATAAAAGCCTCTAAAATAGTTCTAAAATATATTAGTCGAATTCATTGACTTGTGTGTATAATGGCTGGAAGAGTTTAAAACCGATATCACATAATTCCTCTTCGTATGTCATGCTCAGTTTGTGTTGGCTAGTGACATTCATTTACAGCTTTTTGGCTACAATTTTTTTCTTGTGATGTTGTTTTTTTTGTTTGTTTTGGGTGGGGTTTTTTGGTTGGTTTGTTGGGTTTTTTTGTTGTTGTTATTTGTGGTTATTTGTTTTGTTATTAAAATTTTTAACTTTTGGGAAGTTTTTTTTTTGTTTGGTTTTGGTTGGTTTTTTTTGTGTAGTCAAACTTTTTAGTAACTCATTTATCTTAAATTTAAAAACTTGCACATCTCCTGCAAACCAGCTGTGGGTTAATGTGTGAGCAGCTGAATGCAGTATTCTGAAGCGGGAAGTGAATGATAATGCTGCAAACTATTGCTGCATCCTATTGCTAATTGTTTCCTGATGACTTTGAAAGCTGCAAGATATAAGATAATAGTGTCTACTCAATTGGTCCTTTTGTAAATTTATTAGTCATTCTGTTTGATCAATGAGCTTTTAGCAGTTCTGAGAATTGCTTTTTTTCTCTGTGAAAATTCTTGCTCTAGATTCTATTGTTCCAATGGAAATAAAGACAATTCATTTATGGTCCTCCTCACGTTGGAGAAATTTGAAGGCTGGTTACTGTGATGTTTCTGTAAACGGAATTAAAAACACATTCCTGAGAATGCACAGAAGTATTTACCAGAATATTACCATTTACAGACAGTGTTCTAGATCCAATTTTTGCTCCTTAGTTTTGTGTAAGACAAATACCCTGAATATCCAATAAAATAAGAAAAAAAATTCAATCATGTAATTACCTAGATTTGATTTTCTGGGCTTCCCTTCTGCCTATTCTCTAAGAAAGACAGGTCCTTCCCTTGATACCACATGACTTTTTGGTTGGTTCTGCTGAAACACAGTTCACTTTAATTCTTACTAATCCAAGGTTTCAATTCAATATATAACCAAGTTCTGTTACTGCTTGCCTTGAGCTCCACAGAAGAATTATTAATGAAAGTTTCCAAATGAATGCTACAAAAACACACATAAAGGAACATTTTCACAAACTATTGCATGGATATTCATTGCTTATTTCCCATGACTCACCAAGATGCTGGAGGCAACATAGGATATGTTAAAGGCATTTACCATTAAAATTATACGTAGATAAACTATGGTCATTGATAACAATGCAGAGAGCACTATGTGGGAAAAATCCAAGAGGCAATGATTCACCTGCTCTGCATGTCTGCTCTGCCCCTGAGCACGTCCAAGAATCCATATCACAGATGCTTCTAATTTGCCCAGATTTCTCAATTTCTTCTGTTGGGATAAAAGAGAGGGGAGTAGTTACGGCTCTCACTAAGATCATCTGGTTTCCCAGTATGACAGGTCTTGCTCAAAGCTTGCAAACATTGGGACAAAATTCTGTTGTATCCATTTATTAACAATGACTGTTTGAGGATGTCATGGACATCTAAAATATTGCAACATAAAGGTGTCTATTTAGGCACATAAATGTTGATTATTTCAGAAACTGTAATTTTTTCTTGGTTCGCAATCTTATTAAAGCAATTTTCTACTCACAAGGAAACTGAATTTCACTTACTATCCTTCTTCTCCTAAAAGGAGATAAACTCAGTATCTTAGGCCAACTTAACTTGCAAATGATTTTGTATACAAAGACTTCTTATCCCTCTGGCAGATGGATGATGATCAGTCCTTAATTTGGAAATTAATTTTACTACATTAAATATTCATATTAGCAGTTTCCCTCTTTCTCATTTCACAAGTTTTACTTAGCATTGAATAATTTTCACAAATAATTTTTAACCTAATAATAATTTGAATCTCCAAGGGTACCTGGAGCTATTAGCCACATTCTGCAATGTTTTCATCATTATTTGGTATGGTCATCTGTCAGCATTTATCAATGTACTTTTTTATTTCAAATAGAAGAAGATATTTAAATGACATTTTTTAATAAACACCAAGGACAAGTGATTTTGCAATTTCAAACTAGCAGAGCTATCATTCACAAAACAAAATCATGATGTCAACATATCATAGACTTAGAGAATGTGCTTATGTATGCATTACAGGCAATTTATTGATTTTCAGCTAGCCTTTATAAGTAATTCATGAGCTCTGATTTTGCTTGATTTTGTGTATGAGTAATTCATGAAACCAAATTTCATATTTCTTCTGGCATAACTTTAAGATTGAATCCATTACAACCAGTTTTTTAAAAGCTTTCCTAGAAATAAAATGCAAGAAAATGTATTTGAACTTTCATTTGCTTTGAGTTCGTTATCACCCAAACAGAATGGGAAAAGATCTGTTAGTTCTTTTCTGGTACCCTGCCAAATCATGCCAGTTCTTTCATACAACTTTATGAGAGTGTTCACATTCTTAATGATCAGATAATTTTTAAAAATTATCAACCAAAAATTATTTGAAATCTGAAATAATTTTGATATGTCTTGGCAGTGCAGTCACCTCACTCTTCTCATAACATAAAACAGCCGAAGTTTGCATGAGCCATGATACCATGGCACAGTAGACAGAACTTAAGATGCTTTCAGAAATATATTTTTTTCAAAAGATATATAGTCCAGTAAGTGCACGGGTCACAGGAAGGAGCTCCTGCCAGGTCTCTGCTGCAGTTTGCTCTGAAGGTCCCCAGGGGGAATGGCAAGTATCCTTATGCTGTCCCTGCGGGTTACAGGCATGCAGCATATTTATGGAGTGTATTCAACACACACAGAAATTGTAGAAGGACAAAAGAATTGAGCCCTTTAATCTTTCCATGTTTTAGTACTCTCGCTATGTAACTACAGGAGCTCCTGGACACACAGTATAAAAACAGGGAACAGAGCATACATTCTAGCAAAAAAAGTAAATGTAATATTTCATTAAACCTTTAAAGTAGGTTATTTTCTGTGGAATTAATTTAAATTTTCCTTCCATGAATATTTGGAAAATCCAAACAAACAGAATTTTAAGACTGGGTCATTTTAGGAAACTAATAAATGGATTGACCTGCCATAAGATCTCGTAACTTGAGGGAAAATATTTGGAAAACAGTGCATACCTACCAGAAGCCATCCTTTGCTTCTGGTATCACTGGCAACAGATGTTTCTGAGTTTTCATGACTGGTGCTTTGGGAGATAATAAAACCACAATCGACTTATGAATTAATTATGCCCTACAGTTCTTAGTAGGGGGTAACACAGTGAAACTTGAAAAACCAGGAAGAATGATGGGATGTTCAGGAAAATTTTAGAAATAAAATTTCTAAACAAGGCTCTCTAAATTTCAAGATAGGTGGCTAAAGGAGCTCTACTCACCAGGCTTCCTCTTCTACCTACCTCAAACATTTTCACAGATTTACCCTACCTTAAAAAAAATATCATAGAAATTATAAGATGCATATATTGCATTTTGATTCCAGAGATTGTGGAACATCCTATTATAAAAATTATTTTCTCTTTCTTTTTTTTTTTTTTTTTTTTTTTTTTTGTTAATTTCATGCTGGCATGCACTAGCATATCATTTGCTAAGTTACCTTGGGAAATCTAGCCTTTAAGTATCTGTTTAGGCAGTTTGGCTAACAATAGCTTTCCCAAAATTCTGTTTCCAATCTTCACTTTCTTGAAAGTTTCTTTTTCCTATCTACGGAAATACTAACAAAACCTGTTTTCAGTATAAACCATAAAGATCCATTTTTACATTTGCTCATAATGATCCCAGTATTTGCTGTTGTTTTGTAACTTTAGGCTTAATATTATTATTATGTAAATACCCCTATGATTTCATATTATCTACAGTAGAGTCAGTTAAGAAAACAGCTTTCAAATCTCTCTGGAGATCATCTAAACATTGTCTCCATGTCAACTTCATATTCATGTCAACTTTCTGCCTTGACATTCTGGACAGTCATTTGTTGATTTCCAAGCTCAAATACTTAAAATTCTGGGATTTCAAATGTGGAGAATGAGTTCCTTATCTGTTCTTTCTCAGTCCTTTTTTATCAGTCTTCCTTTGAGATAAATATATTTAACATGGCATCAGTTTGAGAAAGCTGTGACAGCTAGTGTGCTAAAATTGGTGAAGGCTACAACATCAACAGGTTTTATTAAACCTCAATACCTGCAGAACTTCCCAATAATGAGAATAAGAGGAAACAATTAAATTCAGTAAATAGAAAGCTCTAAAATTTAAGAAAGCTCTAAAATTTAAGAGTATCTCAGATAAACCAGACTGATGGAATTGTAAAATGGCATAAACTGAAACAGGACTAAGTAAACCTTAAAAATTTGAGGAAGCCAAACTTGTGCTTAAATGCAAAATACCACACTATCTTTCAATAGATACAGTATATATTGAGGTGGAAGTGGGGACAATTTCAATGTATAATGTAAAAGAACTTCTTGATGTCAGAAAATGAAATGGAAAATTACCAAAAGGCTGACAAACACCAGATCAGCTCCAAGTGCACATGTACGAGCCTCATATAATGAAAATAAAATGAAAAACAAACAAAAAAAAGCAGTTAAAAATTAAAGTTAAGTTAAAGTTTTAATTCCTACAATTAAAAAAAAACACTGAAGCATCAAAGGTACTTTTGTTGTCTCATACATATATTAAACCCATCCATGTACGCTGAAAGATTTTGTGATTTTCTACTATGGAAATATAAAGGTTTTTTGTTCTGTCAAGATTATTTGCAAGTAAACCTGCATAAATCTTGCAATATATTGATTGGCTTACAGTTATTGCACAAAATGAAGGATCAGTATTAAATGGAATTAAAAATCCCTCAAATAATGTGTCATTATTTTCCCCTTCTGATAGGCAGAGCTCTTCAGTTAGTCAAGCCTGTTTCATTTTTTTACATTGCTAGAGAGTGCTGATTCTCTATAATAGAAAATTATACCATTTTCGTTGATTTTCAGTTTTCACTGATTTTGATATAGTGTATTTCCTCAGCTCATTCATTTTTCATACTCACCAACTGGTTTTCCCTCTTTATTAATGCGTTAATCATCATTAATGATAATAAAATTAATTATTTTTTGTTTTTGTCTCTATGAGTAAGGCTTCTCTGTCAAGTGTTGTAAGAAGATAGACTACCTTCCATGCACTAATTAGTAATAAGTTTTGTCATGTACGATTAAAAAATATGCATTGAAAAAACACACAAAGGAAATACGTGTGTGTGGTGGATTTGTCATTCCATTTGTTTACAACACTAAGTGGCAACACAATTTCAAAATTCTCCTTGATTTATTAAAAAAAATTATGCTGTCATATATCTGTTCTGATAGCTTTATTACTCACTCTAAGCAAAGTACTTAGCCTTTTACACTGAGTGAACTCAGCAAAAGCCACAAATCAGTCAAGTTCTAGGCATGGTTATCTTGTATTGCATTGGCAAATGCCATTTTTTTAGTTTTGATGTTAGCTTTGCTTTGGTATTTCATAATTCTGGACATTGAATATCAGATGCATCTCCAAAGATCACAAACAAGCAGTCATGATTTGAAGCAAGTGGATGCTTGCAGAGGCTGACATGATGTCATATTTTGATATCATGATATCATGATGTGTGTATTACTGCTATAAAACCACATTTTGGTTTCAGTCCAGCTAGCAAGTCAGCCCCATGCAGCCACTCACTCATGCCCCAGTGGGATGGGGGTGACAGAGGTGACAGAGATCATAAAAATATTGACAGTAAGCCCATGGTTCTCTGCTGCTATTCCTGATATCACACGGGGTGATTGCTGCAAGAACCAGATTACTGTCCTGTGTTTGAGTGTTTGCAAACTTTAACACTTCCAAAAGATGTCATCCCCTTCGCCAAGATCAGCAAAGTGCTACACTACAGATGAAGAAATGTTTGTCTGTCATAACACCCTTCCTAACCCACGCTGTTGAAATTTATCCCTAGTTCTCAACTAAAGCCTGTGCAGCCACTCAGTCGCTATTCTCCAGGGGAAAAAGTAGAAAATCATAGAAGTGAGAAAACTTGTGGACTGACATAAAGACAGTTTAATAGGGAAACCAAAAGCCATGAACAGAAGCTGAGCAAAACAACTAATCGATTCCTTGCTTCCCTTTGGCAGGCATGTGTTCAGTCATCTCCAGGAAAGTCAGCCTTCATCACACATAAGCCTGACTCATAAAAGAATGCCTTCACTCCAAATAGCCCTTCCTTCCTTCCTTCCTTCCTTCCTTCCTTCCTTCCTTCCTTCCTTCCTTCCTTCCTTCCTTCCGACACTTCCTTCCTTCCTTCCTTCCTTCCTTCCTTCCTTCCTTCCTTCCTTCCTTCCTTCCTTCCTTCCTTCCGACACTTCCTTCCGACACTTCCTTCCTTCCGACACTTCCTTCCGACACTTCCTTCCTTCCTTCTGACACTTCCTTCCTTCCTTCCTTCCTTCCTTCCTTCCTTCCTTCCTTCCTTCCTTCCTTCCGACACTTCCTTCCGACACTTCCTTCCGACACTTCCTTCCGACACTTCCTTCCTTCCTTCCTTCCTTCCTTCCTTCCTTCCTTCCTTCCTTCCTTCCGACACTTCCTTCCGACACTTCCTTCCTTCCTTCCTTCCTTCCTTCCTTCCTTCCTTCCTTCCTTCCTTCCTTCCTTCCTTCCTTCCTTCCGACACTTCCTTCCGACACTTCCTTCCGACACTTCCTTCCGACACTTCCTTCCTTCCTTCCGACACTTCCTTCCTTCCTTCCTTCCTTCCTTCCGACACTTCCTTCCTTCCTTCCTTCCTTCCTTCCTTCCTTCCTTCCGACACTTCCTTCCTTCCGACACTTCCTTCCTTCCGACACTTCCTTCCGACACTTCCTTCCTTCCTTCCGACACTTCCTTCCTTCCTTCCGACACTTCCTTCCTTCCGACACTTCCTTCCGACACTTCCTTCCTTCCTTCCTTCCTTCCGACACTTCCTTCCTTCCGACACTTCCTTCCTTCCTTCCTTCCTTCCTTCCTTCCTTCCGACACTTCCTTCCGACACTTCCTTCCGACACTTCCTTCCGACACTTCCTTCCTTCCGACACTTCCTTCCGACACTTCCTTCCTTCCTTCCGACACTTCCTTCCTTCCTTCTGACACTTCCTTCCTTCCGACACTTCCTTCCTTCCTTCCGACACTTCCTTCCTTCCGACACTTCCTTCCTTCCTTCCTTCCTTCCTTCCGACACTTCCTTCCTTCCTTCCGACACTTCCTTCCTTCCTTCCTTCCTTCCTTCCTTCCTTCCTTCCTTCCTTCCTTCCGACACTTCCTTCCTTCCGACACTTCCTTCCAACACTTCCTTCCGACACTTCCTTCCTTCCGACACTTCCTTCCTTCCTTCCGACACTTCCTTCCTTCTTTCTGACACTTCCTTCCTTCCTTCCTTCCTTCCTTCCTTCCTTCCTTCCTTCCTTCCTTCCTTCCTTCCGACACTTCCTTCCTTCCTTCCTTCCTTCCTTCCTTCCTTCCTTCCTTCCTTCCTTCCTTCCGACACTTCCTTCCTTCCTTCCGACACTTCCTTCCTTCCTTCCGACACTTCCTTCCTTCCTTCCTTCCGACACTTCCTTCCGACACTTCCTTCCGACACTTCCTTCCGACACTTCCTTCCTTCCTTCCGACACTTCCTTCCTTCCTTCCGACACTTCCTTCCTTCCGACACTTCCTTCCTTCCTTCCGACACTTCCTTCCTTCCTTCCGACACTTCCTTCCGACACTTCCTTCCTTCCTTCCGACACTTCCTTCCTTCCTTCCTTCCGACACTTCCTTCCGACACTTCCTTCCGACACTTCCTTCCGACACTTCCTTCCTTCCGACACTTCCTTCCGACACTTCCTTCCGACACTTCCTTCCTTCCGACACTTCCTTGCGACACTTCCTTCCTTCCTTCCGACACTTCCTTCCTTCCTTCCGACACTTCCTTCCTTCCGACACTTCCTTCCTTCCTTCCGACACTTCCTTCCGACACTTCCTTCCGACACTTCCTTCCGACACTTCCTTCCTTCCGACACTTCCTTCCTTCCTTCCGACACTTCCTTCCGATACTTCCTTCCTTCCGACACTTCCTTCCTTCCTTCCGACACTTACTTCCTTCCGACACTTCCTTCCTTCCGACTCTTCCTTCCTTCCTTCCTTCCTTCCTTCCTTCCTTCCTTCCTTCCTTCCTTCCTTCCTTCCTTCCGACACTTCCTTCCTTCCTTCCTTCCTTCCTTCCTTCCTTCCTTCCTTCCTTCCTTACTTCCTTCCGACACTTCCTTCCGACACTTCCTTCCGACACTTCCTTCCGACACTTCCTTCCGACACTTCCTTCCGACACTTCCTTCCGACACTTCCTTCCGACACTTCCTTCCGACACTTCCTTCCGACACTTCCTTCCTTCCTTCCTTCCTTCCTTCCTTCCTTCCTTCCTTCCTTCCTTCCTTCCCTCCGACACTTCCTTCCGACACTTCCTTCCGACACTTCCTTCCGACACTTCCTTCCGACACTTCCTTCCGACACTTCCTTCCGACACTTCCTTCCGACACTTCCTTCCTTCCTTCCGACACTTCCTTCCGACACTTCCTTCCGACACTTCCTTCCTTCCTTCCGACACTTCCTTCCTTCCGACACTTCCTTCCTTCCGACACTTCCTTCCCACACTTCCCTCCTTTCTTTCTTTTCTTTTTACTTCTTCTTAATATTGTTATGCTTTTTTATTGGTATATTTCTACAGATAGTAACCAAACCCACTGCATAAATAGTTTCCAGCACAACCAAATTGTTCTAAAATAAGCTCTACACACACACACACATGTGTATGTGTGTGTGTATGTGTGTGTGTGTTTATATATTTTTTCTTTTGTTTATACTGAAAGAAGAACCTGAGAAACCCTCACCCTCAGGTGTGGGTTGTAACAAGAGGGAATTCTCTGGTACTACGAGCCTGCTCTTTCCTTGGTTGTAACATGTGCATTCCTTGCCCATGCTGTACACACATGTAAAATTATTTGCCTTAGTAAACTTCCTAACTTCCTGCTCATCTCCGTTGGAGTGCAACAAGATTTTACAATGATTCTCCTTATCTGCAGTAAATCCTGACTTCCCTGTCTATTTGTCTTTAATTCTCCATTATTTGGTGATTTTGCCACTGCCAATTTTTGTGAAATGTTTCTAACATTCAGTCCACATTTTGTGACTGGGTCTACATTCATTAACATTTCATTCTATTTAATCATCTGTCTTTTCACTGTGATTAACTAGTATACATTTATTTTAAAAATATGTTGTGATTATATATACATATATATATATAAAGGGTTAACTTTTTGCCATTCCAGATTTCTGCTACCATGAGAATTTGTTGTTTAATTTTCAGTACTTGCTTATACTTAACTGAAGAGTTTACTCATACAGCTGTGAGGCATAGTTATCAGGTCTCCCTATTTCAAGAACCATTATTCATGTCATCCACTGCTTGCAAAATTAATAGGAAGATGGGATCAATATTTATGCAGGCACATTAAGCAAAGTCAATTGAATGCAAGTTCCAGTCACAAATTTAGTCTGCAGTAACCTTTCCTTCCAAGAAAAAACTAGTCAAAACAAAAAGTAAATGTTTTCATTCTCTAATGCTACTGACTTCTTCCCCTATGAGAATGTACTCTTAAAATATTAATCCCTTCTCATGGGCATTATTTTGCTGCATTTGAAGTGTTCAGATCATATTGCATGCAGGGAGAGTTTAGAAAACACTGGCAGACAATCTCTGGCATGGCCTTTAAATTTCCCTATAAAGCCTCACTAGAATTTGCAAGCCCATAGGCAGAGAAGGGTGACAGCACCCAAAGAGCTTCATCAAAGGCATCTGATGGTGTCTTCAGACTGGCTGGGTCTGTCACAGGACAAATTTACAGCCATGGTGAAATACACACAGAAATTCTAAGAGATGAAAATGAAGACAGGAAATAAATTGCAGACAAGAAAAGAAATTAAATATGGTATTAGATCTTTCACTGAGGTCGCAGTTTGATTACTGAAGAACCTGGCTATAAAAAGCCAAAGAGTAAAAATCGACTACATAAATTACCAATCATGACATTATTAGTCACCCTCCACAGTTTTCATACTCCAGTGGAGTAAAATGAGAAGCGGTGTTCAAAACAGAAAATCACTGTTCATATATAGCTTATTACAGCTCAAAAATAAGGAGCTTTGTTGACATACTGCCAAGCGTGTCAACAAAGAGTGAGGTCAAAGATAATTCCAGTATGGCATCAATGAAAAGAAATATTAGCTACCATAGAAGCTATTAAAGTATATAACAATAGTAGGTGTAACAGTGATTACAGGATTGATGTAATGGCATCCTAGTTAGTAATGTAACACAGCTCATAGTAATGGGATGGATTTGAGGCCTGTGTTAACACATTAAACACCATTGTTTTCCACGTGTTTCAGAATCAGACAGTAAGACACACAGACACAGCCAAGGAGGAGCCACTGAAGTAGATTGGCACTGAAACCAAATAGAAAAACCTCTGGCAAAATCCTTCTCAATGCTCACACAGAAACAGGAGCACAGCAAATCTTTCATCACTGTGACATCACCTATAAGCTCTTGCCATAAAGTCCTCACAGATGGATCACTCAATTATGGTGCAGGCGTATTTCATGTGAGAACTTTAAGCAATGAACTGTGTCCTGTTACTAGAAAGGTGAGCTAAACAAAAGTCAGTGAGGAGCAGCTCTGCCGCACTTAACATCTACATTCAGCTGAGGCCAAAACTGACAAAATGCAGGCACGCCTCTCATCCATGGACATTTTGGCAAGCAGATATCAGAGGTAAAACTTTGCACCCACAAAATCTTGCACCAGCCAAGTTGTCAGAAAGTGACTCAGATTTGTTCCTAGTGACTTTCTATTGCGTCACTACCAAGCAACTGTGTAAGGAAACAGCATCATCCCAAATGTGTCTAGGCTGGGCAGATACTCTCATCAGAGTATAAATAAGTACTTACGGATTTGCAGAGACAAAGATGTAAAATACACCAAACTACGTGTGTTTTTTCATTAACTTTGAAAGGTTAATGAAAAAATTGACATATTTAAAGTCCATCAAAATTCTGCCATATAGTAGATGGACAGAATGGTTTGGGAGCCAATCACATCAGAAAATTCTGTCACCTTACCATGATAACATTTAATTTCTATTAGCATCTAATAATTAATTATCTGCTTTGTAGATACCTGTTTTGTAGAAGATACATGTGAAACTAAACACGAATTACACAAATACAGAGAAAAGACACAAATGCAATTTCACTGGTAAGTAAGCCCAGTTAAATGCACTATAAAAATATTAATCTTCCATGTTTTAGTATACTTTATATTTCGGATCAATTTGAGCATACAATTTTTAAACAAAAATTATAATCTAGTACTCTATCCCTGTTAGCCAATTCAACCTAATTGAGAAAGTAATTCAGATCATATTTGGCTCTTTCAAATATTCATTTTATGAAATTCAAACCAGAACATTGGTTTGAATGGGGAACGGGAAGAACTACATCTGTGAATATTTTAGTGTTCTTATTGACAGTTTTACACATAGGTTTAACATGGAATTTGAGTAAATTTTACCAGTCTTTAAAAGCAGTCCATATTTGCATGAAAGGTGAAAAAGTCTAAAAGAATGTATGTTCCTGCTTCAAAGTAAAAAGGAGTGGGAGAAAAAAAATAGAACGGTAAAATCTATTATTTTTGGCTCAGGAAGTCTGTGCATATTTTCACCATGAACTTCTTACAATAAATTTTTAACCTGGATTCTTATGAAAAACAGGCTTATGCACTTAGTGTCTTTCTGTGTGCCTGTATAAATGTACTTCACCTTTGGGTCTCCTGATAAATCTAACCAAATTAAGCACTGTAAGAAAGCTATACATATAATTGCATTACTACAAGATTGCTGCAAAATTTAGGTGCATAGACAGAAATCCTGTTAATAGGCTGGTGTGCATATGAAGCCAGTCTCAGTCATACTTAAAAAGTTTTGGCTCTCAGGAGAAGTCCCCAGTGACTGGGAAAAGAGTCACACATTCCATTTGTAAAAGGAGTTGGAAAAGAGGACCCTGAGAGCCACTGACCAGTCAGCCTCCATTTGTGTGTGTGGTACAATGACAAAGCAGATCTTCCTGAGAAGTATGTTGAAAAATATGGAATGCAGGGAGGAAATTAGGGGCTGCCAACAGGACCTCAACAAGGGCAAGTTGTGCCCACCAAACCCAGCGATCTTCTGCAGTGGAGTGACTGCATCAGTTGAGGAGAGGAATCTGTGTCATTTACTTCATCTTGCACAAGGCCCTTGGTTATGGCTCTTCCACAACTTTGTGGCCATATCTTGAAAGAGATATCAGCTTTACAGATGGACTGCTAGAGGAATAGGGCTGGATGACCACATTCTGAGAGATAAAGTCAATGGCTCAAAGCCCAAATGGAAACCAGTAACAATCACTATCTGTCAGGAGTGGGATAATTGCTATTTTATTTCTTCATCAGTGGCATAGATAACAGGATCTAGATTTAGACTTGGTAGGATTTAGAGAGATGGATCACCTCTCATGCAAGGAAAGGCTGAGAGAGTTGGTTTTGCTTAGCCTGGAAAAAAGAAGACTTTGGACCGACCTAATTGCATTCTCGCAGCACCTGAGGAGAACCTCCAGGAAAGCCAGAGAGGGCCTATTCACAAGAGCATAAAAGGACAAGGGAGAATTGATTAAAACTAAAAAGTAGTAGGTTTAGATTAAATATTAGGACAAAGTTCTTTCTCTGTGAGTAGTGAGGCACTGGGACTACTTGCCCAGAAAAATTGAGAATGCCCCATCCCTGGAAGTGTTCAAGGCCAAACTGGGTGGTGCTCTGAGAAATCTGGTCTTGTGAAAAGTGTCCCTGCCCATGGCAGCATTGTTGAAAACTGATCTAAGGTTGCTTGCACCCAAACCATTCTTCAATTCCATGATCAAATGCACTGTCAGCAAGCCTGAAGATGATGTCAAGCTGACTGGTGCAGCTGACATGCTGTAGGAAAGGGATGACCCCTGGATCATCCTGGACAGGCCTGTGGAGTGAGCCCACGTGTTCCTCACGCACTTCCAGAAACCCAGGTGATACATTCTGCACATGGCTCTGGGGGAGGAATGAAGAGCAAATACAACAAGTAAATTGTTGGAAACTACCAGTTCAGGTAAGAAAGGTTCTCTGGCCAGACACCACCTTCTTACAGGTTTTCCTTCTTCCATTTGTTGGGGCCATTAGCCATTGATCCAAGATGCACTCTGTCTTCTGTAGTTCAGATCTGAGAGCTCTACGAGTACTATATTTCCAAAAAAAGGGTTTTTTACAAGATCTGTCAGTGCCAATATTCACATCTTACATTTCCTGATAAAGAGCAAGACTTGATATCTATTAGCCAATGAACGGCAAAACACCATTCAATAAACTCAACTTACTTCTGTTACATTAATATACTTCTTGCTTACCAGGTTTTATGATTAAAGGACCTGTGTAATTGTTCATAAAGATACCATTTCAACCAACCAGTCAGTATTTACATTAAAATTTTCAAAAAGTGGAAGATGAAGGTCAACATCCTGTTACATTTCACTGTGTTGCATAGAAATTAGTTGATCAAAAACTTGTGTTAGTATTCTTCAGCAGTACACCTTCATTATAACTTACATGAATGTGAGCTGATGTTTTTCATAGCATGTGTCCTATTTTTTATTTGCTATTATATTTACACAAAACATCCATTTTGTCCTAATTATTTTAGAAATTCTGACTAAATGAGCTAAATTGGTTTTGTGTCAAATTGTTTTAGCTTTCCATTCTGCCTTCCATTTTTTTTATTTTTGTGAGAAATATTACCTGAGGAATTCAGAAAATTAAGAACCTTCAACAAAAAGATTAAATATTGATTCTAACATCTTTGGGGGAAATAAAAGGGAAAATATGAAGAAATATTATTTAACTACAGGCATTATAAAAACCTGAATTCAGTTAGTCTGAATGTACTACGTATAATGTAATCTTTGTATGCATTTAAATACACACTTCTGCTACAAAAGCTATGGTTTCATTAAAGAAAAGAGCTATTTGACTGAGAGATTGCTAATGGTATTGAAATACCTACCTTCAGTTGGTATCAACAGTCATTAAGTTTCTAAATATCTTTGGAAATCTGTGCTTCAAGACAGAGATATATTTCCATTGCTTGTAAACATCCTGAAGTAAAAACAGTTTCTCAAGCCAATCCTGTCACAAGGTCTTCTATGAATTCTGCTGAAAATATACTCAGAAGGGTAAGTAAAATATTCATACCAATTTTTTTGAATGTGAAAATGTCTTATATCCACAAAATCAATCTTTTTAGTACCTATGCTTTTTAAGGAAGAGGGGTCAGGAGAAAATAAGTTTTGGAATGTCTTCTTTATGCATCTCTGTACAGCTTAAACATGGCAGAAGTGTGTAAATAGTCCTTTACAGCAGCATTTCTTAAGTGGGCACAGGTTCTTTGTGGAGGTCGATCTAGCTATGAAGTCTTCTAATTCTAAATCCATGGGTATTTCTGCCAGTAGAGTCTGAACCATTCTAATACCATTTAATCTTACTTTATTTTGATCTCTTGACTGTGGACAGCTTTGTTTTGCCCTTCAAGGAACAGATCTAATCTCCCTGGTTTTAGAATTACTTGGGATGCTCAGGTGGGATCTGACTCCCTCTGCAGGATTCTTTTTCCATGACCTTTTTTTGAAGCCAATGAAGAGTGAAGAGCTATCATCAATAAAGATTTCAACATGATTTGTCAATAAACCTATCAAGTATTTCTTATTTGAATAAACTATTTTCAGCTGCAAATTACTAGTCTAAGTTAGTACTCCAGCCTCTATGGTATGGTTTTCCACAGAAATCTCTGTTGAATTTCAGGTAAACTTTTACTGAAAATTGTCTGACTGTTCATAAGTGCACAAAATTCTGTATCATCATGCCACCACAAAGGTAAAAAAATGGAATTTCACAGATAAGCTGCCTTGCTTTGCCTAAATTTGAAATGGTTGAAATGAAACAACAAAGGATTGTTGTTCTTTTTAAGTAATTTTTTGCAACTATGCAGAAACCATAATCATATTTATCACATTTAATTTTTTATAGTTTTGCAACAAAGTTACTTCAGTTCTTCAATCCTTGAAAGACTGCCTCATTAATGAATTCCCCAAATCATTAATGTGTTCATGTTAAATATGTTCATTGCTTGGAAAGGAAATTATGGGTTTGGATTTTCAGACAACAAAAGCTCTTGCAGATTCAAGTTCCCTCAGGAAATATTGGAAAAGACAAAAGATTACCTGAACTTGCCCTGCCTTGTGATTTATTTAAGTGTTTAATTCTATTATCAGATGTCAGTGAGAATCTAATATTATAACTTTTTTTTTAAGTGACTTAAGTTGAGCTGTCCTCAGAAGCAAGCTACATGCTACTTCTGGGTTGCATATAAAAGTCATGCTGCCCTAGCCCTCTGTAATTTTCGCTGTGTAGTGAGACAAAGTTACCAAAAGCTTATATGAATTCAAATCAAACTTCCATTCAGGCTGCAGGCATCGTCAGTAAGAAGAAACTAATGGTGAACTGGCTTTTGATTGCTGCACTCCAAATCAACTGAGTTACTTACTAATTTTCAAAAGTCTGCAGTTATTAAATGAAATTTCATATTTGATGTATTCATATCTCTTTGTTCATAATTACCACAGTATTAACAAAGTTTGTTCCTGACACTTTGAAACAAAAGGGAGGAGAAGAACAGGGTGGGGGTGAAGACGAAATTAGAAAATGTTTATATGTAAAGAACCTAAGTAAAACAGCATAGTGGGAGGAACAAAGAAAGAAGATAGAGTAACAGAAGCAGGGGAACTGGAGGGTGTTGGCAGTCATGTAGTCAGGATGCACAATAAAAAATGCTGCACGCTCAGTTAGTAAATATTCAGGTCTGTTCATATGCAGAAAACAGCCCCAGTAAAGTTGCTCTGCATGTTTATTCAGCCCAGGTCAGACTCCATCACAGCGTTAAATCACAACCAATTCTCAGATCACTCTGAAACTTGACCCCTCCACCCGTTCTGTGTCAGATCCCTTGAGTACTTCTGCCTTCAGCTAATGCTTTAGAAGAGCTTTAGAGCTACAAGACCGCGACCATTGACTTTACTGCTCTGTGCTAGCTAGCAAGGCAGCTGTCATGTAAAGACATGATTTAGAAGAATTCTGATTTAATATTATTTAGACCTACCAGCACATGCAAAATAAAACTATTGCAGGATACCTTGTTTGATGGAAAGAAAGGAACACTTCTCTCCCTCAAGCCCCTTGCACTTGTTCCACTTTGCCAAAAGTAAAATTATATTTTAAAAATTTCCTTAATGGCACTTAGTATCAAGAATGAAATTCTCATCCTCTGACTTGTATTTTTCCATAGGAATGGTTTATTCTCTAAATAAAGATAGTAATAATTTCCCATGTAAGCAGATGAGAAGGAAATGCTGTTTCTTGTGCAGAGGAATGTGCTGTCATTTATCACTAATGGGCTGTTTGCTTGAAATTTTATTTCACTAAGACCACAGGTGTCTATTTAGAAATGTGTTTAAGTGTTGTAGATACCACTAAAATGCTGAATGAGTGGGCTTCATATTTTCTCACAAAAGGAAATTACTCTTCTCATTTAGTATCATAACACTGATTAATCTAGTTTCTACACCCACATAATGGTTCCTACAGCCCCATGTTGCAGAACAAAACGTACTTTGACTATAACTCAGCACCAAGATCCAACAATAACAATTGAAAGAAAATGGAACAATAAATAAAACAAGCAAAGCAGAGTGAATTAAAATGAAACCAAATAAATCAAATAAACCAACCAAAAACTAAATTCAAAAAGTTACCGATTTATCCTTTTGGACTGTCTCTGCAACAGAATACATACTATATAAACACACATACATGCATGGTTGTTAGTTGGTCAGAACTGAAAGAAGGCAAAGTTTTAGAGAAAAGTATTAGCCACTTTAAAAGGCAGGATCTCTTGGTCTTTGGAGAGAGTTATTTCATCTACCAATATGAGTATATTGTATACATACTCACAGTTGCTGTAAATAGATCAAAAAACACTTTAATGATGATGTGAAAATAAGCTATCTCAGCCTTTAGTAGCAGAGCAGCCTGAAATGTTAAAATGAATGCGGACTTATTCTGTGAAGTTTTATTCAACCATCATCACTCCGAAATGGAAGTACAACATGTCCAAGCCATACTTTACATAAACTAAGTTCAGGTTTTCACATTAGCTCAAAAAAGTCTTGACAACTAATTCCTTGAAGAAAAAAATATTTGAATATGAAATAGCCCATGAAAAATTTATAGAAGTAGAATAAAGGAATAAAAAGGAAATATAAAGGAATAAAGGAATAAAAAGGAATTCTATTATACAGAACTAGAGACCTGGGATACTTTGGTTTTACCTTTATTGATGAGGAAATTGATAGAAACCTAATGCTCTATTTGATTAGTAACCTAAAATAATAGTGAGTGACTTTTTCTATTAACAGCAATGTTGCCATCAGTAGAAACCTGCCACAGGCCTTAGGCTAAATTTTCCACCAGCTAAATTTGTCCTCCTCAGCCCCTGCTTGTTATCAGCTGATCTTGTGCACTTGGGCAACCTGTACCTTGGTACTGGGGACATCTTACTATGATGTGGAGTTCAGCATATAGTAGCAAAGGCATTGAAAACACAAATGAGATTGAAAATGGAGGTCCAAAGACAAGCTGCTGATTGTCACTGTGATAGAAACACACCCTTGTGAGGGAGGAAGTTGACCACACTAAAGAGTATAAAGAATAGCAGCAGAAGCCCCAGGCAGAAACCCCAAGTGGGGTGTGAGGACTGTGAGGACATTGCAAACTTCCAGAATCTTAGTACCTAAAGAAACCTTCCCTCCCTACCTCTCTCTCCCCCCCTCTGCCTGGTCCACAAACTTTGGTTCTTCTTTTCTTCACATGCAAGCTGCAAGAGCACTTAAACCTGCTCAAAATTGCTCTGCTGCAATCTACAGCTGTTCACTGCAAACAACTTCCTTGGACAGCGTAACACCTCCACAGCTGGAGCTACAGGTCTAGGCTGCTACATGCTTTTGTTTTGATTTAGTCAATATCAACCCAGATTTAAATAATACACCTCCACATTCACCCACCTTCCCTAACGTGGCAGTTTGTTTTCAAACAACTTTATCCACAGTACTTTTCTTTTCCCAGCTGATTTTCAAGGCTGCTCTGTGTCTCTGTAATTGCCTGCAGTATCAGACACCATTCATCACGAGTAGCTAGTTTCCCAAACCAGAGACAGCCAGCATTAATCTAGCAACCCAACACAGCAAACTCTAATTTCTCTGTCCAATTTTAAATTCAGACTATCAGAAGATGTGAAGTCTTTCTACAAACCCTCAACAGCATGCACTCTGACCAGAACAGATAAATGTCCTCCACAACTCTCTATCAGTATTAATGTTATTTGTATTTAGTATGTATAATGCAATCTATGTTTTACATACTGTTTTTTGCAGAACCAGTTCACAGTAAGAAATACTTAACACATAGCAGAGTTAAAGCATTCTGTCTGGGTTACCTATTACAAAAATATTTTATGGATGCTCTACATTTTTACTGTCTCTTATTGGTATTAATTATTGTCTGATACACAGAAAGGTAGAATTTAGGCATTCTCATTTTGTTCTTCACATTTCTAGACAGTTGGAACCATGATGAAGCTTTTAATTGGTTTCCTGTTCAGGATATTTCCAGACTGTATTTTACACCTGATATTATACATTGCACAAAAATAGAGACTAGGCACTTTGATAGATTATGGCATTATCAGTTCTCTTCAGAGAATCTTGTCATACAACTGGGACATGCTAAAAGTGTTTAATTCATCCATTTGCACTGCATTCTCAGTCATGTATTTTCTTTTATTAATTTGAAAATTCAACATATTTGTCAAATCAGCCATAATGTTTCATTTACTTAAATAGCTTTGTTTCATGTAAGCAGTCATATTGAGAATGTTACAGCTCAATTTTGTCAGTAATCTCTCAGTAAGTTTGGAAGATATTCAATCCATCTCACACTTCACTTTCTCTTTGCATCTACAGAATGACATTTGTTTTATTTATCTGTGAAAAAAAAAATACTAATACAAACCAACAATTTTTTTAGTCATTATCGATGAGCATTAGAGACTTATAGCCACGGGTGTTTATGAAACAAGGTAAGAATATGAACGCTTAAACATTTATTTTTAAATAAAGTAACTAATGATAAAATTTTCATTTATTGTACAGTAAAATAATGTTTTGAAACATTACATTACTCTGTGGGTCTGTACAACTGCACCTACTCAAGGTAATTTGTCCTTGCAGCACTTTATAGTATATACTCTATGTCAAATGTCTGTAGATAAATGTCTTTCCAAATGTACCCCCAGCACAAGAATATATATTGAACACACAGTATGAACATATAGTTTTAACCTGTATTGTGACCACTTTAAATAACCAATCAAAAGTTAATTTTATTTAGTCTATAAGCAAAATAATCTATCTTATTCTTTGTGGCTTGGAAACACAGCTACTTCCGTTAGAAAATAGGTTTCTCTTTATGTGGTGAACTGAGAACAATAACACTGACTTTGTTCACATACATAATTTATGAAATAAACCTGAAAATCTCAGATTAATCAGATCAGTTTCAGAATGATTGACCAGTAGTTGTCTGGCAATAAAACCACAAGCAATGGAAAATTGATCTGACTCCTCAGAGAGATGACACATGTCCATTTCAGGGATTTAGGTCCAGCAAAGTTTATATCTATATTGAACAATCTAAATCTCTATTTCCTGTGGGACTAAGGAGAATTCTGTCTTGCTCTTGCAGACAGAATGCCTATTAGATGAAGCACAGAAAAATTAAATAGTGGCACCTCAGCATTTTCAGTGCCACCAGGCAGTACATTGGTACACAACAGCCAAAGGACAACAGCATCAAGAGTTAAATACCACACCAGCATCACATTGCTTTTCAGCTACAGGTTATACATTCAACTTCATCCCTCATACAAAGCATACAAATTCTGGAAGCTACCATTAGGTGCACTACCAGCCCAGAAAATCCAGATGAAAGCAAGAAGACCCATCGCTTTGTAGAATACAGAACAAGATCAGTAAAATCATTCATATAATTGCATCAAAAAGAAAATTATACCAGCTCAAATAGGAAATTATACAAGTAAACGCAACTCACCGCTAGAGAATGTGAAAATTAGTTTTGTTTCCATATTTTGGCAGATAGGTATTCATTACAGGATGAAAAATAAAATAAATCTTGCCAATTCCTGTACAAAATCATATGCTAATACATGGCAAACACACCCATGGAATGGCAGACATGCAGGAAACTATATCTATAACCAGCAGAACAAAATACGTTGGGCTCAGTAGAATAAGCACAGACAGATTCCCCTAATTCCTGTAGTACAGTTTAGAAAAGACATCACCTTTAAATAATAGTTCCAGTCAGGTTTATGCCTAGGGATTATCTTAATAAATTGTAGTTAATAAGATGCATGAATTTCTATTGTAACCCACAGGTGAATGAAGAATAAAAGCATAGCACCATGGGGGTTTTTGAGACACTAAATAAAGTATAAACATAAAGGGGAGTGGATGTGGACAGTTTTATGCTGGTTGAGATTAAAACATATCAATATCAAGTCAAATGTAGAAAATAAAGTTAGATGTTAGAAAAGGGCCTATATGCCCAAAATTTTACATTTTTCTACCTACAGCATTTTTCAACTAAAAAGAAATTGCATTTACTTACAAACATGGCCTCATAGAGCAAAGTGGTTTTTAAATGTATAGAGAAGTGAAATAAAGTTCATTTTCAGTTTAGAAGAAGGATGTGACAGTGTCCACAGGGGTTTTCAGGTGAGGGAAGAGACAAGAATGTTGACTCCATGTTCAGAAGGCTTGATTTATTATTTTATGATATACATTACATTAAAACTATATTAAAAATAATAGAAGGAAAAGTTTCATCTCAGAAGGCTAGCTAAGCTAAGAATAGAATGGAATGAATAATAAAGAATAAAGACAGAGAGTCCAAGCTGACTGGGCTGTGATTGGCCATTAATTATAAACATCCAAGATGGACCAATCACAGATGCACCTGTTGCATCACACAGCAGCAGATAATCAAAGCTTACATTTTGTTCCCGAAGCCTCTCAGCTTCTCAGGAAGAGAAAATCCCAATGAAAGGATTTTCATGAAAAATGTCTGTGACAAGAAGGATACAATGTCTTTCTAATGGAATAAACAGAGGAAATGAATTAGACACATCCAGACAGACACAGTGGGGAAAGGGGTCCTTGTGCTTCAGCAGGAGCTCCTGCTCCTGGATACTGCCTGAAGCATGCACAGTGCAGGAAGACAGAACTTCTACTAGGGCAGTCTATTCAAGTAAACAGGTGTTACAGAGAATGGGCAAGTAGATCTGAAACCCTGAAAAGTGGTTTTCTTGCTCTTTTCTCTATCTGCATAGGGGCTGCTTCTTCTGTACCACTAGCTCATTTGTTTACTGAGCTCATTTGACTTCCAAAAAGAAAATTATCAGTCAAGGTTAAACATAAAAAGCTAAGCTAGAGCCCAGCTTATTATGTTTAACATGCTTGCCTAGGTTTTTCAATATGTAAAACAGACCCTCTTCTTCTGTTACATATTACTTTACTGTCCTACACACCTTAACCAGTTCCATTTTGTTGCCACTGTTGTTACCAAACTGACTCCAACATCTCCATGATTTGTATTTCTGCTTTTTAAAAATTATATCCTAGGGAGAGGAGAACTGGCTTATTTGCAGCTGCAAGGACATTATGTATTCTTCAGCTCAAAACTCTAACAATAGAAAGTCCACATCACATCACAAAGAGTTGCAGCAGGTATTGTACTTGCTAATTCTCAATAGTAAACTAATTGAAAGTTAAGATTATAGAGTTAATAGATAATGTATTATAACTTAGATGTGGCTCTGGTAGTGAAAGAAATTAAGAAGAAATAAATAAACTGAAAAACATAGCTTCATACTTCTCTTGGTATCTTTTTAATAGTCTGTGTGTTTTTTGTAAAACAAAGTAACACAATCTTTTACAATCCATGACATACAGTAACAGAGTCTTGCGCTCTTTTTGTATATGTTGACTTGAAATTTGACATTTTTGTATTTAATTTGATTTGGTATGTGGTTTTGGGTTTCAAATGTAAGGGTAAGTATAATTTCTATTTTTTTTTTAAAGGCTTCCTATTTTTCTTTCTTATTGCAAAGGCAAATTATCCTTAGTAAAGCAAATAATTGCCTGCACATGGAGAACTTTCCTTACCAAAGTGGTATTTAAAATGCACATATGGTTTTACATGATGCAGTGTAAGATCATGTTAAAATAAAGCTGGTGATCACTAAAGCTCTAAATTCAAAAATAAGAGAGGATGTATCAATATTATGCATGGGAAATTATTCCAATAACTAATATTTTTGTGTAATGATAGAATCATAGAAATGTTCATGTTGGAATGGAACTTAAGAAATCATCTACTTCCAACCCTGCTTCCATGGGCATGGACACCTTCCAGCAGATGAGCTTGCTCCCAGCCCCATCCAACCTGGCCTTGAACACCTCCAGTGATGGGTCAGCCACAAGTTCTCTGCTCATCTTAGAGACTCACAAGCACGGAAGAGAGGGGAAGAATCACACAGAAACATCCTGAGTCACAGAATAGTTATGGCTGGGGAGGGCTTGGGAGGGCTCTAGTCCAAATCCTCCTGATAAAGCAGATTCCCCTATAGCAGGTTACACAGGATCATGCCCAGGTATGTTTTGAATATCTCCAGAGGGAGAATTCTACAACCCTTCTGAGCAGCCTGTTTTGGTGCTCTGTCACTTCTACAGTAAAGAACATTTTCCTCATATTCAGGTGGATCTTCCTGCGTTTCGGTTTGTGCCTATTGCCCTTTCCATTGTCACCAGGCTTCACTGAGAAGAGTCTGAGCCTATCCTTATGACATTAGTTTTTAAGGTGTTTGCATGCTTTTATGAAACCCCCTCTCAGCTGACTCTTCTCCAGGCTAACAGATCCAGATCCCTCAGACTTTACTTACAAGAGAAATGCTATAGTCTCATAATCTTTGTGCCCTCAGTTGCATCTTAGTCATGCCTTGTCTTTCTTGTATTAGCAAGCCCAGAACTAAACCCATCACCTCTCTCAATGTCATCTCGCTTCTTTTGATTCTGTCAAGATATGATTGCCTTTCTGAGCTGCATACAGACACTGTTTATTTATTTCCAATTGTTTATCCACAGACAGGATGAAGACTCCATTCTCCAAATCCTTTTCTGTAGGAAATCCACTAAAATAACTTTCTCTGGGAAAGATAATACTTTCCAAAGGAACTTATTCTAATTCTAGATTCTGTATTGCTTTTTCATCATGCTACGTATAAGGTGAAATTCAACATACACCGTGATACTTAGTTTTCTACAATTATTCCACTCCCTTTTGCATCTATAATTTTGATGCATTGTGGCTCTGGTTTTGCCTGTATATTCTGAGCTCTGCTCCATAATTTTTGCAGTTGCAAAACCACACAGACATGCTATATAAATCAATCTTCCAAAACAGCCAGGCTATGCACAGTTTATACATTATCACATAACTACAGCATTCCCAGTGAATGGGGAACTCTTTTAACTTAGATGACAAAGATCACTGATGCAAAGAGGGAGACAGAAGGATAAAAGGCATTTTTATTAAACATTTCTTTTCCATAAACAGCAGAACAGATTTTAATTTCTGTGCCTAAGTTTCTAGCCACTGTCAATAACATGAGGGTACTATACATTGTTACTTAATTTTTCTAAGAGTAGTTTTTCTTCTTTTGCTGGTTCAATTAATTTTTACAAAATAGTTTTTTGAACTGTTTATTGCATGATTTACAGGTATGTAATGAACCATGGATATGAAAGTAAGTCCTTTTAGTGAGCAGTTTCTGACTGAAATACAATCTCCCAATTACAGACACCAAAATGGGAACCACATTTTGGAAAAGGGAAGTTATTTGAGCAAGTATGTCAAAAAACCAAGGTATGCTGGACAGTATTGCTATGTTTAGTTTGTGAGTAACTGAAGTGATGTGGAAGAAAGAATATGGAAACTCTTCTACATAGAGCCTAGAGTACTGTCAGAAAGATAAAATCTTTAGCACAGAGAAGAAAGCAACTGTTTACTCAGCGGTCAAGTGATGCATCTAATTGTTGAGGTCACTTGATTTCAGCACAGGGATTATTACCTACAATCTTGAAAACATCAAGTCACTTAAAGCTAACAGCCACTTGTGTTTTACAATTTTTTATTTATAATAGCACTTTTGTTTATATTAAGCTGCATATATAATCACTCACAGGCATACAAACACACAAAAAGTAAAGTAGGATTCATTTTGGCGCTTTTGCTGTACAACATTAAGCCAGAAAAAACTTCAGGATTCCAAACTCGGGCCACACTCTCTCACATCACGAGTGTAACACCAAAAAATACAGTCTTTCTTATGTCTGTAATGTTGCAGCATGGGCACCACTTTTTTTTGCACCAAAATTTGCTAACACTACATGGCAAGGTTAAGGAGACTTCATTCTGCTGTTTTCACCTTCTGTGCCAAGCCTTTTCATACGTACCCACCACCAGGCCCACGGGCAGCTGAATTGCTGTGAAAGTCAAGCCACAAGTTAAAACACTTTCGTGTGTAATTTTGTCAGTATAAAGATAATTGGACCTAGATGAGAGACCCACAAATGTAAACATTGTTGAGTGGTCCAGGAACAGTCAGTAAACTATTATAAGAGTTGCAAAGTAACTTTACAGCTGTGACCAATTCTCCATGCAACCTCTGCAAAATAGACAGAAGTAAAAAGTTCAAGTGGTTTTGCTGCAAAAACAGTCTTTCTAATAAAGTTTTTTTGGGGGTTTACTGATAGTCAATCCCTTGAGGAGAAAACTTTCTCTTAAAAATTATGAAATCCAAGGAAATCCTTCCAATTTTCAGCTCAATTTTTCAATTTTCCTTCAACAAAATTAACAAGTCAATCATACTGAAAAAGCTCAATAGAGACCTGTATCTTAAAACATATAATTGAATGGATTCCTGAAAACCTCTGAACAAAAAAACTAGTTGAATTTTAAACTCTGACAAAACATAAACAAGACATGAATTTTATGAAACAAATTACCTATAAATACAGGCCATAGAAATATGTGCTTAAGGAATTCTTTAGATTTGAGCAAAACTTCTATGCACACCATTTTAAAACTCCAAAACTAAACTTGAAAAATCCGCAATATAAAAAGTATCTATGGCACATAAAAAAAAAAAAAAAAAACAACTAGTAAATAAAATCAAGAGAATACTTGAGCCTGAGACCTGATGTAGTCCAGAATTTTTAGAAAATCTATCTTCACATATTTTTATATTCTATTGGGTCTGTCTGGAATAGAGGTAACTTTTCCCATAGCAGCCCTCACAGAGTGCTGCAGTGAATTTGTGATCAGAGCAGTGCTGATAACACAGCAGTGTTTGAGGTCCTGCTGAGCAATGCTCCCACAGCATCAGGGCTCTTTTGTCAGCCCCTACTCTTCAGCTTCCTCAAGGCCTGTGTGTGAGGGATGAACAGGAATTTGGGAGAGACCAAACCAGGACATCTGAACCAAAGTGACCAAAGGGATGTTCCGTACCATACGGCATTTGCTGAGCCGTAATACTGAGCGAAGGGAGTGAGGGGTGGAATTTATTCTTTGTTTCATGGCACAACTGCCATGCATTCTGGGACTCTACTTCCCAGTAAATGACTGGGTTTCACCTGTTGGTGTAGGGAATGAGTCTTTTTGCTTTGATTTGCTTCCATGTGCAGCTCTTGCTTTTCTTTCAACCGCCCTCGCCTTAACACAGGACCATTTTGTCTTATTTTTATCCCTTTCCTGCCAAGAACAGGAGTGATAGAGTGGCTTCTTGGGCACCTGGTGGCTTTCCAAGGTCAGCACAACATATTTGTAATGCATTTCCTAAATAATTTGTAAAAATAATTTCCTAAATCAAGTTTGACTAAGCTTCAAATGACCTGCCAGAGAGTATCAATATTTAGACAGTAACCCAGGATGAGTTGTACTTCTTAGTCACAAGTACATGATTACATAATTGATTTATTACTCTTAATAATTTGTGTTATTTCTGTAGTAGCCATTTAGTTATCATATGTCCTTACCAACAAATTTTGTTGAAATTTTTCTGTACATTCAGGACTGTTAGAAAAACACTGTCTCCCAATGCAATGAAGTCATCTTTTAAATACATTGCAACAGAAAAGCAATGCTATCAATGTGCGCAGTAAAGCATATTTTGCATAAAGCAAAACAATTTGCATAAAGGAATAATTTTTATGAGTGAAGTTTTATGAGTATTCTTCAGGCATCTGTGGTTAAATGGCTTGATCATATCAACCTTTATGGTTGAATTCTGACATATATTTATATTATCAACATGTTGTGGGCTGCAATCAAATGAGCTTTTACAGATTAGATACCACCTATATTGAGAACACCTGAATCAAAAAGTTTTAAATGGAAACTATTAATATTCTTTTAAACTCTCCCAAATGTTATTAAACATAAAGACAAATGGTGTGTTTAATTTGATATAGGGCAAATTCTAAGACCATGGCCTCTTCTTGCATACTTTGATGACATACAATTTAATACCCATTGGAAATAAAAGGATGTTTAACACTTTATAAATAGTTTGTTGGAAGATATTTTTCAAGAAAATATGGTGTTCCATGAATACTTGGTTAAAATTGTCACTTCTTGCTGCAAAAAATTCCAGCATGAGAAATCAGACAGCCAGTAAGAACATGTAGTCATCTCACCCAATGAGAATTGCAGTCTGGATGATTCATGAAGCAGTGCATCTGCATAAACTTCATTTTCCAGTGTGAAAATGATGCACCATGACACTAATGATACACAGTTTTTCAAAATTTATGGTATCATTAGAGGTTTTTTTAAATAAGATTCCTTAACTAAAATTCACATTAAATGTTAAGACACATATTTTTCATACCAAACTACTGCAAAACTCCACCCCTTTGTCCATGCTTGTCATAAAATAATAATTTTGACTGCACAATTTTGGAACAAGTATTCAAACTCCATAAAACTTCAAATGGACAGTAAATTACATAATTATGCTGGCTTTCAAGGTTTTCTTTCTAGGTTTAACAGCTAAATGCATTAAAAATAAGCCAGAAGAAACTCTGGGGAACAGCTGAAAACCTTGTTCTTCTGGATTAACTTTCGGTACGTTTTTTTATTAGGTTCTGATTTCATAGTCCATACTTCGAATAATCTTACCTAGACATCTTCTTTCATGAGATTTTCACTTTAAATTCCTGTGATTGAATGCCAAAATATGTTTTTAAAGTAGATTTCATTCAACAATGTGTGTCATAAAGGAGGCTGAAAGGGAAAAGTAATCATTCTTTTGCCATTTAGTAGTGTTAGAAATAACTAATATACTGCTAATATTTTCTGGGTACAGCTTAGAGATTAAGTGCTCAGCATTGTAGGGTATTGCTGGCATAACCAAATCTTACAGAATCCAGAATGTTCCATGCTTTTTAAGAAGAGCAGTATGAACTGCATGGGACAAGACAGAAATTAATTAAACTAGCAGAGTACAGCAAGAGCCACAAGAAATAGTGTTCTTAAATTCAGCCTGCAAAACCAAAAGCCATTTTTGGATGGCAGGCACAGCCCAGCACACTACATTTGCATAAAAAAGATCTTTACACCCTATTTTGTCCCAAAGAAATCAAGTAGGACTTCATCACCATGTTAGAACGTGAAAACCTTTAAAACAAGGGCAAATGTGATGTCATGGGCTTGGTGGCAAAATACTACAGAGATTTCCTGAAAATGTTAATGAACAGGAGGAAACCTGTAGGATAGAGATGACAGTAGGGAGATATTAAAATTCATTTTCTTATATGATATGGAGGAGTTGTCCACACTGCATGAGATATTAGAAATTTTCTGTATTCACAAAGTAACAAGTAACATAATGGCAATGTTTTTAATTAGCTGCTCTTCATAAAATGTATCTATTTGTTAGCAACAGCAATGTCATGAGCATTTTGCCAACAGTATCACAGTAATTCTCCAAAAATATTGGTTTTAATGATGATTGGGTACATGTTGTTAAACAATGGCAATGATTCAAAATATTAGGCAAAACTTTATATCTACGCTTCAGCTTGTAGTAACTTTTCTGTGTAGTAAAGCCTTTAAGTCAATGAAGTCTTCTGTAAACATTTATTCCAGGATAAAGATACCCTCTTCATCTTAGCTTACGGTAACAGATGGGAAATTCTGCTTGGTGTAAAGAGCCATTTTTGCACTGGAGGATTCTCCTGTGGGGGGATGAGAGGTTCCATCAGTGCAGCTGTGCTTCACTAGGCAGGACCATCACAACTCTTTGTGCAGTTAACAGCATGTGGCCAAAGGTAGCAGCAGGGAATGTGCTGAGCCAGTGATAACCAAGGTAGCTAATTCATGTTGTAGATTTTGTCTAGCACAGTAAAATTGATGCACATTGTGGAACAAACTGTATTTCCAACTGAAACCTTTTTATTTTGTCTTTTGCTTTTTTTTTTTTTCTTTTTTTAGATTTGATAAATAAGCTGGAATTCAAAAAATGGCACCTAGACTCCATACTAATTAAAGTACAGTGGATCAAGAGAATAGTAGAGGAGAACATCATGTATTAAACTTTGCATTCATCTAGAGTAGCATATTTATCTGAACATGTTCATGAGTTCATAGAATGAAAGTTGCTTCTATCTAAACAAACAGATCCTGGGGACATACTTGTGCTATTTTACATGCAGACAAAAGCTCAGTTTGAGCTTTTTTTGACTTTTGAGCCAAAAGGAAGTTACATGAACTAAGTACTTCAGAATAAAACCAGAGCTGGCAGTAACATAGATATCTGCACTGTATTTAAGGTTAATTATGGATATGCTTAAAATGGATGTGGTGTCAAATGTATGTAAGCCTTACACACCTCAAATTAAGCAGAGTAAGCTGTGTTTGTTGGCAAAATAATGTAGACAAATCTGCATTTGTAACAGGTGAGGTCTGACAGAGCTGATTGATTCTCAGCTCACATGAGTGTGACATTTTGGAGGAAGAATCAGTGACCAGAAATAGATTCTACAAAGGACTATGTTAATATATACTTGTGGGGGCATTCATCTGCCACATTTTGTGCAAAGTCACCCCAAATGATGTTGTTGGATATTCTTTCTAGAGGCAACAATATATTTTTTAAAGTTTATGCTGCATCAAAGACCTTTATGACATGACCTTTTAAACTTTTGACGCCTCAGCGCTGCATTCTGCTCCCTCCTTTGAATGTCCAAAGTCTGAGGTCTCACTTCATGAATTAATGAAGCAAAAGGTGCTACAGAGGTTGTTGGCAGCTGCTCAGCTATTAAGAAATATTTCAGAGAGAAAGCCCATTATTTCTCAGAGCTGTGCAGTATGTACTGGCCCAGTTAACTTGAGGATGTTGGTTCCAACCTGCAAAATTGCTAAATATTCCTAAGACTTTGGGGCAGTTTATCAATTAATGTCTTTTTTAAATGCAAGGAGGGTTCTGAGAGGGTACTTTAAAAAAATCCCAAACCATAAATGATGAAATCTGCCACTTGCAGTTTAAATACACTTCCCTTGCCCAACCAGAGACCAAATTTAATGGTTTTAAGAGTATATTCCAATATTTATTAACTTAGATTTTCAGACAAAATCAAAGTTTAATAAGACTATGAGATTTTTTAATTGATTATCAAATTGCATATATATAAATTATATACAACTTTCTTTAAGTTTGCCTGTAGTATAACTTGAAAGAGAGCTATTCCTCAATTTGTACAAAGGTAAACTTAAATTTTAACACAGGATCACTTACACTCAATATTTATTTGAAAATTTCTTTCAGTACTGATAGTAGGAGTCTGTAACTTGATTCACACTGAGAAGCCAACTCTTCCACTAGTTTTATGTTGGAAAATAGAGAGGACTGGCCACTGAGCAGCACTTGCAACAGTGAAGAGTGAAAGAATTTCATCTAAATATTTCCAGTTTTGAATGTATTTGTCTGCATGAAAATTACATATGCCCCAGGATTCAATCTGTCTTGTCTGTTCATGTCTATGTCACTATTAAATGTAGAATGCTTTAGGAAGAACCGATAAATGAAAAAGTGAGGTGAAGAAATTGAAAGCTCTCCAAAATGCTGAAGAGTTTTCATGCCAGCTGTTTAGTGTGACTCCCCTAGGAAAGAGCTCCTTTTTCTTTACTATCTTGCCATCTGAAGTACTTTAGAGATCTTTATAAGCCATACATGCTTTGGCCAAGAACAGGTTTCATTTCCAGCAGTGAAGGGCTAGTTTAGGTAAGTGTACCCCATGAGCTCTTCAGGTAATGGAATTTTACAAAAAACCCTTTTATTTATTATTTTTGCCTATGTATCATGAATGAAATGCCTTCCACAGGCCATATATTTTGCCAGCACTTGAAGTGAGTGTAAGAATGCTTCAGTAAAAGATGATGCACTGCCAGAAGCCCAGACTTCCACTTCTTCACTGTTCATTCCCCACTACTGCTTTCCACATCTGCTTGTGGAGGATTTTGCAATGTCACAATGCAGCATGAATTTGAGGTGATTCCTGTTGGAGTCCTGCTGCACACACAAAAGGAATGGTAGCTGAAAAACTCAGTCCATGCATTTCTGTCTAAATGTCAGCTGGTAAATGAGTTTTCTTGCCAAGAGTCCGTGCTCCATGCAAGCAAATTGAATCAGCTAAAGAAAATTATGGGGAAGAAGCTACTTAGTCTCAGATGCTGTAAATTAAAGGGGTTGTTAGCCAATTTCGAGAGGTTATTTTAGCTACAGCAAGCTGTCTACCTGAAATGCTGAATTACCTTCTATTTTCTTGAGGTGAAGCTTTGTATTTGGATTTTGTATGATACAACTCTACCAAATATTATGGTACGTTATACAAGACAGCTACCTGGCTTCACACATGAGAGCAAATATGTTTTGAAGAAGTCTGCATTATCAATAATTTTTACCATCAAATGTAGCTTTCTGCTTGGATGCAAATTTTTAAATGCACAAGGCCAGGACCTTAAACAATTTTTAGAAATATTTGATTTAATTTTAAATCATTCATGTGTTCATCCAGGATGCAAATAGACTTACTCATGTCAAAGTTTAGCTCTGACCTGATGAAATTTAATCTGCCATATCTAAATCAAGTGTGCATTCGGTTTTTAAGCCTTAGGATGTTAGAGTAAATAGTTCTAACATCTTACAATACAGTAATAAAATAGCAAAAAGTTTCATGTTAATGCTAAATAAAAGTGAGACTTTCAGTCTAGAAACAATCACCACGGGTGATCTTCATGGAATTTTCTTTGATAAATGATAGACACTTACATTGATAATATAACTACAGTATGTTGATGCATTTAAGAACAAATTTCACACTCTCTGAACAGCTTAGAAAAATTGCTTCAAAGCTGTTACACATTTGCCACTACTTAAATAACTGCATATTAAAGGTTCTTCTATTATATCTATCTGTCATGTTGTCTTCTCAGAAAAGATTGAACATGTAATTCATATTACAGCTCTATAAAATAATTATCCCTTCACTAAGCCAGCTGTCATAGTGTCTTGTCAAACTGTAGAGAGGAATTTCAAAAGTCAGATCAGTCTGAGAATAATTGCATCAGTAATTTGAAAAATAAAAAAAAATATGGAAAGAAGGATGACTGCCTTAACTTCAAAATTTAAGTTGACTTCATGTTACCGCCCTCAACATTCAGTTGTTTCATTTGTAGCATCCAAAACCAGAAAAGGTGAAGGGTGGCATATCTTGTAAATGACTTTCCTTTCACTATCAAGCTGCAAACCCAAGTGACAACAGTGGAATTACGTGAGAATGGATTTTAAATTTAGTCAAGAACCAAAAAAAATTAAACCCAGGACCAGAGAGATCTTTGAACATGGTTTTGTTTTAACTCCTCAATCAAACAGGCATTCTAAATGCATCTCTCTAGTCTGGTATCTTTGATATTCCCTCTTGCCTTGAGGCAAGCCTTGGCCGCAATGTTTTTTAGCTTTTGATGTGATGCAACTCAACTGGGTGATATTGGACAAAACAGAAACCCGGCATCACACATCACTATAAATATGTGTCCAAGAAGCCTCACCATCAGGAAAACTGAAAAACCATTTGGCCTAACTCTTTGGTCAAGTTAATATTCTACACTCGTCTGATCTCTTTGCCTAGTGATTACAGACAACCGTGAATTCTGTTTTATCCGAGAACATCTTGTGAAGATAAAAGGCAGAATAACAGTCAGTCAGTAATGATATCATTGAACAATGTGGAGCATTGAACAATGTGGAGCTTCACAAAATCTAGAGACACTCTTAATTATCTATGATTTCAAAGCCCCTTGAAGGAATTTGTTTTGCTTTTCAACTCAGTAAGTTGAAAAATGCTGTCCTAGATATTTGTTTCGATAATAAACTATTTTCACTATTGAATACACAAAATAAGCACTTAAATCAATGTTTTATTTGACTTAATTCCTCTAAGGAGGGCTGTAGTATTCTCATTCCCTTCAAAAAAATTTTTTTTTGGTTGAAGATTAATAACAGTTGAATAAAAGAAAAAATTATATATTATTTGAGCTCACAAGCTTATATTTTCCTCTGCATTAAAATTTTCAGACTCTCTACAAACACATGGATAAGCCAAAGTATAAGTATTAACAGTTTCCTTGCTTCAGGCATCTTCCCAGCTCTCTACAGATGGTAAGTTAACTTTCACAAGTTATATTCTAGTGGAAGTTTCTTCCTGGTTTTGTTGGGTTTTTTTAATAGTTTGTTGTTGCTTGCAATTCTTTTGGTGTTCACTGTATCCAACACCTGGAGATTTAAATGTGAAATTGAAGTCAAGAGTCACAAGTTCTCCCTCAGGTCTCCAGAGAATGAGTAACAGTATATTTATTGTTTAGGATTGCCTGGGGTGTATGCCTGCTCTTTCCTGGTTCTCCAGCCATAAAAAACTATGCATTTTTGTGAGTCAATACTAGAAAAATCCTCTTCTGATTTAAGAGAGAAGTGATACTTTGTAATGGCAAGCCCTAGGCCCATTTTAAATCAGTCAGTGTCTAGAATAGTTCATATAATTAAACAGGAACAGAAATTTGGGGCAATAGATAAAAGCATATGATGTATTGTCAACAAAGAAAAATGTGCTTGGGAAATTTCAAGGGTCATCTGCATGCTGCAAGACTCTGTTAATGAAGTAGGGCCTCAAGGAATTTGGGGTGGTAGCAGAAGACTTCCTGCTGAGTCCCTTAAAGAACACAAGAAAGTCACAACAATCATTAACAGTCACCAGAAGGGGCATTGCCAAAATATGCAAAGCAAGCTCTACAAAAAACACAAATAAAGACCAGAAAAATTAGAGTTTGCTCCAACATTCTCTTCACATTTAAGGATTGCTGCTACTCAGCTGCTATAAATTCTTCCTCAATTTCCATGGGGACAGGACACTGTTTTTAATTTACCATAAAATACATGTTGCCACCTAAAGTCACTGATTAGAAGAAAAAAACTTTTTTTCTTTTTAGAATACATTTGAGTTAAGTGAATTTGAATATGAAACAGCATGTACATGCATGTGGCTTCTGGTGCAGTGTTAGCACATGAGAAGCGATCAGCACGTTAACTTTGGATGCAGCGTAACACACTCTTTCAACTCCATCACGGCCACACAACAAGACTGTTTTTCACTCATGGCACATTATCTACCTCTGTAGAGCTGTGACAGGATGAGAAAATGGAGGCCAAAAAAAAAAAAAAAGGGAATGACTACCTGCAGGGAAGCATTCAGTGAAAAGAGAAAAACACTATTTATTGAGGATCTGATAAAGGAAGGAGCTTCTGCTACCAAGCAAAGCCTTTTAGAAACAGTCACTAATCTACAACCAAAGTCCTGAAAAGCCTTAAAAAGCATTTTTACTCTGCATACTCCCTAGAACATATTTTCATACAGAAAAGATAAAATCAGCAATGATATAAAAACTCATTCTTCTAGACAATCCTCCTGTCTCTTTACTGGTAATGAGCTGGTAGGTTGTAAAAACCAAGCCTAAAATACAACATCTAAAATAGGAATGAAATCTAATAAAGCTAGAAATCAATTTCTTATGTTCAAAAGTTTGCACAATGATTTCTAGCAATATTTGCAATAACCTTTCCATTTCTTACTACAAAAAAATTCAAATTTCAGTAGATGCATCACATAATTCAGTGTCTTGGTAAAATACTAAGAGAAAACAATTCACTCAAGAATTAATTCCTTATGAGTTTATCTTGCTGATTTCTTCTAATAATTACATGTCAGAGACTGCTGAAGTGTTCCTAACCACAATCATATTGCCTGTAGTTGTCATTTTTTCCAAAGAAAAGCAGAATCCAGATCATCAAATATTTTTGTACACTTAATATCCTGGTCCCTGGGGATACCACCTGGGCAATCTCTCAGTGTAAAAAATATGTTCTATACGTCCAACCCAAACCTATTCTCTTTGGGTTTAAAGTGATTGCCTCTTGTCTGTCACTGCAGGCATTGATAAAATCAATAAATAAATTCACTTCACAGGTGGATTTTGACACAAGTCTGTAAAAAAGTCTCTCTGGAGCCTTCTATTCACTGGGCATTAAAAACTCCAAGCCTGCCTTAATAGGTGCTTTTATCCCTCTAAAAATTTTCATGTCCCTCCTCTGGGCCTACTTCAATGTGTCCCTGTTTTTCTTGTTCTAGAGGCACCAAAGGTGGATGCAGCACTCCAGGTGGGATCTCACAAGAGAAGAGGGGTAAAATCACCTCTCTCAATCTGCTGGTCATGCTTAATTTCTTTTCAGACCAGAGTTTAAATGGATTTCCAGGCTGCAAGCACACATTGCCAGCCCATACGCAACATGTTCCCACAAAAGCAGATGCCACTGCACACCTGAGGTCCCACACTTTTGGCTGGTGCTGTTAATATCTCCCACTTCAGTCTACTTACGACACTTCGGACGTATTGTAGCACAACATCCTACTGAAACCTCTTTTCCGCAATCTCCCAAATCACTGCCCAAGCAAACCAATCAATTGTAATTTCTAGGTCAGGTACCTCACACTTTAAACTGGCCAGATTTCTTTGCATCCTCAACTTCAGCAGCTCTAACTGCTGTGTAAGACTCACCACCTTAGTTATCTTTGATCTTCTGTTGCTTTCAACCATGCTGTGTACGGAGTCAGAAATATTATTCTGGCATCAGACAATCCTGTCATGCCTACTGTTCTCACACAGTGTTAAAAACAATGGAAAACATACAATCCCATAATTGTAGTGGTTTTCCTCCAAGGACTGACAGAAGTGCACTGAAATCCTGTATCCACAAGCATTTCCCTTATACAAAGAAAAACAGAAATGAACAGAAGTTGAACTAAGCACTGAACCCATTTGATTACAATATTTTCATGGTGCTTTGACATTCAAAAACTAATGTGTTATTATGAATCAAGAAAAAAGGAAAGCTTCAAAGTGAAACATTTCTGATATTCTAAACATACACATTTCTCTTTGTGCTCATGGACTTAAACCCTACTTAACTTAGAGGTGAAAAGATTTCAATGTGTTTTCAGTTATTACTCTCCTTACAGTTCAGGGACACCTGTCCTTCAGAAGTCTATGGATTTGAATATAGACAGCTCTTTTATCAGAGAAATATGTTGAGGCTTTATCATAAGAAGCATATCAAATAAACAGAGTTAGAGAAATAGGGGGGAAAAAATGGAGAAAACCTTTTACCCAGCAGTCAGAGGACTTGTCTGCTTTCAAAAATTCAAAGCCCATTATCTGTTTTCTAAGAGATTTCTCCACAATTATGAATCTGTCCCTGACTGGTATTCTTACAAACAGCTCATATACAGCATCCTCAGGATTTCTTTATTCCCTAGTTACAGATAATTTGTGCTGAACAAACTGGCTATTTATTCCAAAGCTCCCAGCACCTCACTCATTATAATGGACAGTTGCTTTGATTTTAGCTTCCCCATTTAAAATCCAGGCCCTGAGAACTTCTGAATTGTGTGCAAAAAATATACTGCAAAATTCAGAGATGATATGCGCAGATGATATACTGAGATCTCATTTGCTTGATAGAAACTAAACAAATTAAACAAATTAGAGCTCAGGTTTGATAGCTAAACTACCTGCTTTTAATGAAGCACTTTTTCCTCACATTGTCCTCTATCCACTGATCTTTAATAAGAAGTCAGGCAATATTTTTACCCCTATTGTTCACGAAGAAAACCAAACCAAATCACTTGAGATGATAGATCTTAAGTGTGAAACTTGAGAGGACCTTTCACCACTAAGTTTCAGACAACTCACCAAGCCTAAACATGACTTAGTCTCAGACTATTCGCCCTACCAATGAATCCAGGAGTGCTAGGGAAAACAAATAAAACAGCAACTGGTGTTATTTTACAGCTGTTGGATCAGGGAAATTCTCAGAACCGTGGAGTAATCTAGAGAACATACCTAGCCATGATATAGCCAAGAACTGTCATCAGAAAAAAATCCATGCCTCAGTAATCTTCCATCTTCTGATTAAAGCCTTCATTACAACAAAGTAGTTGTCTACACTAATGAAGTTAACTAAGAAAATATTACTAATTAAAAGTAAATTAGTGTTCTCACACAGTCCTTATCCCAAGGCTAATTATATCTGTTTCCTGAGGTGCTCTTTTAAGATGCACAAAACCAGAAGATCTACAGTTAAATACTGCTACAGATAAACTGCAGAAATCTGAAACTTTACATTAAATGGACAGAGAAAGAAAAATTCAGGCATTTTAACTATCAATGCTGCAGTTCATTAAGTTACATGTAGATCTTTAGTTAACACAAAATCCAAGGAACAGAGTAGTTTCAAATGCTTGAGTAGTATTTCATATTGAATCTTCTGGTTTCAACAACACAATAAACAGGTTTTAATGTTTTTTTTCCAGCAGAAACAGTCCTGAAAATTCACTGGGTGCAACTGTTGATACTCACCGGTTCAACCAGAAGGATGACCCTCACTTTTTCGCTTGCAAAAGACCGAGCTTCTGGTGCAATACTTGACAGTTGCTGCAAGACTTCAGAGGTGTGGGTAGATGCAATGTGTGCTGCAGAAATATGGGCTGCCCTGAACCTGGGTCAGTGCAGAGCCACATACTCTTCACTTCTGAGTTCCTGGGCCTTCAAAACATTGTATAATATAATATCAATTATTGCAGGTTTAAAATCAAATGTGAATGTAGAAAGCTATTTAAGTATGTTCATTTATTTAGGATATGACCTGTGGTAAATTAAAGAGAAAATAGTTGTCGTGCACCTTCTTTCTTTCTTTTTGGTTTATTACAATTCGGAAGTATGGCTTAGAATGCCTTGCAGGTTTAATTTAATTACTGTAGCAGTGACCTTTTTATACTATTACAAATAATCCTTTGTCCCTCTAGACTAGATTGTTTATTACATTTTCTGCCCACAGCTTAAAGCACATTGATTCCCAATTACCAGTTTATAAAAGCCATCTTTTTACTGCCAAGCCATCTTTGATGCATGACTTTTCTGCCCACCCCCAAAGCGGATTTAAAAGCATACAGGTCAAAAGAGGTAATAACAAGATTAATTAAAAGTTACAGGGAAAAAACAAAGAGATCGAAACAAAAATAAATTACTGCAACAAGGTCTCTGTGTACCTGCTGTACTTCTATTATAAAAGACTGTTTCTTACTGTAGAAGCTGTATTTTTATACTGAGGATATTATTTGTCAAGAATGAGATAAGAGAATTATAATTAAAGTCATATTAAAGTAGAATGTCACTAGAGATACAGTGTTTGTAAAGATATTAAATGAGCATCATTGCTGTCCCAAAATGCAATAGCTTACTATTGCAGTGTAATATAAATTTACAGTTACAATATCTAATTAGAAGCTTTCTACCCAGGTGCCATAAATTGTCCTGGAGGAGGAAGACAGGCAGACCTTTGCTATGAGCTAAAAGGACCCGTTTAGGGCCTTTACATGTCCTGTATCCCTTCACAGATTTTCTATAGGCATCCTTAAAATCCTTCAACCATCAGGACAAGATTAGATTTGCCCAATAGCACTGGCTTGGGTGTTACTATATGTTTAAAGGGTTTCAGAGAGAGGTGAGTTTACCAGAGCATCGTGATACCACAATTTCCAGATCATATAGCACATGGCAATCTTTACTACCCCTGCCCTCTTCTTGTGCTACAGCTGGATGTTTTGGTATAACAGCAACTATGCTGGAAAGGGTTCTTCCATGGATTTCTCTTCACATTCATTGGCCTTATCTTCAGCTACAGCTACCTAAAAGACATCAGTGTTTTCCGAGTTGCATTTTGGCAGGGATTTTTTTGGGCTGTACATATCTGTCAACCACGGACTTTTTCATGAGTTCCCCGGTGTTTCTTGAACATTGACATGTACTTCCTAGGCATATAATTATTACTTTTTCTTCTATAGTTTTTCCAAAGTAATGCATTTAATTCATAAGTTTAAACACCACTACCAATTTTTTCAGCATTTTTGCCCCAGAGTCATAGCAAAATTAATATCCCATCTTTATTTGTTGTTTAGAGGAAGTTATGCACTCAGTTGCATTCTACATTACCAAATAATCCACAATCATTTTAGTGAATAAATAATTTTTTTTTGTCAATAAAAAAGTAGAAAATTGATATGTAGCATAAAGGTATCCCACAGCCCCAGAAGGATTTTCATAGACTTGATGAGTGGCTCCCTGCAGACCTCAAGAGGTTCAACAAGAACAATTGCAAAATCCTGTGCCTTAGTCAGGTCGATCCCCAGTTTCAATATAGACTGCAGGGTGAACATGCTGAGAACAGCCCTACATGGAGATACTAGAGGCTGTAGAATTGGACATGAGCTAGTAATGTCTGCTTGCAGCCCAGAAAGATGATCATAGATGCACATAGGTCCATAAGAACTGATGAGATGCATCCCAGAGTCCTGAGGGAATTGACTGAGAGCAGTGGCCAAGACACTCTCCATGATATTTGAAAAGCCGTGGCAACCAGGTGAAGTCCCAGATGACTGAACAAAGGGAGATACTGTGCCAGGCAAGGTCAACCCACCACAAGCATTATGCCATATCTACATATTTGGAAAAGTCCTCAGCTTGGTCTCCTAACTCGTCAAGAATACCAATGACTGGCAAATCTACATCTTCTCTGGATATCTAGTGATATGCACTGAAGGCAAAATGGTTTCTCTGTCTTCCAGGGGTTTTTGAATGAAGCCTTTATTTCCGCATGTTTTCATTCCAAATACATTTTTGGCATGCATAAACACAGCCATAGTACTAAGGTCCAATATATTTTTCTGGCATTACTGGTCAAGTGTTCCTTCAATGTAATATTTTACTCATTCAGTTCATTGGCTTAACAACTTGTGTGTTAAACACCTCCTAAAAGGAGAGGATGAGTATATATATACCAGCAACATGCAAAAATATCTATCACCCCAAAATGGTAATATAATTATCAACATAGAGGAGGAAATGTAGGCTAGACCATTCAGTGGAAAGGCATGAATGGCAAAAAACACAGGATGCTGTTGATGATAGAGTTATTTATGAAAGTCTACCTAACTGTCTATAGACTTGCAAGTATTGCCAAACTGCACAACAAGCTCAATCATCACTTTTTTAACCTATCACATCTACATCTGTACCTTGGAATGATAGCTCACTCTTGTTCTTATCCATTGCAATTCCAGAAGTAATCTTTGAATGGATTGTTAAAGATCAGCTACCTAAACTCATGGTTTTTGTTGAACAAAGTATAGCCACAGAACCTATGCAAATATCAAACTTGAGTAACAGATCCATCTCTTGGTGTGTTTACTGAATGCTTTCTTGGGAACTGCACAAAGGCTTCAGGAGGAACAGCTAAAAAAAAGTCTTTTTAGTCTTGCCATCTGCCAATCCCTCTCGCAGTCTAACTTAATTCCTGTGTGCCATTGGTATTGTATCTGGAGCACAGCTTATCACCTTAATGGGTAGCTCTTCTTTGCTTCTTAGATCTAAGGCTGTACTCAGAACAAGCTTGTTCTGTGAAATGAACCCTTTCCTTAAGATCCCAACTTTTACTGTTTGTGAGGAAAGCTCTCTGCACATCACAGCAGTCTGTATACACTCTATACCCATCCACAGCCAGGCTCCACCACAGAGGCCCTCAGAACTTCTCAGACTCATTCCTTGGTGAGGGATGGAAGCTCTTTGCAGGATCCAGGAAGACCTGTAGCAAATCAAGGGAAGATTCTTACGGTTAGAAGAGCATCATATTACAGCCAAATAACTTAGAACAAGCATTTTGTGGGCTAATAGCAAATTCTAGTACTAAAGTGCTCAGTTCCCAGTTTATTGCTTGCCTGAAGGCACACTGGCACAGGGGAACACGTCTGTGCCCAGCAGCTTCAGTTCAGCAGACAACAAGGGCAGAGGACATCACGCTAGCTTAAACTGTGAAATACAGCCTGGGGACAGCATAGACTTGCAGCCGTGCTGGTTTAAAAGCATAACCCACTATCTCACCTATCAAACAAGCAGTAAACTGCTTATTTATAAGCTGTTCAGTTGCCACGGGAATAATGCAAACATTTGACCCAAAGAGGTATACTTCTTCACTTTGTAATTGTAGTCACATCTCAAAACACCTAAGGGACTGCTTTATCCTAAAGAACTAAATTGACCTAAAAAATATAAAGAAATGGGATGTGAGAGTGGATCTCTTACTTTATCTTACATGACATTATATTAGATTACACATATCTTAAATGAAATTTAGAGCCATTTTGGAGTTGAAATTTAGATAATACCATGTTCTAAGAACATTGATACATGCATAAACGTTAGAAGTTAACCATGAAATAAAGCCATTTTCTGACTAAAGGAGTGGACAAACTTGGGTTCATGAACTTAATTTCAATGCAACTCCAAGTATGACTCAGATCAACCAACACTCTCTGATTCACAAAGAGAAGCAAACAGAAAAAAGAGCCAGCTACAGCTGCCAAACCCCTCCTCACCATCAAAAGAGAAAAAGCAGCAAGTGTGTCTCTCCTGCACCCCTTTCCCCCTGCAAGGCAGAAATGGCTTTATTATTGATATGTCGAGCTTCAAGAGCTGCTGCGCCAGCATCTCAGCTTGGAGTACTTGAGAGAGAAGCAGGAGGGAGAGCCAGAGGGGAAACATAATCTCTGAAGCCACTTAATTTTCATTCATCTCACTGGAAAAAGAGCACTTATAGGAGTAATTTTAGTTTTCTGAACACCTTTCTACCTCTGCCTTCAAGCAGCCTTTCTTTTTTCCCCAAACACAAAGCAGTATCTGACTCTCTGTTCAATTGTACTGCACCTACTTCACCTTTTAGTTCATACTTCTATAATAAAAAATAAAGTTCTGAGGAGAAGCAAAGCCCTACAGCAGCAAAGCTGTACAGAACAGTCACCAGCAAGTAGTTCACCAAGCCATCAAAGTGCTATAAATACTTGAGAAATCTGAGTAGCTTATGTTTCTACCCAAGTTTGCCCTGTAGTTACGAGTCTAATTCAACTTCTTAGTTAAACAACAGAGACCATGTTCTCTTATTTTTATTTTGGCTTTCAATAATTTCATGAGATTTTATTAAGATACAGTTTCATCAAACAAAATATATTAATAACTACACCAAAATCAAGACATTTCCAGTTCATCATACAGCACTTAATTGTTGCCATACTTTCCCAGAGGATCATTTTTCCCTTTCGTTCTTTCCATCTGTTCACATGAGTGACTCATTCCCCCATCATCAAAGGAGCTCACATCTATACACATAAATCCAAAATTTTACCCAAACCATCATTTCTTCTAAACAGAAGAGCAGCAGTAGAAAGATGCAACTTCCCCCATTTTGAAACAGTTCTTTTATTTGCTATCACATGTTATTTCCGTGACTTCAAATTATAAACTATCCCTAGTCAGCAACCACCATAACCATCTATGTCTCAAACCATATTCCTGAAGCGGACGGTAGCTTTCACATTCACTCTGATTTTATTTGGTCTGACATCTTTGATGGCTGATGCATTCAACTCACTGTTTGACACACCCAAGAATTAACAATTGTTCTCTTTCACCCTTCCAAAATCTGTCCCTGGGAGAGACTATATATGTATTCTGGAGTCACTATCTCAAAAAATCAGCGCAATAACACAATTAAGAATAGTGCTGTCTAGTTGGGAATTTTTTTAAGACAAAAGAAATACTAGTTTTCCTGAAGGAACAGTTTAACTGGAAAAGAATCAATTGTTACAAAGAGTTTAGTATATTAAGGACTCATAATTATATTGATATTTTAAATTAATATACTATTAATATATAATATATGAAATGTAATAATTTAGAAAACGCATCTTAAGAAAGAATATATATGGCAAAATTCCTACAACAGCTCCACCTCATTCAATGCAAGATAATTTTTTCTGCCAAAAGGCTGAGTTCTGTGACCATACTACAGATCACCCTTTAGAGACGGCAAAAGAATTATAGAAAGCAATGAATGGAGTTCCTAATCATGTGCTTCCCCAAAAGTTGGGGCATTTTATTTTTACAAATTATTTTGAAAATTTAAAAATCCTGCTACTCAAGAAGAAATTACTGTAAAATCAAAGAAAATCATGGATCATATTTCAGTGGATTAAGACACTGCGGCCAGGCTGACAAATCATTCTGAGATGAGACAAACAATGCTCACTGACTTCAAGGGGAGCTATATGTTCCAAAAGCCTCTAAAACCAAACCTGTTATTTCTCAAGTAAAGACCTAATCCAGATTATTTGGGGCATTTGGACTCTGAAAGTAACTGGTCATATTCCAATAAACAGTCATTAAGTCTTGGCATAGGTAGATGTCACAACCTCAAATGTCATAGAATCATAGAATGGCTTCAATTGGAAGGACCCCTGTCCAACCAACTTGTCCAACCCACCTCCCATGAGCATGGACACCTGGATGGGGCTTTAATCATCTTGAAATCAAGTTGATCAAACCCACATCTAAACTGTTCTCAAACATTTCCAGGGATGGGACATCCACAACTTCTCTGAGCAATCTGTTCCAAAGTCTCACAACCATCATAATCAGTAAAGTACTTATTTCTTATGTTGAATTTAAACCTACTCTCCTTCTGTTTAAATTCATTCCTCCTTGTCCTATCTCTACATGCCCTTCTTTAAAAGCCCTCTTCAGCTCTCTTCTTGGCCCCTGTTAGGTTCTGAAGGGCTGTGTGTCCTCCCCATGGACTTCTCCTATGACAGTGGTCACAAGGGTTGCAGGATGAAGAGAGAGGCAAGAATGTTGACCTCATGTTCAGAAGGCTTGATTTATTATTTTATGATATATATATATTACATTATGACCATACTAAAAAGAAATAGAAGGAAAGTTCTCAGAAGGCTAGCTAAGCTAAGAATAGAGAAGAATGAATAACAAAGGTCTGTGTCTCGGCAGAGATGGAGATCCAGCTCTGCCGTGAGCGGTCAGTAAATCCAAACATCCACAGGAGACCAATCATGGATCCACCTGCTGCATTCCACAGCAGCAGATAACCATTGTTTACATTTTTTTGCTGAGGCCACAGCTTCTCAGAAGGGAGAAAATCCTAAAGAAAGGATTTTTCACAAAAAATGTCTGTGACATTCTCCAGGCTGGAAACCCTAACTTACTCAACCTGAGTAAGTTCCACTCTCCACGTGGAGAGGTGCTCCAGCACTGCTCATCTTTGTGACTTTTCTCTGGACTCACTCCAGCAGGATGATGTCTTTCCTGCACTGGGAATGCAGCAGAGCAGGGGTGCAAAATCTCCTTCCCTGCTGGCCACGCTGCTTTGGATGCAGCCCCGTCATGTTTGGCTTTCTAGGATGGGAGCACATATTGCAGGTCTGTGTCCAGCCTCCCAAATACCAAACATCCAAAAGTCCACTGATCCTTTCTCCACTCAGTCTGCACTTCATGACCTTCCTATGGCCCCAGCCCTCCAGGCTGTCATGGTTGCTCTGGATGCCATCCTTTCCCTCCAGCATGTCACCTGCACAATTCAACTGGATGTCACCTGCAAACCTTCTAAGGCTGCCCTCAGCTTCTCTGTCCATGCCACTGACAAAGATGTTCAGCAGCACTGATTGCCACCAGCTCCTGAGGAATATCACTTTCCACCAGACCTTGAATACCGAATTGTCAAGATTACAAATATTAAAATCTAGAATTCTTTTCTTTTTACTTTGTAATTAAGTTTTCTAAAACAGTTTTGTCACAATTCTGTATGTGTGGCAGCATTAATACTAAAATTTTCTCTCAAATAGTTTCAACTGAAACAATCTTTAAACATTTTTATACCAAATTAATCACATACCTCAATTCAAATTAAACCATTGCATAGCAAAAATATAGAAAACTGATAGTTTTATACAAAGTGTGCCACACTGGGCAACGTATTGCATTATCACTAAATATGAACAGCCCAGGTCCCACAGGTTTAATGTCAGGTGAAGCACTGAGTCTGGAATAGAGGCACATAAAAGTGTGCAAGAAACATACTATGCCCCCTTTTGCGCTACATGGAAAATCTGCAGTTCTCTAACTTCTGTCTCCTTTTGCCTTTTGTAAAGTTTCCTTGCCAGATGCCCAACCTGTCTGACAACACCCTGACAACTCTGCTGGACAGTGTACTTCCAACAAGGAATCCAGACACAATTTTCTTTCTTAGCTCATTTTAATACATGGCTTTTAAAAGATAAACTTGAGCCAGAGAATATATTTAAAATAACATCTGCCTAAATACTTGCAACGGATACTTAATACATGGTCAGGAGATATTTTCTAGCCATAGTGTATTTATATAAATGTATAATTTATATTACAATTTACAATTACTTATAATTTATATAACTAATTTGACCTCTCTGCAAACTAAAGGTAACATTAATGAAAAAAGAAGCCAAATTTATTCTTAAGACCTCTTAAAAATTGAAAAACCAAGGGTTAGATCAAGAACAAGGATCAGTCATAACGCAGAGAAGAAGATAGTTTATTTCATTTACTGGAAAAAGAGTTACAAAAAGTGAATAAATAGATTTGTTACCCAGAAAAGAGGCAAAATGAAAGAGGAAAAGCTCTCCACCTCAGTAATAACAAACCGTGTTCTCCACCTGTCTTGTAGAATATATGCATCAGTAAATATCAATATTAAAATTCAAACAAATGAAATTTTCCAGATATCATTTTTTTAGTTTTTTCTCAGTTCTAAGCAAATTTGCAATTTTATACATGCATTGTGTACAAGTTTATAAATCAGAGCGTGATCCTTAGAGCTGAGACCTGATCCACAGAGTTGTGGACAAAGCAAGGTATAAGGGGTCCCATGTAAAAGACACAAAAGTCTTAAACATATTATTTCACAGACTTTTCCACTAACACAAAAACACAGCAACACAGAAGTCATGTGACCTATTGTACCTGCAGTATACCATGTTATTTATAACATATATATATGTTCGTTTATATATTATAGTATAACATATTATTTATATGTTTGTTTATTTATTTATGTATACTTTTATTTATATGTATATATAATTTATATATATTTATATATACATATAATTTTTATATATATATTTATATACATATAATTTTTTTATATATATATATATACATATATATGTTGTCCAGTTGTGCTAGGTGTTCCATGTGTTCTGAAATCTAATTCCATTGGTGACAAGAGGTGAGAAAGGGTGAGAATAAAGTGGAGTTCTGAGGCAAGGTAGTGTTTGCCTTGTGGTAAGAATTAAATATATAAATAAATATATAAATCCTATTCATTCATTCATTCATTCATTCATTCATTTTATATATATTTATATGTTTATATACATATAAAGAATTGTATATCTATAAAATGAACCAGGTTTGTCACACATTGAAATTCAAGAAAGAAAACGAAGATATTAAAAGATGATCAATATTCATTTAATAAGTTTTAATGAACAACTGTAAAAACACCCTTTAGAAAATCTAATGCATGGACTAAATTAATCATTGGAGAATCGTCTTCTTTATTACAGCATTAAATAATATATCAAGATTAGGTATTTTTCCTCAGGTAATGATTTAGGATATTTTAATGGATTATTTACCTTGAGAAAAAAAAAAATAATTTATTCTGTGAACAAAATCAGAAAAGATTAAAAATGTTGAAGCAATAATTTTACAGTTTTAAAGCAATTATGTTTACCCTGATAAATGGCATTCATTTTTGGTAGTTTACTCTTCTGAAAGAGATCTCTTATTTGGAAAATTGAGACCCCTAAGGAAATAATATTTGTTTTCATGTACCCATCTAGTGAGTTGAATATTCACTTTTGCAAAGCACTTTCTTTCAGTGACCTAGCCTAATAGCCAGTTCTATTGGGTTTTTTATTATCAGGAGCTTAAAACTAAATAATATAGAGAGTTAGGTGTACAAAAGCAAATATTGACTATGTGATAACCATAAATAAAATGCTATTTAGTCAGAGACACAAAAATACTCATAACTTGTTTTATACTTTTTCACCTGGACTTCAAAAAACATCCAAAAAAACCCACAAAGCTGTCTATGAAGATTATTTTTTTTTCCTTACCCACTTATATAAATTAAAGGACTTTCCTTAATGGACAAAACCAGCCCATGGGACATCATCATCCCTATGTAGCTCTGGAATAAAGCAAGAGCTCAAGCATAGAGCAAGTTGCCAGAGGGTGATTCAGGATCATATCACAGCATTCAACTTGCATTTATCTGCAGAACCTTAGGATCATTGCCTAACCTTAACAAGCTCCTAAAAGCCATCAGGAGTCTTCTCTCTTCATAGAGAGGAAAGCCACAGGTTTTCTATTTGAAAGGGAAGAAGCTTCAGAGCATTCGCATGTTCTCCACTCCCCTACATGAAGAACCCCAAACCTTGGAGTAACATTACTGTCACAAGTCTTTCCAAGGTACTAAGCAGCTATCCTTGGACATAATTCTGGACGAAATTTTCTTCCTCTCCTGGTTTAACTATAGAATCATAATGTCATTGATACACATGTACAATGCTACTCCTTTTATCATTAAAAGTACAGAATGTTGGTTATTTCATTAAATGTCTTCATACATGACAGGACTACAACAAGTATATTATCTCCAGAGAGTGTATATTCTTGATCAAAACCAAATATTTTAAAAACAAATCATTACATCTTACACTGAAAAAGAAAGATTATTTAAATTATTTCTTAATAGAAAGGTGCAATTTTATTTATAAAAGTGTTTTAACATGTGTTCTCCAAAGCAGCATCTCACTGAGATTCAGTTTGGTTCTATCTTGCTGACCTGTATTTTTCTATACCTGGAAGAACACATGTGAACCTTCTGATTTAAATGATGAATTTTACCCACAGTATATGACAAAATGTGAATTAACAAATATGGGTCAAACCACAACTTTTAAAAAGTTAGCTAGTTGGACTATAACTTTTACTGAAAAAACTTGAGACCATTTCTACAAGGTACCTGCCAAATAATTCTTACTGTTGTTAAACTTGACTCTCTACTTGCTTTTTTTTTTTTTAAATGTATTTTTAATTTGTTATTCTGGTATCAGGTAGATCATGACTTAACCATATGTCACAACAAAATCTAAAAATTCTAAGTTATTTAAATTTGTCTTTAAATCAGAGCTGCTTTTCCAAGTACTCCAATAATTTGTGGAGATATCAGACAGAGGCCATCCCTTGGCTAGCTACCTATCAGTCATTTGTATAACTTTGTTTATGACTCTTGAGATTTTATCTCTCTTCATGGACTCCTTTGTAACTCCCTACCTCTCCTTTGTAGCTCCTACCACAGTCCACATTTGTAGCTGACAGAGGCTGCATATTGTTCCTCTAAGACATTCATAATAATCTCACACCAAACCACACGGCCCTTGCTGATATCTTTCCCACTTACTGAGTTGTCTTTTCACAAGAAAAATTTTCTCTTGAATGAGTATCCTATTTTTTCCTCCAGTTTCAACAATCAAGCTGATCTGTCAATTATTCTTTAAGTTAATATCAATGGGATTTTTTCCCAACAGACACTTGTTAAAAACACTTCTCTGTTTTCCAGCAGATTACGGTGTCACAAGAAACACAACTGAGAAGACAGATTCTGACCCATCTTCAATTCAAATTAAACAGTGAAAATGATCACAAACTGATGGGGAGGAGACGGTAGAAATTTTAATTTCTTAATGAAATTGTTCCTGAAGGAATTTGCTATTTCTGTGTTAAAATTAGAAGCTGAATTCCACTATAGTGAATGCATCCAGATAGTACACAATAATTTATCATTGACAGAAGACATTGCTGAAAATGCTATACAGAAAGCCCTGAGCAAATAAAGGTAGCCGGTAAAGCTTAAATGAAATAAGAATCTCATTTTTGGAAAGGCACAATAGATGGACAGACATTCAGGCACATAATCCAACACTTTGTAGATCTATTCTTCCAACCTATTCTAAAAATAAAAATAAACTGACATGCAGACACAGTACAAAATATTATGAAAGATAATTTTTCATTTATGAATATGTTAAAAAATCTGCTCTGTGAGTTCTTTAGTTTTTTATTTAATGGTGGCCACAAGTGCATTAATAGCCATTAGACAAGAAAAAAACCTCTGCATATTCATCACATGACAACATTCTCATTATATGATTATAATTCTTTTAATACAGTAGAAATATTTTAGAATTTATGAAATGGCTTCCTAATATCAATTCCCCATAGAAATTTTTGTTCTAGTCTTCAAAAAGATTTTCATAGATCTTCACGGCAATAGTTGTGCCAAAATATAAGTAAAACTGACTAAATTTTATCTTGAACTGCAGTATTGCAGCTCAAGCCATAGGCTCATGAGCTTTTTAAAGCAGCACATGGCACCTCCTGCTTCTGTCACTCATTCCCACTTCTTTTCCTTAGACACCCATTTTTGTGACTAGATACTTAACTGATAGAGGTGAAAATTGTTCTTTTTTCTTTTTCATATGTAGCTGAATGCAAAAGGATAAGAAAAGTCAAAAAAATAAAGTCCAGAGCAGAACTGTCCTGTGTTACATATTGATCCAGATTTTACAGAAAATTTCAGTATATTCTCCTAAACATAATAATTGCTTTCTTTAAATTATTTAAAAAACAGAAAGCTTAAAACACAATGTGCAAAAATTTAAAGATAAGGGTGTAAATGAATTTTAGATTCCCAATAGTATTCAAGTTAAATAAAAACATTCCTGATGCCTCTCAGGTTTCTGGACCATGCTGGTTCTCAGTATGTATGTATCTAATCTAACAGACCAATATAAAACCCACTGCTTCACTCTAATGAGCTTTAACACAAGAAAAATTTCCTATTTATCATATTACATCTAAGGGTATCCTATTTCGCAGTTAATGTTCTTAACTGATACAAAATCTATATAACATGTATATAAAATTTATAAATATAACTTTTTAAAGTACATTTTAGCACTCAGCAAAATAACTATCAAAATCGATATGTTTTTAAATGTGATTCTTACAGGAAATAGAGGAACAAATTACTAACTATTCTGTATATGTGAATACAAAAAGCCATTATTTTAATCCATTAGCACACTTCACCTACTTGTTAATTAAACCATAAATTACATTGCCATTTTGACTTAATTTGTTGATCTTATAAGTGATGAAAATTTTCCTTCATAAAATTTTCTTTCCATCCACAGAAATAACTTCATTCTTTATCATATTTGGGCCAGAAAGGCCTTGTCCAGGATCAGCTGGAAATTATATTAACTGATTCGAGTCAATTTACAGCGATGGGGGCCTAAGAATAATTCCAAATATTTTCTTTATTAACTTAACATAGAACAGTGATGTACCTGTTTGGAGGAACATGAGAATACCACATAGGCTCTTCTGGGGATTTAGTAAACTTAACGTTAAAAAACAGATTAAAATGCACTTTATCCTATATTAAGTACAATTGCTGTGAGCAAAAATTTTCAGGGGAATGCCAAATCTAAGCTACAATAGATAGTACTTACTGAGGAAACTCAACAATCTCACTTTCAATGGTTACTTGTCTTTTCATAACAGTAAGGATAACAAAAAATTTCTGATGTTTTTCATGTTATTAATTCTCAGATGTATTAATGTATAAATTTTTTTTTTAATTTGCTGCTGTGCTGGTAACTTTTCTTCCTTCCTTATTTCTGTCCACTCAACGAACTCATATATCCAAGTTAAAAGAGAGGACTATTTCATATCAAGGCTTTCAGGGGAAAACAATGGTGATATACTGTCTCCATCTTATTAGGAATATTTTAAGGTTACCCAAAATGTGCAGTTGAAACACAGAGAGTCACATAGAGTCCTGCAGAAAATCAGAGGCATTTTTTGCCAATAGTGAGTCCATTATCTTCACATGTAATTTAGGGGGATCAGTCACATTCCTCTGGAGGTAAGAAATATTGTCTTGGACAGTCTTGGGGTTGTGAAAGACATTACACTCCTCGTGAGAAACATCCTCTATATACAATATAGTTATAAATGTTAGAGGGTTAATATGGTCTTGAAATCCAGAACACACCTTATGTCTTTTACCAAGTTTATCAAAACACTCTTCAGTTTTATCAAGCTGGTCCAACAAACCGGGACAAGAGGACTTGCCACTGGTCTTTCAAATACCAGTAGAAAAAAATAGACACGGCCAACTTACAAAAGTAAAGTACTTTTGTTCTACAAAAGTGCACCATGGAAGACAGGTTTGACACAGAGTTACTGCAGACATCAGTCAGTTTAACGATTAAGGCAGTCAAGGCTGTATTCTGCCTAATTAGGCTTTACAATAAAATATACACTGACTAAAAGTCAGTCTCTTTGAGTTATCTGAAGTCAGACACCTAAGTACACAGGTTCTAGTCTTTTTGAAAATCTCTCTGTGCATAGGCTTCCAGAAATAAAGATTATTTTTTTTTTTTTTTACTTTCCATGCAGTCTGACACTACACATAGTAGTTAGGAAGTTACTTGCTTGTGCTGGTGTAGAAATACTGTTTATCATTTAGTTACTAGGTCTTCATTTTCCAGGCTGTCCACATTTTTCAAATACCTAATGATTAGTCTTTGGGCCCCGGGAACAAGATATACTCACAGAGGGGGAATGAAATCCCAAAACCGCTGTAGAATCCTTAGAGATTCTACCTGCTGACGTGAGGGAACTGCAGGGTAAAGTGCTTTCTTCCAGCCTAGTCTGCTTCTAGTGAATTTTGGCTACTTATAAAGGAGAGAGGGAGAAAGACAAGAGGTACAAAAGAGAAGGAGAAGGCAGGGAGTAGAGCAAGCATTTGGGTTTGTTCTGAGAAATGCTTCTGCTTGCTGTCACAGCAAAACCATATATACACTAGAGACGCCAGAAGTCTTATGTTCAAATGAAAATAGTAGCAGAATATAATATATTTGGTGAAGGATTTGAATTCCTGGAAACAGCTCAAAAATTTTATTTGATCTCTCTTGCAAAAATGTTTTAAGATCACGCCGGACACAATATGTTTAGGCAAAAGAAAACCTACATTAGGCAACGAAATCTTTACTCTAAATACACATATGTGTGCCTTCCTACTAAAGAACTTGGCCAGGTAAAATTCCAGCTCCTCCACAAAGTCTTTTAATCTTAAAATAATAAAAAACCTGAATAGTTTACATATTTCCACAATCCTAAATTAGAATTTTTTTTGTATGCAATTGTAACAATGACTTACAGAAGATCAGGAAAAAATCCTGATCCCTTGCTTTTCCCATATGATTTTCCCATGAACTTCCTGGGCCCTGAGGTCAGGCCTCTCATTCCCTGGATCCTCTTTTGCCCATTATGTGTGTCTGTGACACATTGGCCAGCCAGTGAGCCAGGAGTGATGACAAATTATGGAGGATGGCTTAGCAGGCCCTGCTGCCATCCCCTTTGGATGAATGCCATTCACTCCCAGAGATTTCTGAGTGTGTAAACGGCCCAGCACGTCACTCCCTGCCTCCTCCTGGGTTACAGAGGGTCTTGTCTGCTCCCAGGCCTTGTCTACCAACAAAGAGGACTGGCTGCCCTCATGTCAACCATTCCTACTGTTGAAGATTGAGGCAAAGAAAGCATTAAGTGCTTCAGCCTTTCCCTCTTCCTTGTGACAATGTTCTCTTCTGCATCCAGCAAAGGATGGAGATTTTTCTTGGTCCTCCTTTTGTTGTTATTATATTTATAAAAGCATCTTTTATTACCTTTCATTATCAGTGGACAAACTGAGTTCTCTTTCCATGACCAAACAATATCCTTATACTATTCCTGAGCTGACTGCACTTGTTGCAAAGTTCTGTCATGGTTTAGGAATGGCACTCCCCAATTCAGTGTTCCCATGAAAACACCCCAGACCACTGGCCACTGGCTCACTCTTCCCCTCCCCTTGTGGTGGGATGGAAACAAGATCTGGAGACACAAAGAGGTAAAGATCACAGGCTGAAATAACAGTTTACTGGGAACAGCAATGAAATCATAACAGTGACAACAACACTAAAACCAAAGTGTATGAGACAGGCAAACAATTCAATGAGTGTGCTCATTGTGTGGAATCTGGTGCCACCCAACTGCACGTACTGGCAAGCCAGAAGAAAGGCTTGACACCCCTGAACATGACGTGAGGGGATACTGAATAGCCCCTGGTTCCTGGCCTTGCCCCTCCCAGCTGCTGCAGAAGTTAACCCTATTCTGGACAGAACCAGGACAAGGTCAAAAATTCTCTTTTTTTTCCCCCCCTGAGTTTGTGTGAAAGTTCCCAGTTCATCCAGGCCAGCCTTCTTCCCCAGTGGAACTTCTTTTGGAACATGGAGACAGCCTGTTCCTCTGTCAGTAGGATTTCCTTCTCAATGTCAGCCTTTCTGGACCCCTTTGTTATCAAAGACTATTTCTGAGAAGACTGTCTGAACCAATGTCCTGAATGGGACAGTCCACACTCCTCAAATCCTAGGTAGACCCCTTTCCTTACTTCATCAAGAAAACTCTATCAATTCATTATATTTACTAATAAAAATGTCATTTGAATCCAAACCACTTAAAAACTTTCTACTGCATGATTTTGTTTTCAAGATTCAGCTTAGCATTGCAGCAAACACATCAGTGATAAATGAGATTCTCAAACAGCAAGAAATTCAACTGCCTATTTCCCATAAAAAATACAAAACCTCCAAACTGAGTGTAAGAAGTCCAGAAATTGGAAAAGAACAAAATATTAAGGGGCAGAAGTCTAGCTCAAAAGTCCATTACTCAGAAAGAAGAGCATAACTGTAAAAAAAACACATAAAAACATTACGGTATTTATTAACAACTCTGAGAGCAATGCTGTTTTATTTAGATGACTGTTAAAAGTACTTCCACAAGGCAGCCATGTCCAATCAATGGTTTAGTTTGCTTCTATATTAAATGAGTCAGCAGCTAATATTGTTGATATACTGAGGTCCCTTTCCTGAGAGAAAGTTATGAGAAAAATTGCTTAGCTTGTATTATAAACATTTTTATCATTGCTGGATATTTTCATTAAGAGAAGGAAAGGCTTTGTTCTGGATGGGAAGGCTTAGAAAGCTGTGTGTACATTTCAGAATGGGCAAAATTACGCATAAGGGCCTTAAAAATATATCAGTTAAGCAGCAGTACTATTGGAAAAATATTTCCTCTTGAAGTTTGAGAGTTATTAGTACAATAAATTTTGTAGCACCAAAATAATCTGCACGGCATTATACATTTATTAGAGGTCTCTGGGTTTTACACCCACAGATACACAACAGCATCAAGACAAGAGCAGCACAAGCCCCAGTGCTCCTGCACTGACCTTACCCTTTCAAAGCCCCACTGCTGATGGTCAGTGATGATCTGCTGTTTTGCAGACACTGCTAGATACCATGGTTAATTGGGTAGTCCAAGCTCAGACCATTCTTGGGTGCCCAAACTCCTCTGACGTGAAGCCAGGCACTGCCTAGGAATCATATTCATCTGTACAGAGCTTGGAGTCTCAAACAAAATACATTTTTAAATACCCTTAGTTTCCATCCCAGAAAAAAAAAAAAGTTATACAGAAAGCATTTTAGCTGGTTTCATCCTCTCAGTAACATCTTTTCAAAAGAAAGAGATGGAAAATGAGAGCAATTAATTAATTAATTTTAATATATAAGGGACACAAAACCTCACATTCTTTCACGTAGATTGGCCAGAAACATGTGTCTATAGAATGGGCTTGTACAAAAATTCATGCATTTATTTTCTGTAACAGAGACAAGTGAATCTACCAGTGACTGAACACAGGCATCCAAATCACACAGAAATGATAAGTTTTACTGAAAACAGCTAAGCGCCTATTAAAAAAGGGAAAGCAATTTAAGAAGAGGTTATTAGGGTGCAGAGCCTATCCCTCAGATGACACGTGCATAGCACAGCAGTACATTTTCCTGTCAAGTGTCTCATGCATGTCTTTATCCTTGCCATAACCACAGAAAGTCTCCCTTCTCACTGACAGAGTGCCCTCACTTACAGCAAACTACCACACAGGAGCTAAGCAAAGATTGCAACATCACCTGCTGCCTTTTAGGACCTGTTCTTTAGGGGACTGGGAACCAGAAGGGAAGAAGGAGAGGTGTTCAGAGTGTTAAGGTTTACAAACACGTAATCATGGAGGGATTATATGGGGTGCTTTTTATTAAGAGCTCTGGGTGCCAGGGGTATATTCAACCCAAATCTGACTCCGACCATACATCCAAGATGATCATGTTTTTATACTCCATCGTTACATAACTTTCATGTTAATTATTAAACTTATATTGTTCTGTTGTATACATAGATTTAGCCCCCCTCTGAATTTCCAACATAGTTCCTCATTACTCTTCTTATGGTTATATAATAATTACATTTAATTACTAAACAATCATCACATCTAACAATTATATAATTTATCATACTGCTTATGCCGGTGCAGTTGATCTGGGAAAACACAAAGCTTAACATTTTAGATTCTATCTTTGACTTTTTCCAGGGCTCCACTATCAAGACGAGGGCCACGTTTTAGTCAAACAAGTTGCCAGACTTTTGGCTGCTTTGCCAATAACAGAAGAGAGGTTGACTATGGGGATTTCACAGCTTGGTGATGTTTTCTGTAAAGGATCATCTCCTGTAGGTCATTTTCCACTTACCACCACTTCATTTACTTGTTCAGTTTCTAGTCCTTATACCGGAAGAATAAAATTTGAAAAAAAAAAAAAAAATTGAAGGGCAAATAATTAGCCCTAGCAATAAGAGTATAGCTTGAAGATGTAAGTTAATGGAAAGTTATTAGTGTTGAAGTGTAAAGTACTATCACTTGATTGCAACAAAAATAGATGAAATTAAACAAAGAGTTAGCAAAATAATTTATTTAGCCATTCAGAGCTGACCTTGTGCTACAGAAATAATTGCAATTAATCCCACAGTCATGGAATAATAATTTAAATAAAAATTATTTTAACATTGACAGAAGGAAACTTGACATATGCAGCAAGTCAAGAGTCAATGTCAGCTACAACCATGAATAGAACTGCAATCTTCCCTCAAGTATTTGTCTAGTAAAGGAGAAACCACAGAGCCATAACAGAACTTCAGTAATTTTCAAAGATTGGATTTATCCCAGCTGTGTGTTCCAGGTGTATGGGTTTACTCTGCTAGGATTGCACTCATCTATTTGGTCACTCCTGTGAGGAAAACCTCTTGGTGCTGAGGCTGTATAAATGAATTTTGGCAATACTAAATTAGTGATGGCAACGGAAAGCTTAATTACTCAGGTAGCTGATGCACTGAAACACTGGAAATCAAATTGTTGTTAGTTTTGTGCTTGACCATCTAAAATTTCTGGAAAAACAAAAACTTTTGCCTATTATCTAGCCAGTAAAAGTAATACGTGTAATTCAGCATTATTATTAGGTGAGATCTGCCTATATTCTCACCATATGAATAGCATTCTTCTCAAAGAAAGAAGGATTAGGTTTTAGAAAGAATAGATAAAAAGTTAAGAAGGAAGGCCAAGCAATGCGTAGCTGTCCTTTGCTGTATATTCTGGAGGGAATTTATATCAGTAGCACGAATTAACACTGATATTCTGTAATTTTAACTCTCAAAATGATCAGAAGTCTTCCAGCAGGGACTTTTAATAAGTATTCAGACATTCCTGCCTCTCCTCACACAAGGTTATACATTTAAATTTGATTTATATTTATTGTACATCCAGTGTCATATTAATGTGCAGAAAAAACTGCAATGTGTTAAACTGACTTTGACACAGTTGAACTTAGCATAACGATACTTTCATCACTAAAGATGCATTCTCACCCTTTCAACTTCAAAAACATGCCATTAAAGCCTTAGGTTTTACGTGATTACTTATTTCTACAAGGAAATAAGAACAGACCGTAATGACTGCTACCAGCTAAACTGAATTTCTGTGCCAGAGAACTCAAAGCTTATAGAAATCTCTAAGGACATGTGCAGGCTGATACTTCATATAAGTACCAACCTGAAGCCAGAGTAAGTTGCATCATTTAATATTGTACCTGCTACTTTTTCTCAGCCATCATACACCCACATCCCAGCAAACATTCTACCAAACCCCAGGACACTTTAATCTAGGTTACAGGCTAGATTTGGGCAGCAATCAAATATTGCAAGACATGAGAGATTTTCAGCATTCTGAGGTTTAGAGAGTGTAATTTTGGTTCATATCGTTCAGGAAGGACAGTGCAAAATGAAGCAATGCTAAAAGCATGTGGAAATAAACATTATGATGGAAATGGCTGGATTCCAGATGGCACAGCATTAGGATAAGCCTCACATTTATTATGTACATGAGTTATCTACTGCACAAAAAATTCACGTGACAGATGTTCTTCTTGATTGCTTTTGTTATTTTTCTGTAGTACAATTTCTACATTACAAAATTAATGCAAAATACACTTGCAGTGCATCTTTATCTAGGTTGTATTACTTCCTTATTGCACACACTCCTTTCCAAAATCTGAGTTTTAAAATGGGAGGCATTGTTTAGTGTGAGAGGTCCTTGACATAAAAAAATCAATCTGAGATACAGTTTTACATCCATTTTATCAGTTTCCCTCAGTTCTCAGAAGTCTGTGCCTTGCATAGGTATTGGAGCTTAGAAAGCTGCCTAAAGCTAAAGGATTTCAGGGGGAATAGATGTTAATTTTAATGAAAGAATAAGAGAACACATAGTCATAAATCTAGTAAAACCACCTCTGTTGTAGATAAACTTTTTTCAAGATACATAGTCTTGTTCACAAAGCAAATTCTGACAAAAACATTCTTCTACACTACTTTCAAAGATTTGTTTGAGAACAAAAACATTGCTTGGTTAAGTGAATGAACCCTTAGTGGAATTTAGAAAGTTTTACAAGAGACAGGCTGCATGCAGCAAAAGAGCACCTGCATGATTGTGTCTTTTATGCAAACATACAAATTTAATGAGGCCATAATCCCATTGCACACATAATTCTTCTAAAATCTCATTTTAGCTAGTACTCACACACCATCCATTTGAATTGGACTCTTGATATCCTGGCCAAAAACCTGATTTTGCCATATAATTCTATAACTTTAAAGAAAATTAGGCCTACTAAGAGACAATCTTCACACCAGAGATTTTATAATATAACTATGCAGCGCAGCAACACCATGAAACAAGAGAAGATTAATTACCTCTAAAGAGCAGCACAGCTGACACTGAAACCCAAGCCTTCTGAGCACTCTCACCTTTGGACTTACCCACTGGACTGTGTAAAAAAAATTTAAGTACTAGGTCTTCCAATATTAAAGTGGTACAATACAAGAGAAAACCTTTTAAAAATACAATGATAAGGCATTAATAAGTATTGCGGTTTTCCAAGCCATTAGTCAGGTGAGGGGAGACTCAGGGCTCAATATGAGTATTCAGCAAGCTCCGTTTATTGAAGAGAGCATCAGACACTTATACAGCAAATAATAAGCAATAAATATGAATTTTCTCTAAGCCAAGCAATCTATTGGTTAACTATACCATCAACTCTTCCTCATTCCTTTGGGCCTATGTTCTCTATTTCCCACGTCTCTCTGTGCACTTGTTATCATACCCAGCTAGGCCCAAGGACACGCTATCTTGCAGGTGCAGGACTTGGAATTAGCCACGGCCTTGTACTTTTCCAGTCTGTAGTCAGCTAAATTCCCAACAAATAAGACCCTATATATCTCTACAATTTTAGAGGTATTTCAATACTTCCTTACAATGTTTTGTCTAGGCAAATAAAAATTATGCCACAAATTGTCACAAGGGGATTTTATTGAGTGGGGGTTTTATTTTGGAGGGGATTTTTTGAGAATTTTTTCCTGGAGCTAGTATCACTGTTATAAATAGATAAAACTTTAGTGAGATAGGCAGGATTTTCACTTTTTAAATGAGAGGTAAAGTACAACTAGATGTAACTCCACAGAATTAAAAAGGATTCTTATGATATAAACTGTGAGTGACATGTTCTCTTACAAATCCATAAAACTCATGCACCTACTGATGTATTTATCATTCGGACAGAGGAGCCCTCTTCACCGGTGAGACCCTAAATGAAGTATTTGTCTCTGGAGCCCTCAGCACAGGCAATACACAGACCTGTTGCAGCAGGCCCAGAGGGGTGAAACACCTCTGTGTAAAAGTCAAGAAAGCTGGGATTGGTCAGCCTTCTCATGAGGGGATGAGAAGGTTCCAGGGAGATGTTATTGTGACCTTTCGTGCTTACAGAGGGCTCAAAAGAAGGATGGGGAGAAAGCTTTTAGGACCTATGGTGGTAGGACAAGGGGTGGTAGTTTTGAACTAAAGGAGAGTAGATGCAGACTGTATATAAAGAAGTGGGTTTTTTACCATGAGGATGGTGAAATATTGGCACATGTTGCCCAGAGATGTGGCGGATGCCCCATCCCTGGAAATATTCAAGGCCAGGTTGGACAGGGCTTTAAGCAATCTGGTCAAGCCGAAGATGTTCCTGCTCATTGCAAGGGAGTTGGACTAGATATCTAACGGGCCCTTACAATTCAGACCATTTTATGGTTCAAAAATTTGGAGCTGCCATGAACCAACAGAAAAAAAAGGTATCTGTGAAGAGAAAATAGATATCGGTACATATTCTGTGTGAGCCTTTCTGTCTCCTGCCTACTGAGATTTTATATATCGTCATGTCTCCTTAATTTCTTTTATTTAGAAAAAACATGTTTCAGAATTACAATCAGTCTAAGGCTTCATGTATATGTACTGTAATTTAAGTCATGTCAGTTTGATTTATGTTTTTATGTCTCATTGATGTCAACTTGATTTATGTTTTTATACTTAGCTGATGCTTTGAGTATTTCTTTAATGTAATGGCTCTGAGCAGCAGAAAAAGATCCCACTTAAAAGTTGCATTTTATTTCCTAAGCAGTTGTAAACAGGTAAGCGAGATAGCAGCTTGCAGTCTATGTCATAGTTGTACACTGGGCTCAATAAAGGGATGATTCAACACTCTACTACCCTGCTGATGAGCCCCAAAATATTTATACAAAATTTTTTTGAGAGATTCATAAGCATTGTATGCAGGAATTGAGGTGGCATATCTATTTTTTTTAATTCACTGGTCAGCAAAATAAGAATGAAAATAATTTTTCGTAGTTCATATGGTCTAACTTTGACTGCCATCTTAGGAGGTATTAATGACATTCTCCTATCACGCTGACCATTGCATGGATAAACCAAATCAGTACTTTCATCACTCTCTTAAACCTAAACATGATAGGAAGCAAGAAAAATTTGATAGAGGTCATGTCTTGCCAGGATGAGGATTCTCATCTAGTATGTTCACATTATAGTCTTAAAAAATATATTTTCTGGTCCTGTAGACGTTCTCTATGTTGAATTCAGGCACATCTTATTATTAGGATATCTTTTACACCACCTCCTAATCAATTTTGAGCTCCAAAGAAAGAAAAATATTTTTAATCCTTCATATTAGGTGCGGGAAGAAAGTAGGATTATACCAATGCCAATATTAATTGGCATCAGATATTCTGTCTCATTCAACATCTATGCTCCTTGTCCCTTTATTATAATCATTCTCACTAGTTTCATTTCACTGCTTTCCAGAAACTTTAGAATACGTATTTATGTGGATTACATTGTCGCAGAAAAAAATTTAATTCTTTCAAGAATTCATTTGCCTTCTTTTTCACTTGAGTGTTTGACATCATAAATGCCATGTAATATTTTCATGGGGTTATTTTGTTTGTTTTAGAGTTCACTAAGTAAAGACAAGAAGAAAGAGATAAAATATTCAAGTTCTTTCCTCACTTTCTGGACTAAAAATGTACTTCATCATTAATATCTCCCTTAACCACATTCATTTGTTTTACTTCAAATTCAGGAGAAAGTGCTGCCTATGTTTTCTTGAATAAAATGGTATTGAAATGGGCTGGGACAGTTTACAGTCATCTCACAAATCTCTTCCCTGAAGGCATAAACTGAAGTTTATTTCTTTCAATAGCCTGTTTTTTGTTTTTCATCTCCTAGGCTTCTTTTGTCTCCTACCCTTGTGCTCATTGGAGGATAATTCCATTCCCTCTTTTCCTGAACTGCATAATACCAAAATCTGGTTGTGAAATAGTGAGCCAAAAATTGAGGTCTGTTTATGATTCTGTGTTGCTGTTCCCACAAACAGGCATAAAACCCTACTATATATCTATAATCTGCTCACTTGCTCCTTGCAGTGTTTTCCTATTTATTTAAAAAGAGAAAGAAAACTTTTCACATTCATCATGAGCACATGCCAAGAATTCAGCAGAACAAATAACATGCTTCACTGACTCAGCATTGGCTGTTGAACTAGAAAAACCCCAAGAGCATCCTCAAGCCAGAATTAAGGTTTGTAGTTAGTGTGACATACACTCCTTTTTTTCTGTTTGGTACTGTTAAGGAATTTTGAGCATAGAGAATTAAACTGAAGAGAGAACACTTTATTGTGATGCATACCCCAAGGAAAAAAAATTATGTCATAATTGTTATCAATTTTACAAAACCAAGCAGTTCCTGGTATCAAAACAGGTCAGTTGACACTGAATAAAGGGAAATGATGTAGGATTATGAGTCTGCTGTCAAACAAGCAGGACAAGACATAACAGGTCTGCATGTCCATAGTGCTCACAATTTAAGAACAGTATATTTTAAAACTGTGGAAAGATCTCTTGAGGACTTTGGTTTTGTTTGTTTTTGCAAATGTGCATTATAAAGCCTTCAATCACAAATTAACATATTTATCATATAACACCCCAGGGAAAACCTGAAGAACTTAAAGTTTAAATCCCACTTACTGGACATTTGCCCTTGACATCTAGGCTATACAAATTCAAAAGCACTGAAGAAAGTTCATAAATAAAGCAGACAAGAAGTAGCACAGCACCAAGGGAGCATGAACTAAAGGAGACAAAGGAGAGGATAACAGATATATCAGTCTGCTGTTTGTCTCCAAAAGTCTCATTTCTAAAGGTACTGAGCATTTTACAGCAATTAAAATTAATGGAAATTGTAATATTCAACACTTGCAGAGATAAATGGCTCAACTGTCTCATAAATAATTGGATGTTCTTGTTTCCCATTTTAAGATGCCTTTAAAGTGTATTCAATAACTAATACAGGTTTTCAAACCTGTACCCTCAGTCACAGCTCTCTCTTTGCCAGCAATACCTTGGAGTAGTTTCAGAGTTCAGTACTCCAACATTGGACACTGAGTAGCACATGAATTGTGCAATGAAATGCCCAAGACCTCTGTTTAAGGGCAGTCTTGTAATTTCCATGACAGTCCAGAAAAAAATTACATTAACATAAAATGCATAAATCAAATGAAAACAGCCTGAAGGGAATTGCATATTTCTTTGCTGAAGGGCAATAATAAGAATATTCTACTTGCAGAGCCTCTGACCTGCTGTGTTACTTTCTTATCTCCTGCTTCTAATATGTACCTATATTATAAAACAAATTTTAGATTAGAATTGTGGTTTTAAGGGCTATACAGCCAAAATTTAATGTAAAACATCTTATTTTCTTTGGACATATTCTAGTTTCTTACCAAAAGCACATAATGAAACACTAAAAGATTAATTCCTCCATGTTGTCCATATTTTTATTTCACCATCCTAAACCTGAATGTTCGGAGAACTTAATCCTTGTAAGAACTGTTTCTCTTAATTGTAATTTCTTTTTCTTAATGGATTTTAATAGGCTTTAGAATACAATGGTCAAAGTCTTTGTTTTGAAAACTGTATTTCATAACACAAGCAGAGAAAGTATGTTAATCAAATGCTTGGCATTCTCTAAAGCAGTGCATGCAACATTCTTTAGTTTTACATTTAAAAAAATATCCATGCTGGTCTTATTACTTTGTTTTTCTCTTTTATCCTTTTCCTCTTTAAGGGTTCTTCAACTTTTCCATCTCCTTCAACATTTCTCTTCTGATTCTCTATTCCCCAGCCATGCACTTGCCCCCACAGTCACAGACATTGTTAAGGATTCGCTCTTTTTTACTCTTTTCCTCACATCTCCTGAGCTATGGATATTATTCTTCATGTAGAGCAGAAAAATTCTTGATCTCCTGCTACCTGCACAGAAGATCTGATAGTGGCTTGTCCTCCACAGACAGAAACCTCTCCTCATGCAAAAATGTGCAAATTTGTTTGCTCTCCTGCTCATGCATCAGTCCAAAGCAGCTCCTTTCCCTGACACTGGTGTGTGCAGAGCTCTAAACACCCTTTCTTTACATTTTCCAAAGCAGTCAGAGCAGAATTTTTATTCTTTACTCATAGTATTTCCTGAACCTGGTGACAATAATTGTTAATCCATATTTAGCACTGAGTTTGTGGGTTTTAAAGCAGGAGTAGCTGACAACTTTTACATTATTAACTGTTGCTGTTTTCTATTTCTAGGGAATTCAATAATTATAAATATTTAGATATATGAAAAACAGCAAGCAGAAGGAACAAGCTGGTTTAACTAAAAGTTTCAAAAATTTTCTAGTAGCCTGATTTCCCAGAACACTGGGGACTGATTACCACAATATGGTTCTCACATGTAGGTGCCTCAGTCCTTCAGAACAACCAGAATGTTTCACAGCCAAGATGCATTTTTCAGAATATTTATTCCCAATCTGCATTCAAAAAATACCTGCTGCTATAAATCTAATTTGAGGATATAAGAGGCTATCAACAACTCAGAAAATCAGACCCCTGGGGAAAAAAAAAAATTGACTTAAACCTATTAATTAAATTACTAAAATATTTTAAATGCAGTTTAATTTCTACATTTTTTAATCCTATTTATTTCTACTTTTTTAGAATAAATGTTAATAAATAATAATCAACTAATAAATTGTGTAGATTGAAATAAATAAATAGAATTATAAAAAGTTCTAAATGCAAATTTTGGACAGAAACACACGCATAAAGGTAACAACAGCTATTACAAAGGTCATTGAACTTCCATGTTTATTGTTTCATGCTTTTTAAGAAAACAATGATCCATGAATTCTATCCTTTTTATTAAAGAGATATCTTTTGGACATAGTTTATGACACAGGTTGTAGATTAGGAAAAAAACAAACAACATTTTGAGGAGATTTACTTTGAGTCTTTGTAGACACTTTAAAGAGCAGACAAAAATCAGTTGAGAATACATTATAGCTACATACAAAAATCACAAGTTAGTAGTTTCTGTAATAGTGAAGTGCACTGCAGAAAATGCCTTAGAAAGTATCTTGTTCCTATCAGCCTTAAACCACTAGTGGGAAATCTGCTCCCCACACACAAAGAAGCATGTCTGTAGTCTGTAGCTGGGGAAAAAAAATTGTCTAATAAATGGGACATTTTCTAAAGGCACAGAGAAATTCTACCAACATAAAGCAAAGAAGCTTTTTATGACTTACAGCTCTGAGAAAAGTGCTGTTTTTTCCACAATACTATATATTTATCCTGACAAATGGAGAAATGTTCAGCCTAAAGTAACTGGGAGAAAGGAGAAAAAGAAAACATCAACCTTAGCTTTTGAATACTTTCCTTAGTATCCACTGCTTAATCTGAGCTTCTGAAGTTCAGCTGAAAGAATAGCAGTCCCTTGGAGAAGCACCTAATCTGTTCATGATAGATCTCATAGAATCAATGTTTTTTAACAACTTTTCTCTTAAAACTTAATAGTAACATTTCAAAGTCAAGCAAATGCATGCCATTTTACAAATTCAAGGACATTTGAAAGTAAATCATCTAATTTTCCAGAGGAACAACTGAATGTATTCCAACACAGGCTGAAGGGAAATTTCCAGTAAAGGAGGAATAATAAAAATGAGAGATGAGCTGTCAATGCCTAACTTTTACAGTTCGCATGCACTTTGCAAACTGTCCCTTGCAGCAATGAACGAGCTCTGGAAAAAAAAAAGCAGGGTGGTTCCACCTTGCATGGGAAGGCCCTGGAAGTGACCAGAGGGACCAGGGGTGGGAGCTGAGGGTGCCAGAACTTGTGTGTCCTGACCACGACCCAGGGAACAGAGCAGAGGATGAGTGCCCAAGCTGAAACCCATCTGCTGAGCAAAGTCAGGAGAGCCCCTTGCACTCTTTTCCCCCCAGCCAAAGAGGCATAGGAAATCACAGCGCATATTATTTCAAATGGGTTAGTAATTTTCCGGAAAAGAAATTCCAGTTATAGGTCCACAGTAGCTTTTTGGATTAATGGGTACATAAATAGAAAGACAGACAAAATGAGAAAACAGGAGAAGAAATATTTGAGATTTTATTTTCAAACCAATCTTAATTTATTTTTATTGTTATTCAGGCTAATCAATCTTTTCTATTCCAGAGATTTCCTCAGACAGAGAAATGAGTGCTGCATGAAAGAGGGCATAATCAATGCATTAGCTGAAGGGGAAGCTTTGATCATGGAGTGAAGGTTAATTTCCTGGGTCAGAAGACACAAATCCATGTCCACTCAAGAGATGTATTGCTCAAGAAGCTCCTTTTCAGTGTGTTACAACTTAACATATGTTCAATAGTAAAAATCAAGTTATTATGGGTGCATATGCAAAAGATTAAGATACATGTACTTATCCTAAGCTGGCACCAATTCAATAGAGGATAAGGCAAATCCATTCTAAAAAACTTTTGTCATTCACAAAAGTTTGTACACCAAATACTGTTCCTATGATTTCTGTATTATCTACTCCACCATGACCGATAAGTAAAAATAATCTTTCCTGAAGCAAATATTATGAGATAGCAAAGCATAAATATAATGTCTTTATTTAATCTTAAATAAAATGTATTTAAGACATTTTATTACCTAGCACTTGCATTTACTTGTCCTCTAGCATAGCGCATAAAAAGTGAAAGGTAACTACACAGAAATTTTAGAAGCAGGCTACCTTGAAGGATGTCTGATTTCACTAAAATGTCTGGATTGTACAAGCAGAATCGACATGACTGAGTAGATAGTCAAGATCTGTGAAATTAATAATGCAATTAGTCCTGTAGCTCAATCTGAGCTACAAAATTGAAACACCGAAGTGAAAGTAGTCTTGTTTAATGCTGGAATGTGAAGCATTGTAATCAAATGCAAAACGTAACAACCCCAAGTACTGGCAGTATTAGATTCTACAACAGTAATTAGAGCTACCTATTAGAGAACACCTAAAATTAGCTAGCAGTCCTACTTTTGAAATAACCTACCATAATCTTTCATTCTTTGTTAATTTTTTCTGTTCATTTCTGATTTGCAACGAGCATGAGCAGTAAATTAATCAATTTCCATGCCTTTATTTTTTCAAGTCCCCCGCAAAAGTAGAAACAATAACTGTAAATCATGGTCATAGCAATAGCACCATTTAATGGGATGGATAGGTAGTCAGCAGAACCCAATAAAACAAAAATGAGAAAGGTATAAAAGTCATTAAGAGTATTGCAGGAGGAAACTCTATTCCAGATGATGTTCATTCTTCCTGTGGAAATCTGTATACTCTTTACTTCATTTCCAGCTTGAACAGGAAAGGAGTCCTCCAGCCAGCAGAGAGTTAATTATTGTCCACCTAGGCATGCCGCTCACTACCGGTTTATACATTTATAGCTGCTTGCTTACAATAAAATCAATGCTCACTGAGTAATTGACTCAGAGTTATCGTTAACAGCAATCAATAGGAAAGATGTGCTGTGCAATACTGTAACAAAGCTCACCCCAGAGGCAAGGCACTGCTTCAAATCTCTTATACCTCTTCCCTTAAAGCACAACCTCAGACCAAGCAGTTCTTCCAAACTAGGCATTTTTTAAAGTCTCACATCAGAGGAGACATAAGTGAGGTGAGAGTTCAATGGGATCATAACAACTAAAGCTTATAATATCTTCCCAAGATGCTTCACATTATGCAATCTTGTCGTCATGTGTGCTTCCATGCTTGTTTTCATGGTGTGTTTTTTTTAGGACTTTTAACATTCATAAGGAAACCTGAAGCTTAGTTTTCTAGCTGGTTTTCTTACAGACTGGGACCTGCAGCTGACCTATTGAAGCAAAAGAATCTGGTTTATTCCTTCTAAGGTCAATGGAAGATGCTTAAATGTCAAGAATTCATTTTCAAGACATTTCACTGAAGGACAAAAAATTGACACAGCATGTAGATTGAAGGATTCAATCAATGCAGCTTCGATTTGGAATTCTGACAGTTTTTACCCCCAAAAGTATTTATTCTGTTTCTGTGAACATGAAGAATCATTCCCCCGAAATAAATTAAATTAATTACAGCTGTTCCTGGAATAGAATAGAATAGAATAGAATAGAATAGAATAGAATAGAATAGAATAGAATAGAATAGAATAGAATAGAATAGAATAGAATCCTTCATCTGGAAGGGACCAACTAGAATAATCTAGTCCAACTACCTGGCCATTTCTGGGCTGACCAAAATTTAAAACAAGTTATCAAGAGCATTCTCCAAATGCATGTTAAAGCTTGGGCCATCAAACATCTCTCTAGGAACTGTGTTACAATTTTTTACTGCCTTCTTGGTAAAGAAATGTCCAGTCAAAATCTTCCCTGGTGCAGCTTTGAAATATTTCCACATATTCTATCACTGGATACAAGGGAGGACACACATTGAAGCATCAGCAAGTGACCCCATTTTAAATAATAATTAAAATCAAACTAACAATCCTGCTTTACTATGCAAGGAAAGTAATAAAAAATATTCAAAGAATGCCCTTATTTCAATTTTAAATGTATTTTCTCCATTCAAAAAAATTTAGTGTCTTGATTAAACTAGCTGTTTAACCAGTATAATTTTTTTAATTGGACAGCTGAATCTGATGACTTCTGCCGGGTCAATACCAATTCTTTATTGTGCAATTAATCTAAGTTGACTTATCCACCACATTGGTTAGGAGCTTGATTTCTAATATATAGCTTTATTTCTGTGAATTTGGATCCTTCCATGACTGTAAAACTGCAGAGGTATACCAAAAATCTCACACCTCTGCCCCAGAAAAACATTGAAATCTGTAGTTATAGAATTTTGAAATCAGAGTTTAAAAATATTAATGTATTTCAGGAAAAAAAATAAAATTCAGGGGAAAAAAGATAGCTGTACAATTCACTCTGTCACCCAGGTGTTTATGCTGTGGTACATCACCAGAAGGAGATGTACTTCCCTAAAAAAGTTCTCTGGCCTGTAAGTTTGTCATACCTGGAAGTTTTACAGAAACTCCTCCTGTATTTCACTATATCCACTTCAGCAGTTTGACATTATTACTTCTCCCATACTTCACCATATTCAAATAAAAAGATTATATTCAGATTTGCATTTTGCCTTCTGTACTTAAGCCTTCTATAGGCTTAAGTGAGAGCATTAACTTCCTGGGTTATAAGATTCTTTGCAGGGGCAGGGTTTGACTACTACTGCTATTAGGTTAAATAAAATGGAAATCCATCAATATTCCTTTAGAAACAGGTAACTGGATACATGGATGATGCTCAAATCTGAAAGGAAATGGTGTTCCTAAAGCACTAAATTATTTGAAAATGAGCTAAAGCTTTTTGACCCTAAGGATTTATCTTCATTTCCAGAATCACAGAAAACAGTACCAAACTGAGATGTTGCTGGGAATAGTCAAATCACTGAAATGTACTAATGGGAAACAGTATTCTAAGTGGAGAAAAAATGTACAGAGTCTGCTCTGAGACTCCCTTTCTCTGGGTCTGCTTGTCTTTAATTTCACTTTGTATCACACTCTAAGGAAAAATTAATGAACAGGTGAAAGTGGAAATTCTTTTTAAAAATTTTAAGTATTAAAACATAAAACATTCGCAACTTAGTTCAATGCTATGCATCAGATTCAGGCCTCAAAACTACACATATTAGAAAAGCTTTTACTAGATCAGAATCTGATATTTTGGATACATTTATTTTTATGCTAGACTATACACAGAGTCATATGAACACAGGTATTGCCTACAGCATAAATAAGGAAAATAGTGACTTACAGCTATCTATATTTATTGTGAACTTTCAGGTTTAAATGCACGTATCTTTTCTCATGTTTAGAAAATTTTCTTATTTTGTTTCTTTAGAGATGCTAAACAAAAAGCATGTACAAAAAATGCAGGTCCATATTCCATTAGAAATTCTTTGACAGACCGATTCTTCCATTGATTTTTAAAATCCTATATTCCAAAGACATCCAGTACCTAATATGGTGTCTTTATCACAGGAATGAAGAAATCTCAGACACAACCTATTATTATCAGAACAAAACCCCGAACGAAGACAAGAACAGAAAAGTGAGTGTCTGGGGCTATCATATGCTGCTGTGGAATTACTACAATCCACCTGTGGATTATTACAAGACCTGGGATATGACCAGTTTTGTCAGTATCATGTACTGACATGTCCTATATTGTGTACAGGAAAAAGAATTTCAGAAAAACTGGCTATCATACCTTCACTACTGAAAGATCTTTTCACCAGTTACAAAATGGTGTTTATCCATGGAACCTTGGGCCATTAATCATCTTTATGTAGACAAGAAAGTGCTCCAGGATTTAAAAGAAACATATTTAATATTTACTGTAGCTATTGGAAGTCACCAAACAGCTACAGAAATGAATGGAAATGAAAGGGAAGGAACATTTAATGAGAGACACCAGCAATAGATATTGATAAAATTTTTTGCATAAGAAATTCTTTTTTCACTGTCAGTAGAAAGGATTCTTTCTCATTCCTTCAGTTTAGAACTGTTTTCCTTGAAGAATGAATGCCAGTAGTTTGTGTTAGCACACCATCTTGTGGATAACTCGTCTAATTGGGCGTTGCTGCAACAGGCAGCAGAGGCTCCAAGTGCTAGAAGAAACAGGACTACTTCTCATTAATCCAGTGCTTACAGTCACAGCAAATCTTCCTTTTATATGCATCATGACTCCTTTCCAAATCTGCTTGTGAAGCACTAAATCATTGAATGTGAAAGAAGATGTACCTACATGAAGAAGGATTAATTATTCTTAAATACTTGTCTTAATTCACACTTAAAACTGAAAGAAATCAAAGGTATTAAGTTCTTTAGTATGCTATACAATATATACAAAAACTCCAGAAATAGAAAACTAATTACCTAATCCACTATAAATATACCTTCATGGTCCCTTTTGGACACCTTTGGCCCCTTGGACTTGTCTTGTGTTCATTGGAATGTAAATGCTAGCTTTGAAAGCACCTTTTGGTCTTCAGTACCAAAAATGTCATTGTCCTTCTTCATAACTCAGTCATTAAATCCAAATATCTTCCATTATCTACGGCGCTTCCAAGGCATTATTCATAATGGTATCTCTTTCAGATGACTGGGAAATAAACAAGTATAGGCTAAGCAGAAGGTGTGGGAAAGTTTCAGGATTTTCATATTCTTCATTGTTATGCATCTATAGTCAATGATTCCATCTTTTACCATTTAAAGGCATTTGAAAATTATCTGATTTGATTTTATTTTATTTGAATTCCAGGTTGATTTCCCAGGTGGGAACGATCCAGAAATATTGCAGAGAATATGAGATGTCCTAACTCACCTGTGCCAAAATGGAGGTCTTGAGGTATTTCAATCCCGTATTGGATTAGTGCATCAAGATATGTGAATTTTCCTTCTACATGACAAATTATCACAATGAAGACAGTGAATCAGTGGAACAGACTGCTTTGAGAGACTATATAGTCAACATAAAGTTAGAACAGTGCAAAATCAATTTGAAATTCTGTAAAGGTTACTATCAGCAATACAGATGTTTGGAACAACTACAAAGTCCAGAACAGTGCAGAGTATAGTTTATTGAACTTAATTTCTGTGTAAACTGCCTTTTTTGCTCTCTTCACTCTGCAGGGAAACACAAAGAACTTGAAAAAGTATTTCACTGTCCCAGTGCTGTAATTACCTGCCATGAGCAATATATACACACAGCTTGAACAGGCCCATGTAGCCTCTCTGTTAGAGCTCTGAAAGCATTTCACATGAAGTATTAGAAATTACAAAGGAAATAAGATCAATTGATCCATTTACCACCCATTAAAATTTGTGCAGAGGAAAAACCTTCTAAACAAATATTCTTCCAAAATGGACTTCCAACAGCCGTATAGTTTATGTTTTTTAGAGAGTAGCTCTCTTGGAACTTTTCTCTCGCATTCTCTGCTGTTACTTCTGGCTAAAACAAAGATCGATCAAAACTGTAAACCAGAAGGCATGAAAAAATCTTAAACAAAGAAGAATCAATACTTACAACTTCTCTGTCCATAGATTTGTGTTGCTTGCTGCATTTCATCTTCTACAAATACTGACAAATCAACTGATATTTATTATGTAATAAAATAACTGGATATTTGGTGATACAAGTGAATTGAATCTAGTGTGCTCTGCTGTATTTGATAGTATTACAAAAAAGGTTTAGTAGTTGTTTGGGTTTTTTTCTTTCTTTCCCTTATAGGTTTATTATTTAGGCCTGGATTATTTTTTAGAAGCCATATTGTTTGATATTATATTTTCATGCAGTTTGATCAGATCTTTAATGAATATGCTTAAAACACTAACTGAGAGGTAACACTGGGATATTTTATCTGTTGATGATGTCAAACTGGGCAAGGAATCAATCAGTACAATCAGTTGGTTTGTTTTAGAAACCAGGACAAACAAGTAAATAGATGTTATTATTATAGAGCAGAATGCATAATAATTGCAGTTCTTTCGAACAGGGATTAGAACCTTAGTGCGCTGAAGTAAAAGCTATTCTGAAGTAAATAGTGGTTCTACAATGTTATTTAGTGCATTTTAAATTGCCAGAAGTAGAGAGAAATAGCAGAAAACACAGAAAAGTGACTAGAGCCAATTAAATGGAGTATATCTCCTTTATGACAATTTTTCATTCCATGCTCTGCCACATACTTAATCAACAGACCTTAACATAAAAAGAGGATTGCTTCACAAAGTTACCTCAAACCTGTTGGCATTTTAATTTACCTCATTTCACAATTAGAAGAAATGAAACTTGGGATGAAGTGTAAAAAGTCATGTTTCTGGAAAGACAGCAAAACACTTAGAGCTGCTTCAGTTTGCTGGCCAAACAGAAATGCAGACAAAACATTCAGATCAACACAAAATGAGATTTTTTTTTCAAGAGGAAAAAAAAACCCATTAAATTTTATTTGATAAAGCTCTTTCTATTCTCATTCCAGAATGAAATGTATTCTGTTTCACTTTACCTCTGTAATGGAGGAAAGAAGTGTAACCATTTATAAGCTTGTTATTACAGTTTCTAAAACTTGATCTGAAAATAAGAGTTAAAGTGGTTCACTTCAAAAATTTTCAAAGGACATTCCAAAAATGACAATCATGCTTCTGTTCTGACTTTTCTGTAAACAGGTTAATCCTTTCACTCTATGCACACTTGTAAGCAGACTTGTAGCATTTTCTACTTTTGGTTTTCCCAAGTGTTCCATTGCAAAATCATCATAATCCCATTGCTGGCAACTTTGCAGTTTGTGAATGCTTTTTGTTTGCATTGGCTCTTTCTGGGGCTGTCAAAGACTGTCCCAAATAGTCCTCCTTGGAGAAGAAGAGATCACTTTGCACACTGTTATCTATTTCCTCACTCTGCCTCCTAATGCTGAATGGACTGTGCTGTGTCGAGCAGCTGAGCAGTCCTTTTCAGCCTTTCTCATGAATGCATCTGCAACAAGGAGAGAAGAAAGGGTCAGATGGGAAGAGTTCACAAGCTGGGTGGCAGCTGACACATGAAAGTGCACTGACCCGTGATATTGTCCAGAGTCTGAAGGGAAAACAGGACTCTTACTCCTCACTGTTCCTCTAATACCCGGATACATTTGTGGAATCACTGGCAAAATACGCTGAAGGTGTCTTTACAGCTGCTCCACATTCAAATGGTGAAGTACAGTGAAGATCAGTTAATTTTGTTAACCCAAGAGATGGAGTCCATTCCCATCCTTCTACCAAATAACACTAATGTCAATGTGACTGCGTCACAAAATTTCTTTCTCCTTCTTTAATAATAAATTAGCAATCACAAATCAAGTGTTCAAGAACAGAGTATTTATCTGCAAAAGTTGTTTGACCTTATTGTGACTTCATACTGAGAATTAATGTTTGGTAGTGCTTCCACTCATGCTATGGAGTGAAGATGGTATAAAAACTAGGTTTTATTGATTTCATTTTCACATAAACTTAAAAGACTTTTAATGAACTAGCTAAGTAGGAAATTATTAAGCCTGCCAATACTGTTCTGAAGGATTGGAAATGTCTCTTTCAATTTCCTATGTATTGTTGCACAAATCACCTCAAAAAAAAAAAGTTTTTAGATATGATCTTTCTTTTGGAAAGTGAATTATTTATTCTGATCTAAGAGTGGATGAACAGGTCACAGCTGCAACTGAAAATTGTAGTAGCTGCTTTTAAAAAATCTAAATCAAGTCTAGTCACTTAAAATGGGGTATGGGGAAGGACTATGCAATTTCTGACCTTCATGTGTGATGATGAGAAAACTGTAAATTATGTGCTTCTGAGATGGGAATAAACCCTCAGATTTCTGAGGTGTTGGATCACGTAATTGATGTTTGTGAGCTAGATAATATAGTCATAATCAATACAGAAAAGCCTCAGGAAATTAATTATTTTTCTTTCTGACACTTGTTGAAAAACAAAGTGCAATATTAAAAATTTTCTTTTTATGTGAGCACCATCTGTCCTGTGTTTTGAGTGAACCAAAAACTGTGAAAGATAATAGTATGATAATGATAGAATCAAGGCTCTCTCAAGACAAATGGACAGCAGGAGAGGGTTTCTACTGTGCTTTAACTTTGTCATTTCTTAGCTTCTGACATTGTGATAGCAAATTGAATGTTTAATTTGCTGAAGGGAAAAGTCATTAGACAAAGCAGTTATAAGACACTTCAAGAACAATTAATCTCAATAAGCAAGAAATTGGGCAAAGGAGGTGAGAGTTCACCTGTGTAGGTGAACAGCGCACTTCTGTCAAAACACAAAGACACACAGAAGGTGGAATCACAGACAAGTCACTTGGAATGAGTATTGAGATGCTGTCAGATTATGAAGAAATGAGATGAGGAAAGATGAGGTCCATCTGGGATTAAATTTGGCCAAGGATGTCAAGGATAGCAAGAAGGGCTTCTTCAAATACATCAATAACAAAAGGAAAACTACAGGAAATGTGGGCCCATTACTAAATGGAGCAGCAACACTGGAGATGGAGGATGCCAAGAAGAGGCAGAGGTAGTGAATGGCTGCTTAGCATAGATTGCCCTCAGGAATGTCCCAGCAGACAAGGAGGAATGGCTGATCTCCCAGAATGCTGGGAAATCGTTCAGAAGGATCTCAGCTGTGCATTTAGTGGTGGGCCCATATCCTATTCACAGCAAGATAGCATGGACAATGCCTTTGCTGAAAAATTTTATATAAAAAGTTAGTATACATATTAATATAGCCAGGAACACAGAGAAGTTTCTTCCTTATGTGAATATGTGCAGACTAGTTACAATCTAGAAAATACAGGAGGAAAACCTTTTACATACCCACTGAATGGATCTCATCCATCCAACTGACTGCAGTTATAATTGCTTCCAGATTGCTTTTAAAACTACATAGTTAATAGAAACTGATAAATAATTTCTGATTCAGGAAAACAATGAATAATGCATTACATTACCCTTTAAAGGTGACAATTTCTGTGCCTTTACAGAAAATCTAATTCCAAACTTTTTTCAGAAAATCCTATATAATCAATTTTTTTAAAATTCTTTCAGAAGTATGTAGCCCCAAAAACTTCTTTTCCCTCCCTGCTTCCCATAACACAGCAAACTGAATCTTTGATATTTCCTTGTGGCTTCTCTCTATCCACAGTGCTCAACAGTTACAGCTATGGTTTCCATGAGGAAGGCACGAGAGGTAAAAATTTTTTGCATACTTCTCTTCTCTGGAAATTTTCCTGCAAAATGGAAGAGTAGGCTTTCAACAACCTACTTTGGCAAGGACTCTGCTAGTCACCAGTTGTGCTCAACAACAGTCTGAGAGCCTTAGTCCTATTGCACACACAGGAGTGAACCTGGCACTGCCACTTCATTCACCTATCTTAAAACTGTGCCTCTCTCCCTCCTTGTATGTTATTCATTGTCTGAAGAAAAGAGGAATGTGGTAATGAATAGAATCCCCACTTTATTTTATGCACCACAATACTGTAGTCTGCTTCTCTAGTGCCCTCATCTTAAGACTCTTTTCAATTCATATCACTGAGCTCAAGTGGCATGGAGAGACATGCATGAGGTCTTTCCGACCAGATTAATCAGTAAGACTCAATGTTTGTAGAGTATCACTGAAATGATGGAAGTATTTTTTTATTTCCTTGAGAATACAAGTAATGTTAATAATGTTCTGGGAATCAGCTTCTTACACATGCCAACCACATGACAATAGTCACTGTCACCAGCTTCTGACAAGAAGCTAATGGTGAGGGAAGCTCTGCGGCACCCAGCACAGCTTTGATATAGCTTTTTGATATTTAAGAGGAAGAATGCCAATCCAGGAGGGACGTTAAAGTCCAAAAGAGAGTTCAAAAACACTTTCACTGAATTGCCTTTATGGGACCACGGCACAGCTTGTTTGAAAATAATTATTTTTAATTTCTGCACAGCTACAGTAAAGCCTAGTGTTGGAAAAATGCATCATCTACTCACCTGGAAAACACTGAGCAAAAGCCCTTAGAATGAGGGACTGGGAAACGGTAGGAAAAGATTTAACCTAACAGTATCCTGGACACCAAAACAATTATTTGTCATTTAGATGATCACTTGCTTTGCTAAATCTTAAAAACCAAAGGAAGTGTGCTCACCACAAATATTCAAATCTTGTCCATATGCCACTTTGACCCAGACAAAAATTTGCCATGGTCAAGGAACCATGTTTACTATCTGGAGAAATATGAAATATGCTGATGAAATATGCTTTGTTATACATTCAATTTACCCGTTATGGAAAAAATAATTTATTACTACACCTATTTCTTAGTAATCTAGGCAGATCTTGCTCCTTACTTTTTTATTTGTTACTACAAGGCTTCTCATAATCATTTATATTATTCCATTTTACCCTCTGCAACTAAGTACAGGCACTAAAACACTGTTACTAGGATTTTCAAAATACCCATAGGTCTGTTCATCACTTGGAACTTGCACCTTGGATTAACAGATCAAAACTAATGGGCTGAACACCTCACCAAGATCACTTCAAAAGATAAAAGCAGAAAGTAACTGAGAAATATGAGAGGTTCTGATACAAAGAAGACCTTTTGAGCTTGGAGAAGAGATCAGTGTCTTATGAGAAAAATTTAGAAGTCTCTTGCATGTGGGTATGGAAAAGTAGTGAATAGAGACAATACAATGTGGACCTTCAATATTTTCTTAGTCATCTGCCAACACACATATATCCTAAGTAATTCACTGTAAATTGATTCACCTAAAATCCTAATGGATTTCTTTTACAGATATATGTAGTATAAATACCATGTAAAATTTGTTAAATAAGAGTCCTTCAAAACAACCACACCAAAACACAAACCAGTACTTTTTCAGGGTCTTAAAAACTATATCCTGAAAACATTCGGCAGTATTTTATTGTTCAGTTTGGTTCTGGTTTACTGCAGTGATTAATATTTCAACAAGTGATTCATGTTTAATATTTTTTGTATGCCAAATGGCTTCCGTATAATCTGAAGGTTTCAAATAAAATAATTTTATATTATATCTAAATGAAATTACCTCAGAAAGAAAAATAAATGCTTTGCACTTGTAGAAGTAAGCTTGCTCTTCTGTAATCTAGTGATTTAGAGAACTTGATCTGCATAACCAATTTTTGGCTATTTTTTATTTATTTACAGACTACTCATCAATGCTCTGTGCAAAGGAAAAATCAGAATGCAGTTATCTGCATAATCCATGCCTGTACAAACCAGTCTTCCCATTATCATTGGTTATTTCATGTACGTGCTTGAAATCAGCACACTAAGAAGAGCTCCAGAAGACAGAAAACATATTCATATAACACTTTTCCATGTTGAACCAGAGAGTTTTCTTGTTCTGAGTTTTCATGTGCTTCATTGGGTTTTAGCATGAAAATGTTGTTGATTCTATGTAACGAAAGAGCAAAACTGATAAATAAAACTTTTGTAAACAAGTAGTAACACAAAACAAAAAAAGTGATTACTTAAAACACTCAGTAAATAGCAGCAATATGGGCCCTTCTAACTGGTCAATCACTTTTCTTCCTCTGCTGGAGACCCTCAAAACACTGATCACCCATAGAAGTGGTTGAAAAAATTTTGCACAAGCTTCTGTGTAGGGAAAAGGTTTCCAGAAAACTTCCTGAAAAAAATCTGCCAATCAAATAGTTCTACTTCTTGGTAGGTGCATATATGTTTAAAAAAACATTATTAAACAAATGCTACCTGTCACAACTAAAAACCTCATATCCAAAAATGGAATGAAGAAACAAAATTAGGTGACCGGGAAAATGTATTAAAGTTACTTAAAAAAAAAAAAAAATTAATGAACAATACTGTCCCCTTTTACAAAGAGGATCAATGACAAAGAAACAGGGGAAAAAAATCCATATTTTGAATCTATTGTAGATATAATAGGAAATGTTGCTATGCTGGTAAAAAACCTTAGCATGGATAAAATGCAAAAGCCTCTACAGAGAACTAATTTAATGTAGAAGACTAAACAAGAATTGCAATTTACAGTGTGAAGTCTGAGTTACAATGCCTTTGTAAAGAATTTATTCAGAAAAATAAAAAAAATACTCAGGAAACATAATGTATCACATTTATATGATGCATTGACAAGAGGTAGCAAAGGTTTTGATGCCAGCGTGGTATGTACATGTCAGGACTGTCTGAGACACGTAGCATGTAGTCTGATAATCCGGACTAGTCTTGCTTGTGCACAGCTATCCACCTGGGCTTCCCTGCAGGCTGCCTGCCTGGCCAGGCGTCAGCCCTGCCTCAGGGCAGAGAACCCCATCCTGATCTGTGCCCACCTTCCTTGGCTTTGTGAGTCCTCTGCCCTGGTGGCTGCTGTCTGTCACACCCAAATCCATCTCCTTTGCTGGCTCTGGACGAATTCAGTATGAGATTGACAATGCCAATGAATTCATTGGTAAAGATAAACATATCGTCTACTTGATGCTATGTATAGAGCATATGCTCATGCACTGAAATACTGAAATACTAATGTCTTCCTTTATAAAGTATGCACATTGCTTACATCTCTCATAATTATGGTAATATTTCACCTTTCTAATACTTTGCTTGCTGAATAAAATAAGAAAAAGAAAAGGGAACCCAGAAGTTAGTAGGAATTATGGATCCTTTTTTTCATTCATTAATATGAAGTGAATGGTCACAGAAGAAAAGAATCAATAAATAAATACTGTTGGTAGAAAGGAGAGCATCTAGAAGAAGTCAACAGCTCAAATTTGAAAACAGAGTTCATACAGAATGGCAGACCTTTTATCTCTCATCCCTTATCAGAGAGGCACGGATCAAAAACTGAATCATATATATAATGCAAAATAGATTATATTGCAGAGAAGAGAAAAAGATGGAGCTAGTAGAACTGATAGAGACTACACTGATTGCTCAGACATCTGAAGAAATAAAGATATTTAATTAATAACTTTATCTCCCTTCTTGACTGCAGAATCTACAAAGCTGATGATGATCACTGTAACTTAGAATTTATGAAGAAGTGCCTGAAAAACGGTTGATCTAAAGGATTACAGAGTCATCTTTAGAAATCAGACAACGACAAAGAGCATTGATATATGCTCTTCTTCTGCAGTGCAAAGAGGAGCAAACCCAAATCTAAAAAGTACCTAGATGCCCAGAATGGCACCTAAGTACCAGATTTAGATACTGGAAATTAGGTATAAAATTCCAAACTTCAGCTGCCTAATCTTTTAATTACAACCCACGGACAGGTGAAGGCTGATTAAAGAGTGGCAAGATCCCAAGACAGAATAGCTAGGAAGGCTGTGGATTTAAATGTACATTGTATTTCAGAGCAGCATGACAGTTTTTTTCCCAAGCAAAAGCAGAGGCATCTTATAACAGGGCATTGATACAGCTGCTGATAATTACATGCTTTACAGGAACATGGCTGCTATAGGAGGTGATTGCCTCAGGATTAATCTTGTTCAGCTCTTTGAAAAAATAGCTTAATGAGAAAGTTCAGGGCCTGTGATGCTGTTTTGCAAAAGTCATCCGATGGAGAAATTTAAGACTAATGTCTCTCTTACATCACTGGCTGACTCTCAGGGCGCATTTGCTCAGCAGGTTACGGGGCTCCAGACCTCCCTTGATTTGCAGCTGCACATAGTACAGGCAGAGCAGGCACACAGTGCTGGGCCATTCCACTTGAGAGGCACCACACCAAAATGTTCAGTGTTGAAATTCATGTTCTACCTGTTTAAGTATTCTTACTCTTGCTCCATTTCCATGCTTCACCAGGAAACATTTCTAAATATGCTTAGGTAACAGGAAGTGCTACCAACACTGGATTAGCACTGTACCACATGCCATACACCAGAGAATATATGGAGTGATGGGAATAAGTTAAAATTTAATCTTTCATTTTTGACTGCCATTTTTCATTTTGACTGCTATTTCCTGTACAATGAAAAGAGAGAAAGTTTGGATCTTCTCAGTGATCATTAGTTTGCAGATGATTCATATTCAAACGAATATTGGTTTAGAGATTTTTAATTGCAATTAATGAGATAAATAGTAACATTTTTTGGAAAACTTAAGGAAATCCTCTTATCATTGTCCACTTGAAAAAAACTAGAAAGAAACATAACCTTATTCTCACCCTGGACAAATAGTGTTTTAATACTAATCAGTGCTCATTTGTGGTATGACTTTCTAATGTACATCTTATTAATGCAATAAAAATCTCAACCCTACCAACATAAGAATAGGCATCAGAGGTTTTCATACCTTAGTGTTCCCCCACCAACCAGATGACGGCTTCTACAGACATGATTTAAAATTCCATCAACTTATAATGGGTACATTACTGAAAAAAAAACACCCCTAATTTACCATAAACAATATGGTTTTGTGGTTCATCTTACAAAAAAACTAAGATACTGGAAATTCTTACTCTGGGACAGACATACACTCAGTGGCAATAATGAAAGATTTTTTACTCTATCGCTCTTCTAGATCTTAAAAATGTGTGAAACAACATTATTCATTATTCTCATAATACAAATTAAAAGGATTAATATGTCTCTGTTCAAAACCAGCATGAGTTGGCACTGGTACAGCGCTCCTTAAATGAAAGAATAAAAGAATGTTATGCACCAATTTGCAAGCCTCATATTAATCTTTTCCCAGCGTTTGAAATGTTTAAGATTAACAGCAGAGAGTATGACAGATAAAAAAAGAAAGGTATGCTACAAAGACACTAGGACTCCTTTTATTCTCATTTATACATATATGAAGAACAAGGGCAAAATTAAGGGAACTATAGTTGTATAAAAGTGACAGAGGACGGGAGTTCAGCACATATGGATTTAAGGCAATCTGATTCTTAGTGTACCACTGCACCACAGCAGAGGAGCACAAAAAGTTGTCTTTGACTGCTTTAGCACCTAAGCTGGAGGAGGATGGAACATCCCTATGAACTCTGCGGATGCTGGGCCACTCCAGGCAGAGCCTATACACAGGTGGGAAAGAGGTTGCAGCACACACATAATATAAGCCTTCATTCGGGCTTTTCATTTGATTTTAGGAAGTTTATGTTTAATTTATTGAGAAAGCTGCTCTGTACACACTGATGAAGCCTAGTCATTGATGTGAATGGAAAAAAGCCAATTCAGAGCCGAGGGCACTGGACAAATAAATTCTTTTCCAGCTCCTATCATTGCATGTGTCAGAGGAATTGTTACTGTGTAAACTGTCAGCTCAGATGCCCCCTCAGTGTTGTCCCTACAAATGTGAGCAGAATACTTCATGATCAATTCTGTGCAACTATAGGAAAGCTGCTAAAGATCAAGGACATTAAAGACAGCGGTGACATTTATCGGAAGTTTTACATTTTATTAAAGAAGACAAAAATTGAGCTGGATAGGCACAACCAGAAGCACTAGATGCTAAATTATTCTGTATAATTCTGCGGTTCAGAAACACAAATTAGCTGATGCTTGAGGCAGTGAACTGTTGAAGTTTAAATGTAGAAGATTCTGCCTATTACTATTACCAAGAATTGAAGTATTTGTCAATATTTCTCTCGAACATTCCATATACATCCATGCAATGACACCCAGCAGGGCACAGGTACTAAGTATTCAACTGCAACTTCTTCTGAAATATTCCATAACACAGATTTTTCATAATTCTGACATTCACTTTGAAAGAATTAAAAATAGATGGTGACTAATAGGGCAGTGAACTTCAGATTCAAGATAACCCCTGTTTTGAATGTACTTTGTGGAGTTATAATTAGGACAAGACCCATGAAAATGTTGCAAATATTGTAGTGACAGAGCAATGGGGCACAGCATGATCATACCTCCCTTTTATCAGTACTAGTGTACTAGGAATACTTCTTGCACATAATAATTATCTGGGGTGAAAGAAGCAATTAAAACATAAAGTATTTTTTTTAAAACCTAACATGTGAGTATGAACTTAAATTTTTAATGAATGATGACATCCATATTCCTCCACAAAATATTGTCAGTGCTAAGAAGAAAAGATCAGGTGTGCCTATTTTAAACATAAGAGTACCCTGATGGCATTCTGCATTTGAGTCCACACTTTGTCCATTTATCTTGTCTAAAATTATAAACTGAAGTTTTATGAATAATATTTGGTTTATCTTCTGAAGCTTTAGTTCTTTAAACCACTTCTATATTGTAATATGAATTTCAATTTATTTCATGTCATGTCACTTAAGTCCTCTGAATTTTCAGAAGGTCTATTTTTCTTCGAATTTTTGGTCTAATTTCAAGTAAATCAATATGCAATTCAAGATAAAACAGGAGTTACAGAAATGACAGAAAACTAGTTGCATCTATATGTTATACTACTGAGCTCATGCTACAGTTATTGGGATTCTTCACAACAGGGATTACCTATTTGTTATTCAAAAAACCCTTACAGGTTAATCTGGAAAGTATATTTATAATCATTGAGCCATAATTTTGAAAAAGGTCAGAGAGTATTAGTACAGTACATTTTAAAGCAAAGAAATCATCCATTTCCATCTTACAAGATCTATTCCCCTAAAGCATAAGGTCACAAAAATGTACTCCATTAGCATTTCTCTTTCTACTTTTTAAATAATTAATCTCTTTGCTTTAAGAGTTCATAATATCAAGATATTAATCTCGAAGGATTGTTTTCATGGTTGAATATTGATTAAAAGTATAACTTTTAAGCTTTTAAGTGCAAATCTACAAAAAATTACCAAACCCATTTTCTTTTCAAAATTGAGACATGAGCATAACTAACTATATTTGCAGTTTGCAGATCAAGTGTTTAGAAACTTCAGTTCCCAAGGCTTACATGTCAATTTTTTTTTTTTTAATATTGAAGTCAAAAGCAAATTTACAGTTGACCTCAGGGAAGTTCTGAAATATATCATAGGCAAACTTTTAAAAACTGCTCAAGCCCTACAAATAACAATACAGAAATGTCTCTATGCTTTTGCTAAGTACTCTGAAATACAGTAGTTAGTACGTCTTTCAAATGATACTAAAACTTTATTTTCATAAACCATTCTGGAATCTCTTTATTAAAAATATTCTCATAACTGAAATTAATAAGGTTTTGATATTTTTGAAAACTGCATTTTTCACCTCTGTAACTCTCAAACTTTCCTTATATCTGTCAAAAGAGCACCTGAACAAAAAATCATTTAAAGTAATATACTGTGGTGGTTTGAGAGGAAGTAGGTTTTCTGGGATGCTGTGGTCAAACCAATGGGTGCTGAGATTTTAATATTGGCACCTGGTGCGGCCACTGGGGCATTGGATACGTCTCTGAGAACACGGGGGTTAAAAAGTAGGGCACTCCCCTGGGAAGCTGTCTCTGGTTTCCGGCGGGAAAAGGGTTTGGATCTCTTCCCCTGTCCCAGCTGCTGGCTGGTGTCAGGATCTGTCCTAGTGAACAGATGACCTGATGGTTCGTAGGAATGATCTCAGAGTGCAAAAGCCAACACGGTACAAGGGGGTTTGCAGTGATAATTAAAACAAATGCAGTTTTATTTAAATAACCACAGCAAAAATGCGATAGAGGGATTAAGGGAGAGAAAAAGATAGAGAAAGAGAGAAGAGAGAGAGGGAGGGAGAGGGGATATAGCTACCAATGCAGAGACGAAGTCCTTTGGTCCAGTCCAGTCAAGGATCTGCCTGTTACGCTGGGGAGATCTCAAAGGCTCTAGCTAACTCAGAGGTTTTTATTGAAAATTGTGAGGGGGGGAACAGATACAATAGGGAGCAGATGTAACAGGTAGTCCATGCTCTCAGCAGTAAGTGAGAGCCATTGTTTTCTTGCTCCAGTGGTCACAACCTTCAAGCAAGCATCTCGCTTTGGTCAGCTTGCCTCCCCACACACCTGCCCCGGGCTGGGGGTTTCAGTCCCAGTCCTTGGAAGGAGCAGAGGGGCCTTTTAGGAGTTTCATGTCTCCGTCCTTGATGGAGAGGCTCCTTACATCTCAGTCTGTCTGTCACGGTGGTTGTAAAACAGGTGGGGGTATTCTGTGGGAGACCACCTGAAACTCAGGAGAAGTCCAGCCAGGCCGAGAGGTGGGACAGCTTCCAGAGCTGCTATTGTTGCAAACGGGGCACGGTGCCCCCTTCTTAGCATACAGCAAACAGACCTGTAAAAACAATAACTCAACACTGAGCTTTCAGGTCTCAGGGCCTTTGGCGTGTGACTTTTCTCCTTCAGAGCCAGATATTCTTGACAGGGGGGTCTTCTCTTCAGTGGTCTCCCAAGGACGATTGTGAGGCAGATGAGGGAAAATTTGGATGCACTCTCACAGCTGGGCAGGGGGAGGGGAAAGCGATGGGGCCGTGAGGTAGGCCGGGCCTTGGACAGGGATGGGAGGTAGGCCTGGCCCAAGGGTGGAAGAGTGGAAGAGCACTGAGAAGCACTGGGCAGCACCCTCCACCCTCCTGTGGAAGACAGAGAAAGAGAGAGAGAGAGAGAGACAGAGACAGAGACAGAGACAGAGACAGAGACAGAGACAGAGACAGAGACAGAGACAGAGAGATACCCTGTGCCTAGGACTGTTATCTTGAAATTTTATACCATGTGCTGCCCGCACAGCCCACCGGCAGAGAAGGGCAGGGAGGGAGAAGGGCAGGGAGGGGTGCAGCGATGTGTCCGACCGCTTGTAGGAGCTTTTAACCCTGTTTTGGATAATGAAAACTTTACAGAACATTAACCCTTCCTAGAAGAGAGATAAGAGTGGAAGATGAAGAAGGAAATGGGCAAGTGTTGAAGCTCTGGGCAATGGAGAGATGTGAAAAGAATACAGAAGAACCTTGGGTGGGAAGAGATGGTGGAGTGGCCTTAGCTGGACTCTTTTTGTATAGCCATGGACAGAATCATGTTTCCTTGTGATACAGAGACTGCATCCAGGGGGAGGCAATGCCTCAGAACCAAGAGGGTTCAGTGTTGGTACCCCTCGGCCCCAGGGGGTGAAAAATTTGTCGGGGGACAGGTGTCCCAAAGGAGAGACTGTGCCCTTTTTGGAAGGACAAAGCATCCTTAAAAAGGACAGCCCTAGAAGCAGCTCTGGTCCATGTTCAGAGGTGAGAGCACTGGGCATGGAAGGAAGAGGTCACGATGGCAAAGGATCTCCGGGCAGTGCTGAGTGACATGGAAGCACACGAGGTTTCAGCGTGTTTCCAGGGGAAGCCTATGGTGCAAGAAGGACTCCTCTCCCCTTGATGAAGTGAGGACTGATTGTCTAAAGGGTGGTGCTGGACCAAGAGTTGGTGATTTGGGCATGGATGAACATATTGGAAATTTGGTGGGGGGGGGAGGAAATGTATTTGTAAGGTTTTAATTTTTCCTGTGTGTTCCTCTTTATATCTAGTTTAGTGTAGTTAATAAAGTTTTGTTTTCTTTATTTCTAAGTGGGAGCCTGCTTTGCTTATTCCTGGTCACATCTCACAGCAGAAACCAGGGAGAGGGTATTTTCATGGGGGCACTGGCATTGCGCCAGTGTCAAACCATGACATACACTCAGATAAATCATTTTGCTTTACATTTTTGTTATCCTGAATCAAAATGGGAAAACTATTTTAAGCTGAAGTATTGCAATAAAAAAGACACCTGATTATTAAAAGATACCTTCTGCAGAGGGTAAAAACCAATAAATAGTGATTATACTTTCTCCTTTTTCTAGATATTAATTGGCTCATCTTTTATTTTCTCCTTTTTCTAGATATTAATTGGCTCATCTTTTATTTTGCTGCAAGATATCTCACTGTTATTGTTCCTTGCTTATGAATAATAATAAGCAGGAGGTTATTGATCACAGAAAAAGGAGAAAAAAATTGTCTTAGACCAGATTATATACAGTTCTGTGTCTACAGCAGGAAGACTTATTTTGGCAGGATTCTGGTCATAGTGAAATTAATGGTAAAAAATACAGCTACTTCAGAGGCACCAAGTCTTTGAATAAAATGGCATCAAAACTTTACAGTGTTTCTCAGGTTGCACAAGAGAAAGTATTTTAAAATAATTCATACTTAATGAAAGACTGCTGACAATTCATTTAGGCATAAATGTTTTTTGAAAAAATTGCTGATGTTACTTGAAGTAATGCTACAGAAAAGTAATGTTCCTACTAGCCATTTCCTGACCAAGAAATCATTGTAACTGTGACACATTTACCATCAGCAAATGATTATCCATTTATTCTCCCAAATGCATGAAATTACTTGAAGTTTCACTATTACACTACTCCTCTTTTATACCACTCTTCTCTGCCATTGTGCATATGTTCTATAATATTGTTCTTGAAGATCTGATATTAGAAAACAATATCTTCAAGGTCTTCACACAAAGATTTTAATAGTGCGTACAGCTTTGAAATATGTTATTATCTCTGTCGCAAATCATTTTTAATACCTGGATTTTCTCAAGTATATTTATAATGATCTCAAAATAAATTAGTATGGCAACCAACTGGCCACACCCTTGTGAATTTACCATTTCTTATTAGTGTAACACATGCCATGAATGACGCCTTTGACATGAATGACACAAGACATACAGGAGCTTAATATCCAGCTTTAGATGTCACTTGAGGTGTGGGAATAGCTTACAGTTCACCACAGACAAGAAAATTGACAAGGATTTACTATCTTCTTACCTAAGAATGAGGAATTAAGTATAGTGCAGAATGTCCAAACAGAATGTACTTCACACTGCTAGAATGTGGTTAAAACTGAGAATTCCTGAAAGGTGCTCAATCCCACAGCAAAACTCCGATCACCAAATAGCTTTTATATTTGGTACTGAGTGTTCATGTTCATTAGTTCATTAATTTGCAAACTGGACTTTGATTCTATCACCTTTGCTGCCAACATTTGAGCTATTTGAGATGATCTTTGTCTTAATTGATTCCTGCTTCTCTGAAATTGTTTGTATACAACTTGACAGTTGGATTTCAGAGTGATTTGTTCGGTAGAAATGCCATGGCCATCGGGCTGCATAAGCCCCAGTGGGCATGTTAGGCATAGCTTGGCTATTTAAAGGATGGTATGTACGTGCAAAAAAGTTTACGAGAGCCAAACTATAATACATTCCTACTTCTGGCAGTTCACTCTAGTCAAACACTTCTGTCACTGCCTCTGCAACACAAAGCAATGTGCTGAAAGTTGTACTCAACTTTCCACGACACAAAAAGCTAGAATAAACATCATGAAATCAGTATTGGGCAGAATAAATGTCTGGAGTAAGGGAGGTAAAGTTTAATGTCAAGAAGATTCCAAGATTCTGAGCTAAGAAATGGCAACTACACTTAAAAAAAAGAAATCTGCAGTTAGAGTAGATCAGCAAATACTTGTTGATAATATAAAAGCTCTCCAGCCAGTCACTGAAATAACTTGCCTCACACATATTAATCTACCTGAAGTATCTTATTTAAAACCTCAACTGCAATTCTTACTTGAGAAAAACATCTTAGTTGCTGATTTTTCTACTATTTATACACTGTTCTTCTAAATAAGTCAGTACTTGAGATGACAAAGCAGACTCAAGGCCAGGTATTGCACTGGAGAGGTAACTCAGCCATAGGGACCGACAGTGTCCAGATCCAGCAGACCAACTGAAGAAAATGTGATCAGCTGAAAATTGTGAGTCTAAACCTGACTTCTAACTCAAGATATCATTTGACATCCATTTTCATTGCTAAAATCTACTCAAGCATTATGCATGCTCTTTCTGGGTCTACCTCTACTCCTCACAATCATCTCATTTCTGCTTCTAAACGTGATCTGATTTTGACTAATTTTTGAGCAGCACAACTTCACTAGCTTCGGGGAAACTGAACTTCATTTGCAAATGGTGGAGTTACATTAGAGTTAAACCAATGATTTTGACATTATCCTTGTCAATGCAAGCTTAATTTTTCAAAAAGCAGATTTTCCCCCCTATTTGCTGTCACTATGGCAACAACATCCCTTGACTTGATGTGACAGCACAGACAGGAGTTGGAATGGTGATGAAGATGAAGCCATAAAAATACTCCTTTTGCAGCAAATAAAATCTGAAGCAGAATCATATTACTACTTTCTCTCTATAAATCTATCTTTTTCAAGCTATCTTTCCACCAGATTTTTAAAAATCCCTGTTGGCTACTTCTATCCTTGTGATACATGAATAGTTTTTGCTTTGGCACTTTTAAAATTGGAGAGTGCTGATGCAGAGTTCTCAGGCTAATAAATTCAGGATTTAGCATTTATGTTGGCTCTTTAAGGCAATATTTTATTACTTCTCGTAATTACAGGAAAACCCTGAGGGGGCCTTGGGTGATGTATACAATATAAATATGAATATTGATTCACTCAGTCAATCAGCTAAACATTTTTTTATATAGTACATCTACCTTTCAGTGTTTATATTTGGTCACTGCAGATAAATTATGCGAAGGGAATTAGAACCGTAAATAAAACCCCTGCAAACAAAGAATAATTCTGACAGAAGATATAGTATGTAATAAATATGTGCATGAGGGCAACTTATTAATAAGATAACTAGTATTCTAGCTTCTGTAGCAGCGCCCTGAATCATGCCATGAACCAGATGCCAACCACATTCCCCAGAGGCCAGCTATTAATTCCTTGGCTAAGCAGCAATATAAGCAACATTACTTTAAACACGGGCTGTTTCTCCTCTACTCTCTAACTATCCCACAGTGCTAAAATTGTAATGAGAAGAGATCTGGAGCTCAGCCAGACAGCCATTTGTAATCCAGCCAACTGGCTGTTACTGCACAGATTTTTTTTCTTGCTATTCTTTTCATCAAATTAAGGTTAAATACACCCGCTTTCTTTAAAATCCTCCTTTCACTCCTGTAAGTATCCGGACTTCAAAGTGGCATCCTTATTTGTAGATCTACAAATTGGAAAGAACATGTGTTGCATGGTGCTAGTCCAGAAAAATATTAAAATGCATTCTTAACTTCATGTGTAACCTGACTCTCATTGAATCAAACATTAAGTCTCATCTTATTTTTGACAGTGTTGGCTAAGTTTGGAGTGAAATATGTGTATAAATGCTTTGCTAGATAAGTTACAGAGTTTTGCATTGCTGGTATTTCCTTGATAAATAATTGACACTAAAAGAACACCAAAATTAAAATTGTCAGTGGTGCGTGCATCTGGTGAAGTGAAATCTGGTTAAGTTCTGAATGTTACAGTAAACAATGTAACAGTTAGTAAGAATTTTACTGTTTTTTCAACTCTCAAAACAGCATTCATACTTACCAACAAACTGTGCTGGATTGGCCCTTGCAGGTAGGTAAGTCCTCACCTCATGTTCACTCACTTACCCCTAGAGCAAGACAAGGAAGTGAATTGGAGGAACATAAATGTGTTAAGACAATTTAAAAGCAAAGGAAAGAAGCAGGAAAACGAAGAAGTGGGAAAATGCTATGAAGAAAGTTAACCACTAGTTGTTTTGTTTTTTACCAGGTTCCTTATCTTGATAACTTCCTTATCTTGATAACTTCCTTATCTTGATAACTTCCTTCTCCAAGTGATAGAGGAGTTAAAAACAGAGGTGTTATGCTGGATTTTGTTCACACCAACAAGGAGAGGCTGGTGGGGATATGAAGCTCAAGGGCAGCTTGGCTGAAGTGACCATGAAATGGAGTCCAAGATCTTTGGGGCAGTGAAAAGTGTGCACAGAAAGCTCGTTACCCTGGAATTCAAGAGTTGACTTGGTATATTCAGGGATCTGTTTGGTAACATGCCTTGGGATAAAACCTTGGAGGGAAGATTGGCCTAAGAAAGCTGGTTATTAGTTGAGCATTTCTTCCTCCAAGCTCAAGAAGATGAAGAGACAATCTCATTAAAACATACAAATAAGGACAGGGGTCAAACAGATAGGCCCAGGCTCTTCTCAATTTTAATGTGACAAAGCAGTAGAGAAAAGCCTCTCCACTAAGTTATGTGGATGATTATTTTTAGATTTGTTGCTAAAAAAAAATCTAAATATTGTCAATGGAATATATAGTATAAATAGGTCTAAAAAGATAAAAAATTAAGAGATTGCCCTAGAAATGTACAGGCTTTGGCCTTGCATAATGCACAGCTGCAAAGCAACAAAGTACTTATTGAACTATTTAAGATTTTATCTCTGTGAGTAATCAGGATCTTAACACTTTTACTTATTCATCCAAAAGTGAGACTTTCCAGTGTTATGGCTGGATGTACCTGGCAGACACTCCTGGCTGGAGATGGGGGAGAAGGAAGGGGGGGAGCGAAGGGAATGGGGTGGGTGGGTGCAGATCAGTGTGGAAGCTGCCTGCAACCCCAGGAGACCAGTCAGCTCAGTCTCCAGCAGCATTTTGTACCCTCCTGTGGGCCAGCGTGCACCAAAGCCAATCACAGTCATCACAGCTCCCCCATCTCTGAAATGCTTTCATCATGTAATTATCCTGAGTCCCCCCTGCAATTTGTCCTGTGTTAGGACAAATCATATTGCCCATTAGAGAAAATTGCAAGGAAGAGGAGGTACAAGTGTGGGGAGAATGCAGGAGAAGGCATTTTGTCACCAACACACAATACTAAATACTTTTAGAGAGATATGAATCAATGCCTGACTGTTAAATTGTTACTCTGTTTGGCAAGCCTTTATGGGATTCTTAAACAAAAGCTGAATGAATAATGGAGTTAACCTAGGGAAGAGGAATTCACTAAATTATTTCAAAGTGGCATTTACCAGAGTGAAAAGCCCATTATTTTGTTACGTCCCCCACCATACTGAAATAAAAAGTACTCTTTGGAGAGGTCAATAACACTTAACTTGATTTAGTTAAATCAATTTGATTTCTTATTTGATGGTTGCTCTTCACACCTTAAAAACTAAGCCTGTCCAACTCTATCACAGCAGTTAAGGGGACAAAATGTAAACATTGCTATATTTTCCATCCAAGCATATATATACTGAAAAGCGCATAATTGCTGTGAGGCAAGGATATTCACAAAACATGTCACAGAGTTTCAGTATTAAAATACATTTGGATTTTTGTCAATTTACATAAAAAATTGTTTCATTTACAAACAAAATTTACATTTTTTATTTCACAAAAGTATTATGATTTTGGAAGCATTTTTGATTACTTGTTAGAGCTGACCAACAAGTTACTATTCTCAAAATCCTCAGAGCATACCAATGGAGGCTCAGAGATCCTCAAAACCAGCACTAATTTCCTATGAACATGTGTGTTATCTGTATTTACTTGGGAAAGATGACATATATATAGCAAATGAACAACATTACTAGCATCATAACTCTGGGAGGATGTTTACTGAATACTGAATAATTTAGAAATATCAGGTATGAGTCTCAATTTAGTCTTCATTGATAAGACCCAGTTTGCCCAAGATGTAGTTTCAAAGATTTTATAAACCACTTCCAACCTTTTAGAAAAAGTAACCCTTTACTCATACATTGTTAGAGGAGAATGTCACCATTTCTAATTGCCATTTAGAAGGACAAAAGGTGGTCGGCTGGGAAATGTCACCACGGAAATCTTGCTGCATACCTCCTAAATTCTGGCCGCTTTGGGAAAAAATAGACTATCAGACTCTCTCATCTCTGTTATTTAAGGTATATAGAGACTTCAGAAGTAATGAGCACTCTTCAAGTAAGGCCATGGGAAGTTTAAGATGTTCAAAGATGTAGCCCAGCATTTTACAGGAAGAAGCTGATGGCCACCACACTGTACAGGAAGAAGGCAGGCATGCCTTTTGGAAACTGGTTATGTACACTGACTCCCAATAACCACAGTAAACTTGGTCAGATCTGTCCATTCTGTCTATTCTCCCTAAAATGCCTCACTCATCATCGCTGGCAGCGAAACAGTTTAAGAGTTTGCCCTTCTCATTGTTTTTCCCTGCCCTTGCACTTGGCCACAGACAAAAATATGGACAGAATATGAGGGTCATTCTGGTGGGGACGTAACACAAGGCGTCAGCCTCCTTGTTTGCCCTACCTGACATGGCTGTTGTGGGAGCAGCAGGTATGGAGTATGCAGTGTTAAACATTTCCCTCTTTCACTTTGACCATGATTATAGCCAAATTTATCTGTTCTGTATGGGGAAAAAATGGCCATTGTTTACCACAAATATGGAATAGCCCATATTTAGGAACATATATCCTAGGACATATTAAGGCATTATTCATGCTTCCTGGTTTCTGATAGATGAAAAGAAATTACATTAGAATATGACTTGTTCCAAGTTTGAGAGACATTTACCTATGTGTGCATGAAAAAGCATGATGTGCTCTTTTCTAGTGAAATCCCTGCTTTAACAAATATGTATTACCGCGCCTGAGTGGGTGCAGCTGGTGAGAGAGAGACAGTGAATCTTGTTTCTTGAATCAGAAGGCTTGATTTATTAATATATGATATAATACATTATAGTTATACTAATAAAATATAGAGAGAGGTTTTGCAGAGCTGCTAACTAAGCTAAGAATAGATAGAAAAGAATCCACAACAAAGTTGTGTCCAGGGACTCAGTCCCCTAGCTTGCACTGATGATTGGCCCTTAATTATAAACATAGAAAATGAGCCAATCAAGGTGAATCCTATTGCATTCCACAGCAGCTGATAACAATTGTTTACCTTCTCTTCTGAGGCCTCTGCCTTCCAGAAGACACAGAAATCTGAAAGAAAGGATTTCTGTGGAGAAATGTCTGCGACAAATGTGCTTAACAAATTTGTACACAACATTCTTAAGTCAATATTCATTCATGGTGGCTTATGGCAGAATTATCTGTTAAAACTCTTCAACAGCTATCAGAAACACCAGATTAAGGTGGCTTGACATGATACTCTTAGTGTAAATACAGAATTAAAGAGCTCTAGAGGTTACAAGAATGTATAATTCAGCTTAAGCAGATAATTGGAATCATTGAGCCCCCAAATAGAGGACGCTGGTTTTGTGAAGGGTTTTGGTATGCCAGTTTATGAGGAACAAAATAGTTGAACAGAGCACAACAAAATTTCTCTATTTAGATGGCACAAAGTTATGTCTTGACCTTGGATTTTTATTTCTTAACAACTGCCATCTAGAGATCTGAATATTCCTGAAGCCACAGTCTTCATGCCGATGTAGTGATTTTGCCAGACTGGCACGCATACAGGTCCTAATTAAATTCCAATACAACAAAAATGTCTATATACATAAACATTGGATAGATAAATGCAAAAAAATCCATTACTCTCCACGAATAGAAACATGTAGTTGAAGAGTTGATGTTGGCTACCCAGCAGAACTGCCTTGGCCTGTTCCTTGCCAGCAAACATGCTAATGGGGGGTGTTTATCTATTGCTCATACTTTCAGTGTTTGCATAAAGCAGTAACCATGAAACACCACTTGTACAACAGCCAAGTTGTACTGATGCAGCAGTTCCATCTGAGGGGGAAAAGAGAACAATGACAGAATACAAACACAGTTTTACGGTATAACAGGCTTTTTGAGGGAATGCATACCCTCAGAAATAGGGGACAGGACACTGCACTCATACTAGGGAGCACAGTTGTAATTATTTGAGTAAAATAGCACGTCTATGACTCTGATAATCGTATCAATTTAAAATGTTTACATTATCTCAAGGACTAAAATGTTCTCCACTATTTTCATATGTAAGTTAAAATTTGGGAACAAACTGTACTGTTCTGCAAGATGAGAGCAGACAAGCTGGATTCATTTTTAATGAATCTAAAGAGCAGAAATTTAAACTGAAGGCATTAGTTCCACCAGCTGCTTACAAGATGTAAGAAAATTTTGTCCCAGTTATCTCATCATTTTCTTATTTTGAATTAATGTTATTATTGTAAAGGTACAGTTAAAATGCAGTTCTGTTCTGAAAAGAAAATATGTATTATTTTATTATGTTTCCCTAAATGTAAACTACCACTTCATTCTTTCTAATTAACAGCACTAATATAACTTACCTAAGATGTATTTAAAGGCAAAAGAGATGCGCTGCAAAGTAACCATTTTGCAACTGAAAGTTCTTCACAACCTAAGATGAAATACAAACTGATTTACAGATCATTTCTCTGTAATATTCACTATTAATTTTTAACATACATTAACACTATTTCGCTCTTTATTTCTGTAAGTAAAGAATCAAAGCTTGGAACATATACAGGTAATAAAAAAAATCATTGCTTTATCAAAATTCTACTTACTTTATTAAAAAAACTAAGGCTACTCAAAATGCAGCTAATAATGATTTGTTCTTATGTGTGGAGTTTCACTGAATCAGTTACAAAGTTGCAACTTTTTATTTCACAAAGGTTTATTCAGGGCAGGGTCCTGTACATTGCCCAATGGAAATTATGATTCTGAAGATAAAAAAATACCTCAGACCTCTCACCAACTCTTGTCCCTTGAAATGTCCCTTGAAATGGATTCTGAAGATAAAAACATACCTCAGACCTCTCCACCAGCTCTTGTCCCTTGAAATGGAGCGTGGAATGTGTGAACGTGTGACAGCCACAAACAAAAATATACCCGTCCATATTTCAGTTGAAATAACTTGTACTCCACATTCCTCCCTGAGATATACAACTAAATTCACACCTCAAATCAGTACGCCTGACTTTTAGCAATGTGACACATTAGGATGAAATCCAAAATCACATACCAGAAGTAACGTGGTTAAATTGATCTCTGCATGGCAATATTAAACACAGGACTGTCATCAACAGAAAAAATTGTGTACAATTTCATGCCTCCATTATATCATTATATAAGAATCAAAGAGAGCCTCAGGGCTCACAGAAGGTCAGCGTGTTTGCTTAAGTGTGGTTTTGCTTCCACTATAATGTCATTATGAATGCACTGAGTAAGAACTCAAACCCTTTCTTAAGCAAACCATGGACCTTTTCTATGTCAAAGTTATATAAACCTTTAATTCAAGGAATGGTTTTGTTCAACTAGGCTATTCTAGAACTCCATATTTTCCAAAGTGCTAGATGATAATGAGCTAGAGTTAATGCATGTACTTCATATTCTCTCTGGCTGCTCAGACTTTCACTTGTGGACCTTGGCTGCCCAAAGTGGTTAAGTAACTACTTTCAAAATCATGGTGTCACAATTAGGTCAGGTGTTAGAATATTGGATGAAGAAGAAATTAAATGCAGTAGTTTTGTAAGAAAAAAACTCCACTATAAAGGTCAAAAAATGCAAATGAGATGACTATTAATCATAACTTTGCAGAGATTTAACTGACCATTGCAGCACAAAATATTATTACACTGTCACCCAATAAAATTCCTGTGACTGATAGGAAAAGAAGTTAATTTTTATCTCCTGCCATGAACTATTAAAGCATTAGAAGAAGATATGTAAGTAATAAAGAGACTGTTCAGCTTTATCAATTTTGACAACTAACCCCAGGAAACATTTGTTTTCACAATAGCTGGATGTTCTAATTTATTTTGTTGTTTATAATTTTTTATCCTAGTCAGTTGCCCTTCAGCTGTCCCAATAGCTAATAAAGCTCAATTTTGTAGAGATTCCTAACCACAATCTTTTTGGTCTCTCCTCTATTGTATCCAGTCTGCTATTGTTTGCTTTTAATGTCCTCAAAATCCAGGTCATTTGCAATATCAGTGATTAAAATTCTCTTTGGTCTTCTCCCATAGCAATTTTACTGTCCCTTGTCTAGGTTATTATTACATTACATTTGTTCCTTTACAGTGTAGAAATCAGAATCATCTTGCACACTTACAAACGTCTCCCTTTTTAATCTGTTTATCTGAGTTCCTGTCATACAATTTCTTACTTCTCCTGTCATTCTCTGATTTCTTTTACTGTTTGTTTTTCCCCAGGTACCTCAAGATCTTACCAATTCTTCAGTGTTACACCTTCGCCTGATTATGACCTCATGCTTTCCAATACAGACCTCCAACACAAGCCCCAGTCTACTGAAAAATGCCTCATCAGACAAATGGGTGCAGTAGTACTTATAAGATCTATAATTTTTAGTGCATGAAAATATTTTAGTGCATGAGAACCCTTTCTACTTGCAAGCCTGTAGAAATAAGGAATATGAGGTTTAACTGTACGTAAAAAGGTGCAAACTGGCCAAGATCCCTTTACTGTGTGATGCCTGTGAGAAGGGACAGCGAAGCATCCATCTGGAGAAGGTTCGGGTTTTGAGAGGAGTGTTCAGTAAATATTCCTCTACAGCCTACACAATTCCCTTAAAAGTGATGAAAATAGAAATACCTATGAAGTAATTAGAAGAAAGTCTCTGTTTCAAATAGATCTCAGTCAGAGGAGACTGGGGTAAATGAGGAGGAAAGGTTTCCTTTAGCAATGCTGTAGGAAAAAGCCGACATGGCTCACAAAACAAACTCACAAACTCTTTTCCCTTTAACCTGTGAAAAAGATCTGTTGAACTACATCATTCAAAATGCTTCTTTGGTTTGTCCTGCCCTTGGAAGGCATCAAGAACTCCATCAGACTTAAAATAATTATTAACATTGCTAGTAACAATCATTTGAAAAGCTCAGGGAAAAAATGCCACTGGGGACACTTAGGGGACATTCCGTGGGATGGAGGAGGAGGCAAAACAAGGGCTACTTTTATTTAATTTTGCACTGAGGATGTTGTGAAATGAATGGTTTTTTGCAAAGCGCCTTAACTTTGCTTACCTCAATCAAGCCATTGAAAATCACTCTGCATATCAGAAGTGTGCCACACAAGAATTCTGTGCTTTAAACACCTAGACCAGTCAGTCTGTTCTTCTGTTCCTTATAAATTGAGTGCACATACCTGTTTTCTACATTGTCGTTATGAATTATGTAGTTATTTCTCATAACTTGTAGAAATTGCAAAACCCTTGAAACAAGCAACATACACTTTACTCATGTTGACAAAACTATCATTTATAGGGCCCCTACAGAGATGTGCTAGCCATGATTATTTGCTAAGGTCTCAGGTGAGATTTTGAAGCTGATTTCACATGCAGTGAGCTGTAACACAAAATTAACACTTTGCCGACTTTAATCAGCATTTTGTTCAGGACTTGGCTATGGATATCCAAAGATTTAGATGTTTTTCTAACCCAGTTTTTCTATCTAAACCTTTGAACTACTGCTAAGAACCAACAATGGATAAACTAGTAAATATTCAGAAAAAATTAATTTGGCCCCTTAGGCACGGTCTTTTATACAGAATGAACATTGGGCAAGTGGAGAAGTTTTTCAGTCTTATGCGTTCCTAGTTGATATTCTTGCCGTGATTCACTTCCTCTTACCATCCAAAACTGTATCACAGAATCTTAGGGACCATAGAGTGGTTTGGGTAAGGAGGGATCTAAATGATCATCTAGTTCCAGCCTCGCCACATGGGCAGGGCACCCCTTCAATGAGGCCATACTATTCACACATGGATGCACCTTCCAGGGATGGTGCATCCATGGCTGCTCTAAACAACCTGTTCCAGTGCCTCATGATCCTCAGAGTAAAGAATTTCTAATATTCTAAACCAAATCTTTTTCAATTTAAAACCATTACCCATTACTAAGTCACAGTAAGCAAGCCTAAAATATTAATCTTTCATTCATGCATTTTTTTAAAAAAACCCAACAATTTAAAAAAATTCATGCATTTACTGTCATTATGTTATTCTCCTTCACTTTTAATCCTGTATCATCCATATTTTATTGCCCATTAAACCAGTCTGGCTTACTCATAGATTTCCTCTTGGGAAAATTAGATGTCATATTGCAACCATTTAATTTTTTACTATCACCTTCATTTTAATTTAGATTTCACCTTGAATTGCTAATATCTTCTTCCCTTTACTCATTGTCACTTAAATAAAGGTAAATTGGCAATGCAGTGTCATTTCTTGATTTCTATATTTGTTCATTAATTTTAATCTATTTCACCTTTTTTGGGTTTTTTATTTACTTTGAAATGTTTAATATTTTTCAAGGCTCTTTTTATCTAGCAATTATTTTCTTGACTCAGTTTCAACATAAACAAAAATAGATGATGTTCTGGAGTTTCTTTGCTCATTAGCTACTGAAGAGTCTTCTCCACTTAGCAGTCTTTCCTTTTATTTTTTCAAATCAAAGCAAGAAAACTTCATTTTAATGCAAATAAATGTCTGATGGTGATTTGTTTCTTAGAATTGCTTTTTGCACTAATCTCCTTATTTAATAAGAAAATAAAAAGAAACAAAATGAGCTAAAGTGTACAGAGAACAACTTGTGGATTAACCTTTTGTAGAAAGGTGTTCTTTAAAAGCAGAGAGCATTCATTAGATCCTCTACACAAAAGAAAAAGTAAAGCAAATGGTGAATCCATCTCTCAGAAAAGTGGCAATAAATCTCTTAGATTAGTCAGAATTGAGCAGTTTGAAATAAGCAAAAGCCAATAGCTCATCCCCTGCTTGTGTTTATCCCCATTCAGCATGTTCAGTCTAACAACGCAGAGAAGACTGAATGAATTTATATTCAAATTCACCAGCCAGAATCAAAATATGAAATTACTAAGATACTACAATTATTTTTTAGACAACTTAAGGGAATTTAAACTTTTCTTATAAATTGAATGTAGGGAGATGGAAAAGACATATATAGCAGCAGGGGAGTTCAATTTTCCAGTACCCATGAGATCATAAGCTATTTTTAAGGTAATGTCTTACTGGGATTACTGGCAGTGGTAATTAGCTAAAATTGACAAGGCACTCATTGTGACATATTATGACAGGGAAGAATTTGTATCACAGCTCTACTTTAGCACTTCAACATATTAGCATAAATTTGCCTCATGGTCTCAAAAGGATATTCAAGGGTATTCCTCTCTTTTTATGTTTTGCAACTATCAGCTCTCCTAATGTATTATTATGAGTGTTTCTTTGCCATCTGTACCACCATTAGAGGGGACTCGCTATAAAATATTGTTTACATCTGTTAAGCACACAGACTTGATGACTTATCTCAATGCACAGCTACATAGAGGAGTTTTTGCTGAAGCATGAAAGTCTTGCAGCATCATATCCTGGCTACCTTGAAATAACAGAAATCTTTGACACTTCAGAAGTACTTATTCTTAGTTTGGGGCTTTTGATTTATTATTTGTTTGTGAATTAATGATGTTTTGATCTTTTTGCTTTTTATCATTGCTGCATTTTGATACATCTCTGAGAAAGGGCAAGAAATAGAGTTTAGGATCACATTAAAGCTGACTTATTACTGTGCTTGCTTGGAGCTTTTAATGGCACATCATAAGAAACAGTAGATGCCTGCCTAAACTTTACACTCACTAATACCTCTTAGATGAAATTATATTTTGGCATGCAAAACAGCACAACCAGGCAGCCTAGGAGTAATTACAAAATCACACTGCATTACATTTTTTTAAACTGGTTTGTAAAGAAAAAGGTGATTTTCTAACTTTGATCATTATGTACCAGCACAGGGGAAAGTGAAAAGTGGTTTTCTCTTCACCAGTAGTTCAATCCCTACTAATGTAAACACTGTGGAAGCCTTCAAAGACAGATTCTATATGCTACTGTTCATGAAATAGTTCAGTGTCTTCAGCTTATTTGGAAGTTCTCCAACACAAGCAATGTATAATCAAGTATTTGAGGAAATTAGTAAGACAAAAAATATTCTGCTTTTAAAATTAGAACCTGAGGAGCATGGATACATCTTTGTTCTGTGACAGATTTTTTTTTTTTTATAATTCAATAGCTTTTTATGAAAATTACCACTTAAAAACCTGGATACATATAAAAATTATAATTTGTCATTAGAAAGCTGTTACAGTATGTGACATCTAAGAGTTTATTTTGCATAAGTGCAATAATCTAGCCCAACTAAAAGCGAATTGCTTCAATGGCACTTTATAGTCTCATTGAATGAACCTCCTTTAGACATTCATTTGTCTTGATAATAAATCACAGACTCCAAGTTCTTTGAATAAAAACACTGCATTTGGCTAGCATCAGCAGTATCTTTTCACCCAGCCTCTACAGAGTTGCCAGTTCAATTCCTTGCAAATGCTAGTAAAGCAGCTCTTCAACCAGAGGAAGGCTAGTAGAAATTCTAGGTGATTATGCTAAACCTATTTCCAAAGCCCTGACTCACAAAAGTTGGGTTTGAAATGCAGATCTTGTTTTAAAATCACATTCTTTCCACATCATAAAAAATGCTTAAGTAGGAAAAGTCTTCATTTGTGTTTCAGATCCTGTGTAAGAATTTTATGGTTTTAGTGAAGAGAAAATTTTGGAGTGACCTAATTGAGGCCTTCCAGTGATGCCTTAAGTTTTAGCTCCCATATTTTACAAATTCTGTACTGCATTAGTATATAACTCTGAACTACATATAAAGTGTTAGCAAGTTCTCTTCACAGTTTAGTTGGACAACACAATCCATTTCCAGCCTGAAAACCAAGGTCACCATCGCATCTTCAAGCCCAAGAAAGTATAAACAACAGCAAATTGAGAAGAGCAAATCAGGACTATGGGACTTCATAACCTGAAGCTGTAATTGGACAATTAATTCCAATACAGCTTTAAACTGAGAGTAGGTTTAGATTAGACTTCAGGAAAAAATTTTTACTGTGAGAGTGGTGAGGCAGTGGAACGGGTTGTCCAGAGAAGTTGTTCATGTCACATCCCTGGGAGTGTTCAAGGCCAGATTGGATGGGACTTCAAGCAGCTTGGTCTAGTGGAAGGTGTCCCTGCCCATGGCAGGGAGGATTGGAATTGTGTTTAAGGTCTCCTTTAAGGTCTCCTTAACCCCGAGTCATTCCACGATTCCGTGTGCAAAGCTGTCATACAACAGCCTGAGCTGAACCAGTGATGGGGTCTGTGAAAATATTACTAGTCTTTATTAAGCAGTAATAAAATTCAGAATTTCCAGATGTTAAGTTTTGTAACATTACACTTACAGCACTGAGCAAGGAATTTCCTGCACCCATAACAGGAGGCTCAATTGCACATGCCACTTGTTTAGAATCTGTGGTGTGGTAACTTGGAGACTTTGATCACATTGCTACATTGATTCACAAGAGCTACTGAAACCAGAACTTTTGAAGCAAGTTCTTATTAAAAGTCCTTTCACCATTTCTTCACCAGTGTTTTTCTCATGATGTTCATCCGGGAACACAGGATAAACATGTCAGCCCACGCATTACCTTCAGGAGATTTAGACTTAACAGGAAAAGTTTGAAGTAATGGATACCAAACAAATCCTTTTCTTTCTTCCTCTGTGTATTAAGAAAATACCCAGAAATAGGAGATATGGTCTTGGAAATGTCATTTGGTTAAGTCAAAAGAATTCAAGAATTTTGAGGCCTTTCCCTAGCTCTGTCTCAAGCCGTTAACAACCTTGGGATGTTTTTCGCATTTGAAAATTATGATAATAACTACCCAGCAGCCTCAAAAAGTATTTGTGGTACTTTATTCTTCAGTGCTATTAAGAGCAATGAAGTGTTTTTCACAAGGAAATGAAGCACACCACATTATTCTTTCACATGGAGCTGACTATAAGAACTATGATGTCAGCATGACCACTTTTCCTTCCTGGTTCATGTCTACAAGTATTTAAGTCTGATACCTGGGCCTCTCATATTTTTAACAATTTTTTGAAGTATCACTTAAGTTCTCTGCTTCTCTGAGCAGAAATACCCTAAGTGGTATCCACAGCATTTTCTCTATTTAACAGAAGGAACATGGGATTATTGACTACTAAAATTCTTTAACCTTGTCTGCTATTGTTTTCAAACTATGTAGACAACTTTTAATATACAACTGGAATACCTCTCCACAAGGGAGTATTGTTTTGCTTGCAAGACAGAATTGTGACAACAAAGTTGCAAAGTATAAAGGTTATAAATCAATCCACATTTGAGAGTGAAACTAGGGAGATGTCATCTGTGGAACTAACTGAATAATGGCTCAGAATTGAATTATTGCCTGAAAACATAAGTTTCTAGTTAAAACATTTCCAGATTATGTAATTGATGATGAAATTATGTCTACAAATGCTTCAAGATCAAAATTTGGAACAACTGGATTCTGCATGTAGGGACTGTGAGCAGAGGGAAAAGGAAAGTCTGTGATTCATTGCTTTTTGTACGTTTATGGCTGACATGGGAAACTCTTTTCCATTCAGTGTAAATCCTCACAGTAATACAACTTTGTAATACAAACATATCTATGACAGAAATTGTATCTAGTATTTTCAAGTTCCTTATTGATTTTAACTAGAAAGAGCAAAACTGGTGCTAGATCACCAGTTTCTACTGAACTATTTGTGTTCCTGAAGGCTCTTGGACACAAATTAAAAAGAAATTTACTAGAGCTAGCACAGTTCTACATGTTTAGTGAATAAGCAGTTGCTTAACTAATACTAAAGCTGATTGTGAATTTTCCACAGGAAAACTGTTTTCCTTATGTAAAGGCAAAATCAAACATTTCATTGTGAGTCTCTGATTCATATATCTTATAAAGCACGAAAAGGAAACATCCTTTTGACACAAAAAATGTTTTTTTTTTTTTCCCAGGCCCTATACTGCATTATGGAAATTATATGTCAGGCATTCATTTCAGCCAAGGCTCTCCCAATACCATATCCCACAATCCAACGTGAACTTCTCTCTCTTTGACCTGGCTACATGATTGAAAAATTTGAATTCATCATAGAAGGAACTGGAAAGCAGAGAAGACCATACAACACAGTCCTTTCTTCCCTTGTCAAGTACTGGAACACTGAAATGCCATCATACACTAACCGACCAAAAAAAAAAAAGCAAAATAAATTTCAGCCTCTGCCCATCTCCCTTTACCACACTTTATGCATAGCATTTTAACTCCTAGCAGATTTCACTTTCAGTGTTGAACCATGCTGCAAATGCACCAACTTTGCTATCACCTAAGTGCATTCCTAGTGACAAAGAAATTTGTGTCAGAGTCCCTTTTTGTTGCATCCCATGAGTCATTGCTAATGTGCTCTAGAAAAATTTCGGTTTCTCAGAATTCTAAGAAAACTTTTCCATCTTTTACAAAAATATCCCATACAATTTTATTCTCACAGCCCATTTATATGTAAATGAATTTTCTGCAAATACATGTCTACTTCAAAAAAAAAATAAAATACAAGTCTGCTTCATATAAACATTTCACTAAATTTCTTTAATGTGTTCTTGAAATGTCTCCAGCAGACATGTGTTGAAGTGGGATTTGGGTAGTGGAGCAAGTTTTTGTCCAGGGAAACCTGGTCCAACTCAAGCCAAGTGCCATATTGTGACAACTGATACTGGTGCATCCCCTGCCCTGCTCAGGCCAAACTATGACCTGAGAAATGCTCATTAGGCCTCGGCCTTGAAAAACAGCTCCTGGGCTCAGCTTTTCTTGAGCTTATCAGAAAAACTGTTCCCAGTAACTAGTGCTGTCCAGCGAGCTGCTGGTTTTCAACAAACAGTGTTGGAAATTTATTGCTCGTGCCTGAAAAACTGCCCAAGGGAAACAACACTTTTTGAAGAAAGTTACCTACCTGAATTGCAGCCAGGATGAGAAATCATTATGAGGAAAGCTCACTCTGTTGTAACCCTGTAAACCATAGTCCAAAGTGAGATCCTTGGAGTCACTTGGTCTCTCCTGGACCTCAGCAGCTGTGACCAGCTCCTCCCTCTGAGCGAGGCACCTCAGAGCCAGTGATCTCTCTGGTCTGCCATATGAGGAGGATCACTGAACAACAGTGATGGTGATACACACCCTCCTCCCGACTCAACCTTTGCCTGCTGAGAAGATGAAAGGCCTCTGACACAAGTACTTCACTGAAATGGAAGGGAACTTTTTCAGAGGTGTATGTCTGACCTGCACCCTTTGACATCTGTGCGCAGGCTAATAAGAATATGCCATAGCAAATGTACTTGGAATGTTGCTCTCCTGGATTCTTAAGTATTTTAGATTTGCAAGCAAGTTGGGCCTGTGAGTTACTATTATGCTATCATAAATTCTATATGAATTGTTCAATTGTTTAAATTAAGCTATAGACTAACTGCTCTTAAGTTTAGGTTTAAACCTTTAGACCAAAAATTTCTGAAGCTCTGTTTAGCAAGGACATCTACTCTGAATCTTGTGAGCCAACAGGAGCACCTTCTTTATTCCTTTTTCCTTTTGACCCTTATCCTTTCCAACCAATTTTTTCTTCCCCCTCCTCCTCCCTCAGCCCCCCAAGCCTTGTCACAGATAATTTTGGGGTTGATTTTTGTTGCAGACTGAATAGATTAGATTTTTGTTTGATTTTTCTGTCTGCTTTAGTAGCAGGGTAAACCTGAGCAAGGAACTTATTGTGTTTTAGCTTTTACGCGAGCCCTGCTTTTGCAGTACCTTTGCCAATGATTCTTTAAGCAACCCTAAAACACATATTCATGACAAGTCTCTGAAATATCTTGGCTCTTCAAGGTAAGTGCTCTCAGAAGGACTGCTGCTCACTGAGTCCCTGTAAATTATTTTCCTTTGAAGGATGACTTAGTCCAGATCAATAGACTGGTAGATCTATTTGTGGCAGACCACAATGTCCAAAATATCTTCTGGAACCGGGAGTCATGTATCAGCCTTTCTTGCTTCTTTTCCTCTGTCATAAAGTTGGCTAGAGTTTTTCCTGCAAGAAAAAATGTAGAATAAGAGAGCGCATGTTCTCATGTCTGATGGTGTAAAAGAAAATACTGCAGAACATTGCTGCCTGACCAGAATTTCAAGGGACCAGAAACTTCTTTTTTCTTTCTCTTTCCTTTTGGCAGCTCTGTTTCACAGTGAGGCCCAGACAGGGCAGGAAGATAAAGGAGTACAGAAAGTTCAAATGAAAAACAGATGTTAGGAACAAATCTTGCAACAAAACTCAATGTCCCAACAGCCATTTGCTTCAGTACGCTGAATACCCCAGGAATATAGGAATATATAGGAATTAGGAATGTAATAAGAATATATTATAACAACATTTATATCAGTACAGTGATGGAGACTAATAATACCTCCACTTTTAAAAGTAAGCTCATTAAGTAAAAAATATCTGAAAACAGCATTTAATATTTAAAAACTATTCATTAGCTAATTTATTCATTATTTACATAACTAAATTCTAACCTAACAATACAGAGCTTGGTAATGTGATTTTTAAAATACTAGACAACAAATTATTCTGAAATAAAATTCAAAGGCAAAAACATTATTGAAATGAGAATTAGCAATGAAATGCTAACTTTCCAGCAGCTCCAGGGAGACCTTTTGTGACTATCATGGAGTTAGTACCTGTAGAGTAAGTATAACACCATAACATAAATTAATTTATGACTATGAAGGCTAAACTGAAATCCTATCATATTTCAAAACTTGCATTGCAGACTGATCTAAGTAAGGACATTCATATATCACTTCTATGTACAGATGTACACAGAAAAGTCTCCAATGAGGGCCTCAGAACACGTATCAGCAAGACTAGTTTTCTATTACACCATATTATATACTTCCTTCTCCATGTGATATATGAGTTTCAGAAGAAAACATGCCTCAAGGAATCATTGCTCCTTCATTTTCTTCTCTTGAAAGAAGTTTGCATCACAATATGTTGTACCCACAAGGCTGTGGGCAGTTGTTATGCTATCTATGTGTTTTCAAGGACATTCTGCCCAGTGTACTTTCCTGAAGCGATTGCTGCCTCTCATAACTGCTTGGTGGTGTTCCTTGTAAAGAAATGAAAAGGAACAACTAAATAAACATATTTCTTACCTTAGTTGATCTGTATCTTATTATATATCTGGCTGCTTCATGTACAGATTAATATATTTCTTATATTGGCTGAGCTGTATTGAAGTCTGTATCCCACTACTTCAAAATTGTAATCTGGAGTTTTGCCACCCTTCATGCAGTACTGAAGAAGTCTTTGAAGAGCACTACCCTCTAACTTCCACTGGAGAAATCTGATGCTGCAATTTTGCCTTCAGGTACTGCCACAAATCATACTGGAAGCAACCAGCAGTAATGACAGCTCTCCTACAGAGAGCTCCTGCAATAATCACGCTGGTATCTAGCAATTAAGAATGGATTGACAATCATATTTTTGTTAGCACAACTTTGCTCCTCACGCTTCCTATTCTGTTGAGAATTAGAGATTACAGACATGAGCTGATCTTTGCATCTAAAATTGAGTAACAGTGGCTACAGAAAGAAGAATTTGTTTTATGTATTTTGAAAGATCATATTCTGAACTGCAATTTATTTTTACTTATAAGAAGTTGAATAATAAAGTAACTTTTAAGCAAATCTTGGTGCATTCCTTAATTAAAAGGAAAGCATAGTATTTAAGGATGTATGTACAAAACTGATTTTTACTGACAAAAAGATCCAAGATATTCTGTAAGAAAGCTGTTTTATCACTAAGTCCCCTGCTCTTCATAAAAATTTTGAAATACATCCTTAAAGTCAAGATTGCATCTAAGCATTACATTGTAAGCATATATGCCTTTTATACCTCTGCATATTATATATTATGCAAATAATATATATTCTAAATAAATTAGAGTCTAAATTTTGTGAAAATAGATGTAATCAATATGTAATACTAGAGAGTATTTCCTTTTAACTGAAGTAAAATCTCCTGGCCAGTTTCTCATAACTTCCAGTAATACCAAGAATATTGTGATGAACTTAAATTTCAAAAAAGTAGTCATAGACTTTTAGCATACTTATTATGATATTAAACAGAGTTAAGAGAAAAAACTCCATGGCAACAAAATCAGCTGATGATACACATGTGCTAAGAGTTTTGTAATCGTGAAAAAGGTCTCTCTCAACATGAATATCTCTTCACATTGCATCTTCTGTCAAGTAGACAAAAAATTACCATTAAACAGTGTGAACTTTCAGAAAAATTACTGTGAACTTTTAGAAAGCTGTCCCTTTTAGCAGTGAAAAGTCCTTTAATAACCCCAACAGTAGTTTTATTTTTCTTTCTTACAAATAAAAGAATATTGAGATCAATAGAACAAAAGATAGGACACACATGTTTATTGACACCTGGAAGTTTCCTTTCATCAGTGAACACTTTCTACCCAAAAATGCTTCTAGGTTATGGTGGTAGAAGACCGGCTGTTTATGTATTAGTGAGCAAAAATTGTAAAAATAGCTGAAATTACATGATCAGATCTGACTGTTGAGTGATGTCTGAAGGCATTGCTTGGTGATATTAAACGCTGAACTTCTTTCATATCCACCTTAATTAGTAGTTGCATGACATAAAGTTAAAATATGATTGCATTTTCACTCTTAGAGAAAGAAAACACCTCCTGTTCCCATGCATGTGGTGCATCAAACCACCTGTTTTATGCGCCTAACTATATTCACAGACTATTATGTGGAATTGCACACATCACACAAATTACTTAAAATCTGCTCACCATAATTTAGCAAGGATTCGTGTGGACTTGTATTCATAAAACAGACAGAATTTGGTCAGTATTACATTAAAATTTCTACAAACAACTTTCTCTCTCCTGACTTAAGCAGAAAGAAAATCCATTTGGTTAGCATGTACCTAAAATTATACTACAAAATGCATCTGAACATCCATGCAAATAAATGTTAGTGGATTTTGGACCTCCCAGTTATAATAACCAACAACAAACTGTAAGATTTCCTCACTTACACGCATTATCCTGAACTGCAAGCCAGATAAAATAATGTTTTGCAAGATTTGTACATTTTTTCATCTTTCATACTATCAGGAGAAGTAGTGACATCTTCTGCCAGTAGAATTCCTCAATTCACTGCATGTGTTCAAAATGCACATAATACTTCCCACCATTGAACTGACAAACATAACAATGAAAGAGGTTTAGTTATAGAGGGTCCAAATTATCTGCTGTGGGATAAACAAATTTTATTTAAGTATTTATTAAAAAGTCCAGCAGTAGCCAACTCAGAGCTATCAAAAAACCCAAACCCCATTGGGTTAAACTTACTTATTTCAGAGAAGTAAACCATAAGAACAGAAACAGGAATTCAGAAATTAAGAGAAAAGAGATGGTATCATTTACTCAAAACCCAACAGCTGGGTCTATTTCTACTTTATCCTTTACCATAGACACCAACAAAGCTATTTCAATCTATAACACAGAGAATACTGCAACCTGAATTCTTGACCTTGCTGTACTCACTTTGCTTGCAGTAAATCTCTATAATTCAGAAGGTAAAGCAACCTTACAAGTTCATACACAAGATCTGTGAGAACCAACCCAGAGAACACACAATTCCTAATGCACAGTCAAATTTAAAATTAAGTTGCTATAACAGAGTTGAGGAAAATATTCAAATGAATGTAATATTAATGTCATTAACATTAATTATGCATGACAGGCAGTACCTTTTTGTCTATAAAGAACACATAGTCTTCTCTAATACTCAGGATGCAGAAAGAAACCTGCTGAAAATATCTGAATTTTTTGAAAATCAGAAAATGAGAATTCGTCCCTTAGAAATTATATTACAAGCATAATCCACCATACACAACCTGAATCAGGGTTCTCAGGTGGAGCACACATCTTATGAGTCAACTCTCAATAATGAGAATCATCCAAAGCATCACACATGGAGAAATGGGGATTTTTACTCATTCAGACATCTGGTACAAAATCAATACAGCTAAACAAAGACTGTAGAGAAACTTCTTTAAATAAAGAAGTCACAATTTATCAATAACTTTCCCCCAAACTGTCAGACAATTATACAAAGAAAAGTGTAGCAGGAAAATATTTCTTTTCTAGATGTACTTCCTAGTGTGGTTCTACACAATAGGAAAGTTGGTTTAAATGTAATTGAAAAATTGGGGTAAATAACCATTACTTTACATTTACAACCAGGTAATTTTGAACTTTTCATTCAGGTTTCTGGTTTGACATATGGTACAAAAATAAATTATTCAGAGAGTGCTTTTCAGGCTGTGTGTATAAGATAAATGTCCTCATTCCTCTTGTTGTACTTGCACAGTTCATGGATGCCCATGTATTACTTGTATGACTATATAAACATTCAAAAAGCAGTGTGGAAATTGGCTTCTGGTCTTTTTCACCAATTTTTCATTTTAATGGGATCATAAAAGACCTCATAATCTCTGAAAGTATCTCCTTGTGGTAGTAGAAAAATCCCCATTGGTCAGATCATTATAACAAGACTAACTCTGTACCCATCCCAAACCCCTCAGCTCGCCTCTAGAGTAATCTTTATTTTTGAGCTTTAATGAGGTAGTTGAATTTAACTGGTATAAAAATGATAAGGCTAACTGGATTAATTATTTACATGAGCTGAAGCCAAACTTTTTATGTGTGAAGTCTATGCACAAAGGAGCTTTTGCACTGCAGATTTCCAATATCATTTCAGTCTAGATTTTCTGGTTTGCAGTTGGCTATGCTCAGCAAGGAATTTTTGTTAGTTTCAGACATCCAGCAGCCCCTGCAATTGGCTTTTTTGACCTTCACATAAATTTAAGTATCCTAATAGCCTACTGCCAGCAACTGCAGAAAAGAATTCAGTGGCTAATGACTATCGTGACCTCTCTTTTTTCCCAAGGAGCTCCCACATCAGGGCAAGGAGTAAAATCAGAATCCATTACCATTAATTAACCCCCAGAAGCTGTGCAGAAAAGTGTTATGGAGGCTGAGTTATCAACTTTCTATCTGCCTTCCAAAACTACTGCACTGCACAAATGTCAGGTCTTTCACCTAATGACAAAATGAGTGAGAAATCAGAAGGGTTGACATAACATTCCCTTGGAAACAGAGCCTAAAATGTTGCTAATGCAGTAGATAGGCCACAAAGCTAAAAGCATAAACCAAATTTATTTCCTTGCTTGATAGAAATTTGAGCAAGAATTTTGAGCAAACCAATCCTAAGCAGTCTTAAAAGATGTCCTTAACATATATTTTACGACAGTCCTTCTCTCTGAAATTTTTCCAGAGGTGGGTATTCATCATTGGACATCAAGAAGTCAGATGACAAGAATAATTTCACAGAATTTCTTACTCATGTATTCACCTGAAAATTGCACTTTAAACAGGTTTCTTTCTGATTGAAACACCAAGAATCTATTTGTTATTTTCCGGGCATGATTCTACAAATGGAAGAACTACAACCAGGTATTGATCAAGATAATATTAAGGGTTGTAGAGACTTTGTATGTTCAATGGCAGAGAACTTGACAAGTTCTCTATGTACATGCATTTCTTCCTAAAATAACTGCTATTCATTCAGAGTGGTAATCACGCCAACTGTCTTCCATTTATGAATATTTACTTATGGTGACCATTTTCACAAGAACACTTGTCATCCCTATAGAAAACTAATAAGCACCAAAAATATTGCGACTGAAACATTGCTTGACACTGTTGTCAACGCCATTGGGAGTTTTCCACTGCAGCAGATGCAACAGAAAATCCAGGTTATTCACTAAGCTCCTCTCCTGCTCTAATTGCTTTGAAAGAAGCAAAATCTGCGAAGAACTGTGTCTGCACTAACTCAGCCATGTAGAGGCTGCTGCAGTAGTCCTATGGAGGCCTTGTGAATTAATTC